>NC_092505.1:26261145-26574756 GCF_047511675.1 Marmota flaviventris
GTGAACACAAACTATCAGTTTGTGCAATGATCTAGTCTTTGACAAGCCTGAAAACGCACATTTGGCCCAAATCATGAAAGGGCTTTGCCTCCAAGGTTGGCAATTTGAAAATTTATTCTGTAGGTTATGAGGAATGACTGAAGTTTGGGGGAAGGTGGTTAACCTAAGCAGATACTTTAGTAACTGATCCCTTTGGCAACAAAGAGTGGCTGGTGAGAGAGAATCTGCATTTACAGAGACCCCAGGGGAAGCCATTGCAAAAGGTGTTGCAGAGCACAATGACAATCCTCTATAAAAGTAGTGCTGTTGGGGAAGAAATGGAAGGTATGGATAGAAGAGACTGTGCAGACCCAGAATCAATTTGTCATTGGTATAAAAATGAGATTCTGGTCCTAGCAAACGGGGAAATGATGTGACCCTATGAATGTGTGAGGAGGACTGTGTTCTATTTTTGATGTGTTGAGTTTGAGGTGACTTCAGGACAGCCCAGTGAAGATGTTCCCTGGGAAGCATGAGGTCACTATCTCTGCTCTGGCATGTTTATAAAGAAGACTCCCAAGGGCACAGACTGTAGCTCTGCGTCCTTTGCTGAATTCAGATGTCCTGCACTGTTTACTGAACACAGAGTGGTTACTCAGTAAATCCCACTTAAGATCTTTACAAAGCACCTTTGATAGAATGCTTAACAAAGCCATTAGCTGCCCTACCTGTCTGTCCAGCTATGGCTGCAAGAAACTTATATTTTTAGCATTTTTAATGCAGTTAACATCTAACCAGTGCATTTATATAAAATCAGCTTTTTACTGAGGAGGGAAAAGTAATGTAGGAATAGCCCGAAGCCACATGTTCCATATATCTAAGAAATGAGAGTGGATTTCAGGAGTCTGAACTCCCAGATGCCTACTTTTATCAGGTTACTTATTTTTTTCTTTGCTACTTGATGTATTAGCATTATATATTACAGAAGTTTCAAGGATCCCATCTGAGAGGAATGACCAGAAAAAGCCTTTTTTTCTCCATAAAATGGTAGTGGTGGTGGTGGTGGGGCAAGCAGGCAGGGAGAAGTGTGGCTTAGATGCCAAAAGCAATCATGTGTTGTAGATATGCCCTTGGTTGGTACGCTCGTAAAAATAATTTACAGGGGGAAAGTTGACCTGGAGCCACTCTGTGCCCTTACAACCAGAAGTCTCAATTTCTCACTTCAGTTAAGAGGGACAGAAATATGAATAGGGCAGAGGTAAAGAAGCAACATGCCATTCTGACATGCGACTACCCAGTGCCTAAACCAGTTATCTAACCCAGAAGGGAAGGCCTGCTTGATTGGTTTTCCATGGGCTCAGGCAAGATGGAGTTGGGGAAGAGATGGTGCACCCTCAGCCAGGACTCCTGGGTTCTGATTTTGACTATGTCCTTACAGAAGTTCTGCTGCTAACCTTGGGTAAATCACTTCATCCCCTGCATGGTCGCGGTTTTGCCTATAATTTTGTCTCCTATGCACATTACCCTCGCTGTTGATTGTCTATCCCTGCATTCTTCTCTAAACAATTGCACACAAGATGTGTAAAATACCTATGTTTTTTGGATGATGTGTATTTCCTACTGAGAGAGGCTACTTTTCTTGTAGCTAATAATGAAAATTACAAGTGTAGAGCCTGGCTCACTTGTGTCAAGATGATATGAGTTAACTGAAGGTCACTTTCAGCATACTTTACCATGCCTCCCAGGCACTGCTGATAAGGAAAAGACAAAAGGACAAAGACAAAATTAACTTTTAATTTCCCATAGAAGCCACAACTGACAGAAACAGAGAGATGGGTAGAATCTCTTCCAAGGCACAATGGAGAATTATATATTAAACATCTTATCTGATTTAACTTATCAGATATAACTGCATGCAACTATTTAAATAGGTAAAGCCCTTAGCTCTGAGCACTGATTAATTTTAGTGACATATTTTCATATCTAGTATCAGTCAAAAAATCCGTCAGCCCTAAATCAGATGAATAAATAAACAAATCAGATATATTAATTTTCTCTTTGCATTAGTTTTCTTTTTAAGCAACCACTAAACTTATTTCTATGCTGCTATAAGACATTACTTAACATAATGAGCACAAATTTTCTCTCTCTCCAAGGTATTAGTCACCAAACCCTCAATGATTTATTTGGGCAATTCTGTACTGTAACCAAGAATATTAGTAAATAATCTTGAGTTTTTTTGGGACTGATTTAATCTCATGAAATCAGATCAATAATTATGGTTGGTAAAACATTAGCTATATAAGCCACCTAATATAATGGGTGGATCATATACATTAGCTAAGGATAATGAATTGATTATACTGTATAGTCCACTCATGAATGAACTGTGAAACTTAAGGAAAATGACTGGTACCTTCAAGCAATAGATTTGGAATCAAGTTTTAACTAAGATTTTCTTCTACAAAATTCTCATTCTTGTGAAGCACATCCTAATTTCAGCAATTTTATAATTACAAGTAAGGCAAATGCTTGACTTAAAGGAACTCTAAATCAGTCAAATTTAAAAATATATATAACTTATTACTTTACTCTTTTATAAATTCATTCTTTATTTTACAAAAGTAAAAGTTACCCCAATGCACTTAAGCTAATTTTACTTCTGTAATGATTATTGATTACTTACAAACCTATCTCTTATATAAAGCATGTTTTATCTATGCTATAACTTTTTCAATACATGATAATCCTACTTAAAAGTGATGTGCTATTCAGGAAAAATGTGCAGTACTGACTTAAGATTTGATAAGCTCAAAAACTGGCAAGAGACTAACCATTCCTCTAAAATTACAGCAATTGAAATCTACAGAATCATTTTGTTTTACCCTAGTGCATTTCAGGAATTCACAACAAAACAGAAACATCAAAGAACAATAACCTTGAACTCTACAGCACATATGGTATACATTTGTGTGTGTGTGTGTGTGTGTGTGTGTGTGTGTATAATCTGAAGACCCAGAGTTTCAGACTCTAAACTTCTATTTTGAATAGCGAACATTAAGTGTTCTCGTTCTAAGCTTAAACTGAAATGGGAGAACTGGAGGTAATATGAACAATGAATAAATAAACACTGGAGATATTGAAAGCATTTAATTTTAAAAAAGATATCTGTCCTTCAATAGATGCATGGATGAAGAAAATGTGGTACATATATTTAATGGAATATTACTCAGCTTTAAAGAAGAGTAAAATTATGGCATTTGCCAGTAAATGGTTAGAGTTAGAGAATACCATGCTAAGCGAAATAAGCCAATTCCACAAAACCAAAGGCCAAATGTTTTCTCTAACATGCAGATGCTAATTCACAATAAGGCAGGGGGCCTAAGGAAGAATAGAGTTACCTTAGATTAGGTAGAGGGAAGTGATGGGAAAGGAGGGGAGGGGATTTGGGGATAGGAAAGATAGTAGAATGAAACAGACATTATTACTGTATGTATATATGTGACTACATAACCAATATGATTCTGCAACATGTACACTCAGAAAAATGAGAAATTATATTCCATCTATGTATGATATATCAAAGTGCATAAATGCATTCTACTGTCATGTATAACCTAATTGAAACAAATTAAAAAATTGAAAAAAAAGATGTCTGACTTTCTGAGACACAGAATTAAAAAATAACTTTTCAAAATAACATTAGTAGTAATAATAGTCCATTATATATAATGACAGATGAGAAAAAAATCCATTCATAATTCCAAAAGTACCAATGCACATACTGTTTATCTGGGGTCAAATTGTGTTTCCCTAAAATTCAAATGTCAAAGTATATTTGGTACTGCAGAATGTGACGTTATTGGGAAATGATATCTCATGGGGACAATAAAGTGAGGTTATTAGGATGGGCCCTAACTTAACAGGACTGGTATGCCTATACAAAGGAGAAATTTGTAAAAAGAGATGTCCAGAGAGGGTAAATAAGATGAAGACACAGAGAGAAGATGGCCACCTGTGAGCCAAGGAGAGAGATTAGTCCAGGATCTTCTCTCATAGTACTGAGGAGGAAACAGCTCTGCTTAAAAAAGAATTACCTTTCAGGATATTCAGACCAATTTTTACTCCCACTTGCAATAAACAAAGTAACTGTTTTTCTTTACCTTTCTTTCTTTCTTTCAACCCAGTCAGTTTATAAGCAAACAAATATGTCTTAATGTCACAACTTGGGTAACTTTGACTCTAGATAAAACTAAGATCTGAAAAATGTGTCCTTTAGTCTTTCCCATTGTACTTTTTGCAAATATCTTATTTCTTCATATACTTTTAATCTAAGGTCTTAACAAAAGTCTTTTTCTCTGGATTGTTCTAACGATTTTCTAATCTTCTACGGTCACTCCTAGTTTAAGAATTACCACCAGCTAGCTGTTCCTTGTTTGGTCACCTCTAACCCAGAATGTCTTTTATCTGTGCTAGAATCTTATTTCTGACAATCTTAATCACACAGAACACAAATGCAAACCAGAAAATAAGCTAAAACAGTCTATAAGAACGAAGCAAAAGGCAATTATGAAATTCATGTATATTGCACAAAAGGGTTTTATAACACTTTGCACAAATTTTAGGTGCAGTAGATAACAGACTAGAAGACTCAGAGGAAGTATCCTCTGAGAATCCAATTCACAGTAAATAAGACATTCTTCTTTTTTTCTTTTTGCCTGAAATTCTTCTTCTACATAGAGTCATTTCAAATCCTTCCTTCATCCTTCTCTCTGCATTTTCCATGACCCAAATGTTACTATAGAGATCCGTCTTCAATGTGTGTTTTTCTGCACTTTCTTCTCATCTCCTAAGAGGCTCGTCTCCCATATTATTATTGCATTTTACATAAATCTCCCCTATGGCCTTTGTGACATCTCTTAATTATTTGTTCATGTATCTGTTTTCCACAGTACACTGTGAATGTCCATAAGACTCTGAATGCCATTTGTCTTTGTAGCATCAGCGCCTGGTCCCAGACAAAGGCTGGCACAGAGTAACCACATGACCGCTGATGTCATTCATCCTAAGGGGATGTTTGGGTGAAGGTGGATCCAAATGTTTACCTTTATATCTAAGGTTAAATCTTATGAAATGGCATTGAGGTACGGATGTTGCTATTCAGGAGGGAACTAATGTATTACCTAAAACATAATAGAATGCTACCTGAATTTACATCCCTGATGGGCTTAGTATGCAAAAGTGACAATTATAAATAACACAATCTCCATATCTTTTCATCTCATGTTTTTGTTTTTAATCTGCAAAACAAAAGGTCATAAGATATTCTCCAAGTTGCATTTTAGCATTTTAGTCCAAAAAGCCTCTGAATGATTCTGCTTGGGCAAGATGGGATGTAAAGTGTCTTTCTTGCTATTTTGAGGGCAGGTTGAGTCTGCTGCTGCTTATGTCACCGTCTCGGAGTCTCAGAGATAGCATGCTGTTTACACACAACAGTGCCGCCCTGCCTCTGATAGCTGATCCTATCAGACATGGTTATTTCCAGCTGTCTTCAGGAACAGACAGCTGCCGTGTCCAAATTTGCCTGCTTCACCACTGGAGAGTGTAGTAATGAGAGTCACACTCTTTGTAGGGCTCTTGGACTCCGAAACAAATGTTTGAGAGGATGAGACCTCACAGGGACAGATAGCTGCACGTAAATGCTAACTCAGACCCAGGGATGTTTCACCTTTTCATTAAGTTGGCAAATTTGTCCAGTAGCCAGCTGGGGTCAGAATTGAAGGAGATGATCAACGACAATTAGGAAAACATTCAGTGAGAAAAAAATGAGCCTCGAGAAATTGAAAATAAAGAAAGGGCACAGATTTGTGATCTGATAATATTTTTTGTAGGTGTATAAATTTATTGCTGGTGATTTGTAATTGATTTTACAAATTCATAAGTATGTAGATATTGTACATAGTGGCAGTTCAAAACAATAACTTCCAATGTCCTTCTGCTCTCTATAGTGTCGGAGGGGCAGTTTGAGATTTGGATACTTCTGTTCATGTTAAAACTTTGGCAGAAAATTAAAAATAGGAAAGAGTAATAGTGATACTCGAACATGGTAAATAAAACTTATTTATATTATCAAAAGAACATTCACTTACTAAGAAACTCTAGTATGCATGTTTATTTAATCTGATACTGTTTATTTAAAAAAAATGCTCAGACTGACAATTCTGAAGATGGAACCATGACCTCTATTTTGACCTTAGCAAAGCTGTGTGACACGTTATCGAAAGGCTGTCACCTCTATCCACGCTACAGTCCCTAGAACCAAAGGGAGCCTACCACCCATCTCTTTCCCTGCTGTCTGACTGAACTGCTTCTAGTTCATGCCACACTCATTTGCAAAGAGAGGGACATAGAATAGAGATGACCTCGTTTAGAATAGAGATGACTTCATTTCGAATGGGACACCAACAGTTCCTCAAGAGGACCAAATTTCCCCAATTTAAGTTGAATTCAGAGGAACAACAGACTCGAGTCTTAGTTGTTCAATCTCTCTTACCTGGTTTCTCCTTGACAAAACAGTCCAAAGGACTGATTTAGATGTTAGCTTCTTGCGGTTGCTCCAAGGCGCTGGAGGATTTCTTCACTCACTTCTAGCAATACAACAATTTCATTTATACAAATTATTTCAAATGGCTCTTTGTGATGTGCAAAGAATTGTGTTTGTCCTAGCAAAGGACTTCCAGAGCCCCACGGAATTTCAATAGAGAAGTCATCTACTACTTACCTTTCTAAGAAGGAAAAGATTTACTTTGGGTAAAATGCAGGAGCCATTATTAAATAAAGAGTGACAACAAAAATAAAACCCAAGTCTTTGACAGTTTCTCTAAAGTTTTTGTTAGATAAATTTGAACAGCCTTGAATTTTCATAGGAAGATCTAGTAAGAATAAACATATTTGTGTATCTCCATTGAAAAAGAACTCCTTTTCCCCCATATGCTTGTGTAATAGTTAATTTTACAAGGTCATAGATAATGGGAAACATATTACAGAGAGATCAAGTCCTTGGTTTTCAATAAGCACTTACTAAAGGTACGTAAGCTAATGAAGAAGTCTTACTTGGTTCTAAATGATTGCAGGATATTTTGTAATAACAACCACACCATTTTAATGTGCCTGCCAAGAACAATGAAATCTCTATCAAATATATTTCCAGACCAAAATTATTGGGAAAAATGTAGTTATTTTTAGAGAGTCTTGAGAAATTAATTTTCACAGATGCTAGTTTTCTAGCATTTGCAGAAGATCTTAGCTAAGCCACTTGATGTGGAAAATTATTCTGATGGAAGAGACTCCATAGTGCTATGTTGCCCTTCCTGTGTTTAAAATTCTCTGTCAGTTCTTTTCACACTGGGCACAATGGATCATCTGTAAAGCAAAAGTATTTTTCTCCTTGACCATTGACTCAAACCTCATCTTGCTTTCCTATAGCAAAATATGCAAATAATTTACACCAAGTGCCAGAAACTATACTACTCCTAACTCTCAAAAGGTCCTATCATATGGCTGATAACATTTTCACCCATTTTATAGCTAGGAAATACAGGGTGCTAAGTAACTTGCTCAAGTTCATACAGGGATGAGTGGCAAAACAAGAAGGCTCCTGACACAGGTAATGGATTTCAAAGTGTGAATGCATAGCTGCTATGTTATTAGACCTCTGAAGGTCTCGAAAAAATGATTAACAAAAAACTGTAAGTATTCAAGCACCTATGTGCATGCATGTGTGCATGTGTGTGTGTGTGTGTGTACATGATTAATATGAAGGATTCTATTTAAAGTCATGTTTTATAGGAAATAGGCTGCTACTTTATTACCATATAACTTACACTGCTAAAATTGAAAATCCAGGTGTCATATTTTAGCTGACTTTAAGACATCTAAGTGCTATTTCACCTGGGAAAAACTAAAAGTTATAACCTTATTTGAAATAAAAGTATAAGGTAGGTATAGCTTGAGACTTCAAAGGATAATTAATTATCATCAATAATTTTTTTTAAACTTTTAGCTTAGAGAAAAGTTGGAAGAATAGCATAAGGAAGAGCTGAAGAAACTTCACAAAGATTTATCATCACTAACATTTTGCCATACTTGAGGTATATACCTGTATATGTGCATGTTTGTGTGTGTGTCTGGGTGTGTGTATATGTATACATATACATAATCTCAAGTATTTGACAGCAAATCACAGATATTATAATGACATATAGCTCTAAATACTTAAATATGAATCTCTGGAAAATAAGAAAAATTTCCCATTTCTTCCCACGATATACAGTAATGGTGATATTATTGTTATCACATCAAAAAAATTCCTTAATATATCCTCAACTCAAATTTCCCCAATTGTACAGAATGTGTATTGTACAATTGTTTTGATAGAACTAAGATCAAAACAAGATCCACTCATTATATTTTCCTGTTAAAACCCTTAAGTCTCTTTTTCTAATCTTTTTGATGTTCTATTAAGTTCTTAAATAGTCCTTGAAATAAACAAGTGTTGTTGGCTTTTTTTTTTAACATTTAGAACAGAAATTGGAGTTGATACCTCTTTTAGGAAAATTCAAATAAAAGATAACATCTGTCTTTTAATTATCTTTCAGATATTCTTTCCAAATTGTCTAATACAATGGGTTTTCCTGACTCTTAACCATGGTCTCAATCTATCTTGTCTAGTCCATGTTTCAGAGGAAAACCACTGAAGGGGCTGGAGTTGTGGCTTAGTGGTAGAACGCTTGCCTAGCATGTGTGAGGCACTGGTTTCAATTCTCAGTGCCACATAAAAATGAATAAATAAAATAAAGGTATTGTGTCCATCTAGTTAAAAAAAAAATTAGAAAAGGAAAACCAATGAAAAAAGCTAAATCTTGGAAATTCATACTGAAAGATCAAAGATGTTGGAGATAACTGGCTCAACTACCTCACTTAACACATTAGAAAACCGAGTTCCAAAGAAGTTAAATAAATTACCCTGGGTACATATTAGCGAAGCATGGAATCAGAGCAAATATTCTGTCCTCTTTCCAGTAATACCACAGTAAAAGATCATATTACATGGCCCCTGTGCTTCCAGAAGACTGCAGAACAAATGACTTTTCAGATTCTATGCTTTGGCACAAAAGCCAATAAAGCTATTCCTGACATTCCAATTTACATCTCTGACAGCATATTTTAACAAACTAGTCTGTAGTTGAGCTCCATGGACCCAGTTCAAACCTGTAGACATGAGGACAAAGATTTGTCACTAGTCTTTGTGCTCATCTCTATGCCTGATAAACTACACAAAACTGAATGAATATGGCTCTTAGTAGAATCTTATAAACTCAACCACTAATAGGCTTTGGGGAGACTTAAGGAAACACCCTCTCCCTGGTCTGTTTTTAAAGCCAGCTTTTCTCTTGACATTGAGAAAATGTTTCTCCTCTTTCCATGTGGTTTTGGTAAGACAGTTAATCATGACTTGTCTACACCTGAAGGAAACATTATCTGTTTGGGCTAATCATGGAACCACAGTTCCCCAAACAAATGACTTACAGAGTGCATGTGTGACACAGCAGAGCTCATCATAGCACTTGACACCTGGGAATTGGGAGTAAACTGTTTGCTATATAGGATCAGACACTATAGGGTATGAGCTTTGACAACTGATCTTGCCAATGAACCTGGGACAAATTTTAGGTCAATTATTACAGGAAAACTTAGCTAGGCAGCTCTGAGAGAAAGGAAGAGCCCTGACAGCAAACCTAAAGCCTACTTGGAATCTTTAGATACATAATCTAGGACATTACTTTTTTTGCTTTTGGTAGATACAATTAGATTTCTGTCATTTACATAAAAAGAATCCTATGAGTACAAAGTTCTTTACAGGGAACCATGAAATCCTAAGGTTTTAAGACATCAAAAGCTAATGGTTTGTATCTTGTCATGCTCTTTAAAATTTTGCAAGTAGAAGTTATATACGTACAGGGGTACTCTACCCAGCCGTGACCAATTAGAAATAAAATTTGTGTTTTCCTTTTTTTTAGAGAGAGAAATTCCAAAGACCTCATAACTGGATGAAAATGTTCCTGAAGTCAAAGAGAGTAACCTGACCTAGAAAGGGAGAGATAAGGAATTTGGAATAACTTGGGAGACTTCCTTAAAAAGGATCTATCATCTTGGTTAAATCGCCGGTGGGCAAAAATTACTCCATCTTTGGGTAGGTCATTGAGGAGGAAAAGTCATGAAGTTCAAGGCCCAGGTGTCAGTACACACCAGGACTTGTACCTGCCCCTTGCAGTGTAGAAACTAGTCCTCAGTGTATAATAGCAATGGTTGGGCTCCAACATGGACTGCCTTAGAAGTCCATGGCTGCATCATCCTGGGCCAGCAATCTCTCTTCACACCATGTAGGGCTAATTTTTGAGAAATGGCAGCATAGCAGAACACTGATCTGTCTCCATTTCTGTCTGTACTTGTTGGTTGACAGAAGTCCCCTGCTTTGTGTTGGATAAACCCACAGGGATAGGGAGTTGTTGGGTAGGGGAAGGCAGGGAACTTCAAGAGGAAAATGCTAGACTTCCAATTATGGGTCCTAAAACAAGTGCTTGAAAGTGAGGAAAGCGATTAAGTAACTGTCTTTGTACTAGGATTTGTGACACAGTTCATATTAGTCACAGACATTCCTAGCTATGGCTGTACAAAAAGATATATCTATCATTGGTAGATAAGAGAGATCATAGATACATAGATTATATAATTTATTAAGGAAAAACTGGAGTATTCAAAGCAATCTTAAACCATGTTCTTTGATATTTGATCTGTCAGTAGTGAGGTATTCAAGAGTTTATGGCTTTGAGGACAGCAATGGGTTCTCCTTTGCCTAAGTCTGGACAGGCCTTTTGAAATATATCTAATGCAGGTATTTGTATCCACACAGTTACACTCCCAAGGGAGTAATGTAGTTTGTAAACTGGAACTGGAAAATGACAAATGATTGGCTCTTACCTATAAATGGTAAATACTTATAGGTATCCACACATAGGGAAGACACCATACTGCTGCTATATTCCTAACTCAATGGGTTAATTTAATTCTGTTTAGAACCCAGCCTCTCTTGGAAATTGCTTTAATGTTGCTCTTCTGTTTTACCTAAGTCACTGTCCTATAACCTTTGTCCTCTGTAATCTATTAGGTGCCTTTCGCAACCCATAACAAATTCCTATTGTTTAGTCTTACCCTTCTGTTATTCCACTGGAAATATTTATTAGACTACCCTAGTCAGCCCAATCTTCCCTCAGCCATCACTGTCAGGCTCCCTAGAAGAGATTTTCCCTGATGCCCGCCAGGGTCTTGCTTCACCTTCCAGTCTGAATGTTCTGGAGACATATTTGGGTTTCAACATAGGCTATTAATCATGCACATTTATGACCTGCAATCTCCAAGAAGGTTTCAGGATGTACCCAATGGGAGAGTTCATGAACTAGTGGGCAAAATGCCAGCCCAGACTTGAGAATACTTGCTATTCCAGTATTTCTGGCTCTTAACAAATATTGTTTGAATATATACAAAAAAACACTTAAATACTCTGATTTGGGGGAAGGTAGTAAATGAAAGAGATCATTTTAAGGATCTTCTGCTTTGTCCCCAGCCTACCTTCCCCTAAACTTCTTAGTTTTTTTTTTTTTTTTTTTTTTAATCCTGTCCTGTCCTTATGGGTTATTTCTTTTCCCCTTTACTATCTGTGAATTGAAATTGGCTGAGACTAAAAATACTGTTAGGCAGAAAAATCTTTGGGTCTATGGTCATGAGAAGAAAGTTGGTTGCAAATTATATTATTGGAATGGTTTGGGGCTAGTAGTTTTACTCTAAGAGGAATTCGATTACTCTGGTAACAGAAATGAGAGAGAAAATTATATTATCATTCATTGTGAATTCACATGCTAAATTAGTCTAATAGTTGTACCCAAAGTCAAAATAGTGCAAGATTTTATCTCATGATTTTTTTCCTTTTATAAGCTACACATTAATGCCTTGCAACAAAATCAAATAATACAGAAGTCTGATCCTCTGGAAGAAAAAAATTGATTACAACTTGGTTATTTTTCAGATCTGCAAATTTAAAATTTATATATATGTGTGTATATATATATATATATATATATATATATATATATATGAATATAAATTTAAAATTATTTTATTCTTTAGCATAATGGGATAACAATACATTTATTCTTCCTCATATTCTTTACTCTTACTCTAGCATGGACATCATGATTATTGTTCAATTTTGAGGTATATAATAGGAAAGTCTGTACAAATTATTTATGAGTCAATATTTATTCAACTAGCAGTGAATACAAAGCATGATATCTGTTCTTATGGAGCTTAAATTCTATTAGGGAAATAAAGCCCAACCAAATAAATATGTAAATAAAAAGATATCAGATAGCCATAATGGCTAATCAAATAATGAAAATTTGTTGTGTTAGAATGGGTAACTACTTTAGATTTATATGGTATCTCTTTTTTAGTATTATCCAGCGAAAAATGAATGAGTTTGACATGAGAGTTTCTGTACAATAAAATTGTTAAGGTTTCAAAAATATTCTCCTAATGCTAACAACTAGGGCTATAAACTCCAGCAGGACTTGGGAAATTGTATTCTATAAGGACATTTTAGTCAATTACTATGGGCATGTTGACCTTGGCAGTATTACAGGGTCGTATTTTTACATGGTTGAACTGTTCTTGAACAAAGTCTACAATATAATAAGTTCAAAAAATCTTTTCTTCAAGGCATGACATCTTAACTTCCCACCTATCCTTCTCCCTCTCCCCAACCTCACCTATATTTTTAATTACTTTCACAAAAGTGCTGGGAGCCATTAGCCAAGTAGGTATGACAATTTCCTTGCCAGCGTACCCCATGTTGCTGACATGTTGCAGCGACATTGAATGTAGGTGACCTTGCTCAAGGACCAAGGCAGATTAGGGTGTTCCCGGTTTTATTATAAGACAAGATAAAAACAAAACAACACACACACACACACACACATCACACAAACAACTTTTCCTCATTGGGACAGTTAGCTTTACATTCTTCATGCTATGTTATAGTTGAAATACTACACTCATGGATTCCTGGTTTATTCTTATCACAGATTTTATTTGTGAATTGAGCTTGTTGTTTTGTAACTCCAATATTGCAAAGAGTAACCTGTTTTCATTTTCATCTGAGAAGGGACAAGAACTGGGAAAAGGATGTAGTTCTATTAGCAATCCCCCTAGGAAAAATACCAATATTTTCTGAACTCTTTTACAAAGAAAAAAATTGCAATATCATCACAAAGCAGACTGAAATTGCAGTCCATTCTTAACTATCAAAAATATTTCCAAGGAAATAGAATTTTTGGATAAAGGAGTAAAAACCATTTCTATGAAAGAAATCCTTCCTTTCTGTCCAATTTAGCAGTATAAGAGAAGAAAATACTGAGCCTAATACTATGGGTGTCAGCAGGATCCCAGCATTGTGCCCGATAGCACATTCAGACTGGGTTATTGAGAGGAGCTTAAAGACAAGGTAATTGACCAACGCATGGATTTGACCAAAGTGTCATTGATTTTGTGCTGTTATTACAGAACACCATAGATTGGGTTATTTATAAACAATAGGAGTTTATTCAGCTTATAGTCCTGGAGGCTGGAAAGTCAAAGATCCAGGGGCTACATCTAGTGATGGCCTTCTTGCTGAACAATAATATGACAGAAGGTATTTTATGGCAAGAAAGCAGGAGAGAGAGAGAAAGAGCAAGAGAAATTGCCAAGCTCCTCCTTTTATCAGGATCCACCCTCAACAAAAATTCTGCTCTCAAGATAACAACATTAATCCATTCGTGAAGGCAGAGACAGCATGACTTAATCATCTCTTATAGAATTGAGTGTTCTCCCAATACTGTTGTATTTGGGATTCAATGTCCAACACACGGAATTTGGGGGATCCATTCAAACTATAACACAGGTTAAAATGAAGAACAACAAAACACAGAGGGGGCTGGTTTGGCCACCCTCATGGTTGAAATGTCAAGGAACATGGAGTAGCCATCAATGCAGATATAGGAAAAGGCTCCAAGCACTTTCATTGAGGAACTTAGCCAAATGACAACTCAGCAGAGTAGATGCCCAAATCTGTGTCTCCTGATGGAACCCAACTGAAAACCTAGAACAAAGAGAACTTGTGCATATAGTTCCTACAGGTCAATGTCTCAAGGAAGAGAAGAGAATGGAAAAGGATGGAGAGGACCCACAGGGCAATCACATCAGATCCTGCCATAGATGAAATCTCAAGGTCCCGGCCTTTTCTTCCTTCTCTGGGCTAGATGGAGGGAGGTCAGGGGTCATCTCAAATCTGTAAGATTCTATAGATATTCCCTGATTCTTTGTCTTATCTGAATAGAAGGAAGTAAACTGCTGATAAGAATAGTTAAAATTATGTTCAAAAGCTTTCAAAAATTCTCAACATCCTTCTTTTGTTTCTGGATATATTTCGCCAAGGTTAAAAAAAAAACAACTTTTGTGTGTATTAAAACATTTAGTGGACTGGAGCTGTAACTCAGTAGTAGAGCACTCACTTAGTATGTGCAAGTCCCTGGATTTGATCTCCAGCACCACAGATTGCTTTTTTACATGTTTTGAGTAGAAGGTGAATGTACTACATAGCAGTCATCTAAGCATGCCAGATTAGAAATATGATTTAAAATTTATACAGTATTTTCTATGATGTCAATGTGAAAGTGAAATGTTTATGGTGTTTATTTGCCATCTTCACATTTTTCTGGACTTAGTATTTATTTATCAAAATTAAGTAGCATTAACAGGGTTTGGTCTCCACTAAATTGTGAGCTCCCTGAGGGGGTCCTCATATGTACTTGTGTCTCCCTGGCGTCTGTGTAAGGGGTTTACCAGTGATCTGATTGCTATGTGCTAAGCACTTTGGTAAATACCTTTTAAACAATAGTCCCCTTCAATCATCGAAAGACTTCTAGAAGTTCACAGATTAGAAATTTAAGTTCAGAGAAGTTTAATCACTTGCCCCAGGTTGTGCAGAGAGTATTTTAATCAGGAGCTCGCCCGGGTCTGTATGACTGAGAAGTTTTTACTTTTTACTAATACATTGAATTGACACTAGGAAGCACATAAGCCAAGAAGGGATGCAAAGGGCTTTCTGCAGTGTCTGGTAAAAAGAACTATAGACATCGAAGGTGGTATTATTATCAGTATCATTATCATTATACTGAGGAATATGAAAAAAAAATCTCTACCTTTAAGTACATTAAATTGTGGTAGGGAGTATGATTACATAATTACACAAATGACTGTAATACAAGATAGAGTCAGGAAAAGATCTTAAGACAAGCATAAAAATATGTCTGAGGGTGGCAGCCTGCTGAACAATGGACAGGATTTGAATAGTTAGAAGATGAAAGGATGTCACTCCAGGTGGAGAGAACACTGTGAACAAAGACTATGAGGTCGTAATATTCAGGGTGTGTACAAGAATTTAATGAATGGAGCACAGGGAGGTACAGGGAGCAAGGAAAGAAAAGACTGGAAAGGTAAGTTGAAGCCTACTAATTAATCTACTTAATTGTACTATCACCCAGTACTTATTTCTAGAACCTGTTGACAAGAGAACTCATCAAGTGATGAAATGTAAAAACCTTGTTTTCTACTCTACTCCCTTGATCTAGCAATGCTATAACCTTGCCCAAAAGAAAATGAAGTCCATAGGACTAACTATTCTGCTATCCTCAAATACATTTTGTATACTAGTGTGTGATCCTCATAAAATTCAAATCTAATTGTTACATTTTCCTTAAAGCACATCATCAGCTTTCCCAAACTCCACATCCTCATACCTTCAGTCACATCTCTCCCCAGGCTCCATTGTTAAGTGGGTCCAACCACATCAAACTTTTGTTTCCTAGGAATATTCCTCCTCTAGCACTCTTCCTTTACGCCTTTGTTACTTCCTAGCCATTTTTCCAGGTCCTGATCTCACAGATCCTTTTTCTATAAAGTCATTCCATGACCTGCTTCCTAGACTCCACCCTGCAGAGCTCTGAGGTTTATTTATTGCATGCCTATGTATACACTGGCCACAAGGTTTCATCATGTTAATTTAAATTTCAGAGGTTTTTCATGTTTGGTTTAAATTCATATTCGCTGGAATGAAGTAGGGTATCAACGAATTAGTCAACAATTAAGTGGAGTTGTGGTTTATTCCTTTGTAAAGACTTAGCTTGAAAGTGGTAGACCCAAGAACTTTCCTGTTGCTTTTTAAAAGTCCTTAAAAGGCAGGACTTTTAGCACTTATATGGACTGTTCAAGACGTCTCTGCAGCCTCTACTTAGTCTGAAATATGTAGAGAGACAACTCCTGTGTCCTTGTCCTCTACAGAAAGTTGTAATAGTATCCCACAATTACAGCATTTATGGTCTGTTCTTTTTACTTCAAATATTCTCGAACGTGCCTCCCCTCAGCTTGTGGAGTTTCAAACAGTTCTGTTTGGGAAGATTTACTCTTCCATCCTCTTATTTCAACGCTATGCCCCATCCAGTCCTTATTCTTTCTCTCCCACAAATAACTGGAAATCACCCAGGCCCTTCTTTGGACTCACAGTTGAAGTCCTTTCATACGAATGAGTTTCCATTCTTTCCATGATTTCTTCCATGACATTTTTTTTTTTTTACTCCCAAATTCAGTGCAAAACATCTTGGGTGAGGGCTGTACAATCCATTTTAATCAATTCTTATCAAACTGCATGTTACATGTTCTCTCATTTTATATATGTATTAATTATTCACCCTTTGGTCAGAAAAATGACTTAAAACAACTAATTTCATTATTTAGTTTAATGGTTGTCACTTAAGAATGACTTAATCCCATTAATTAAAAGTTGAATTTTACATGATCCCTTCTCAAAGATAATTTCCTAAAGAGCTACAATATTATTTTCTTTAGATGTTTTCTTCTTCCAGTGTTTCACTTTGCATCCAACAAGTTAACTTATTTTTAAACTAATCTTAATGTAGGTCTGAAAAGAGGAAACAAGCTATTGGTCCCTGTCCTCTTATAGTCCAGGGAAAGTTCAGGGAGGGGAAGATCCAAGTGCCTAAATCTTAGGTGAGAAATGAAATGCTCATGCAAATGAAATAGGCTGCCTAAATCCTACAAATCCAAATCCTACAGGTCTGGATGACAGACCTTATTTTAAATTATTTTAATCATGAAATCTTCTAATATCTGAGGGAGATTAGAGTTCTGGAAAAATTATGACAGCAGGTTAGAACACAGGGATGGTAAGTTGATTGTGTAAAACAGGCCACTTCAAGGAGTGAGAGGCTGGGCTTGGAAGGGAAGTTCTGAAACATAGACATTCAGGATTCTCTGTTGCATCTGTACCTGTCTAGTATAAGGGTCATCTGAAGCACAGGGAGGAAGGCAGGAGACAGAGTCAAATATTTGAGTTTGAGACATGGGACACTGATAGCTATAACAACCTGTGAATTGTTTAGCAACATCCAGAGAGACTCATCAGGCACACTTCTCTCAGGTCACTGGTTTACTTTCATCATCAATGGTACTTTTTCTGAAGAAAGGAAAGGTAACATCTTAAGAACCTAGTGCTAGGACTCATGAGGTAGTAACCAACTTAGAGAGTTGAGTTCCCATTTGGCCTTCTATGATTGTTGATTTAAGTCAATGGAATACCTTAGTATTATATTTTAAACCTATAGCAACGATGAACTTCTTCTTAAAGTTTGTATGTCTATAGGCGTCTTAGTCAATTTGGGATGCTATGACAAAATATCAACTGGGAGGCTATTAAAAAAAAGAAATTGATTTTTCTAAGTTTTGAAGGCTAGAAGTCTAAGAGTGGATACCAACATGGTTAGTACATTAGTTCCCCCCCCCCCCCCTACTGATATAGCAAAATACCTGAAGCCAGATAATTTGTACAGAAAAGAGGCCTATTGAGTTCATAGTTGTAGAGCTCTAAGAACAGCATGGGATTCTGCTTGGCTATGTTGAGGGCCTCATGAAAGATGGTATCATAATGGTAGGAGCCCATTTACAGAAGAGATTACATGGTGAGAGAGAAGATTAGGAATGGAAGATCCAAGGAAGCCAGAGATCAGGAATGGACCAGTCTTGCTCTTTTTAATAATCTACTTCCGCAGGAACTAACTGGGGTGTCACAGGTACTAGATGAATCTGTTCTGAGAACAGAACTCCCAGTGATCTACTTATCTGTCACTAAATCCCATCTCTTAAAGATTCCATCACCTCTTAATACTGCTACAATGGGGATCAATCTTCAAACACATATACCCTTGCAGGACATGTGCACCACATATTCAAACCATGTAGCATTCTTATCTGGAGGCTGTGTGTCTCAGTTCTCCATATATAGACCTTTTCTTGTGGCCACTCCATTTTATTTGACATTTTCTCTTTTCACACAACATTGGCGGATGGTAGGTACTGAATACTTACCTCACTTAAACAGAAATAGATTTCATTTTCTCCAGGCATGCGAATTAACCAAAATACTGTCTAGTAATATTAACATAAAACTTAATGAAATAAAATGCCATTATAGTACTAAAAATAATGTGATGCTTAAGCCTGAAGACTGTAAAATAAAAGTATTTTTGAATGTCTCTCTGTACCAGGTGTTCTACATAGGCTATTTAGAGTTCTTATAACCATGTGGCAAGATATGATATTATGACTTTATATTTATAGATGAACAGTTGGATGTTCACTGAGACCAAGCAGTTTGTTCAAAACCATTCAGCTTATTAGTTACTGATGATGTTCTGGTTGATTCATAAATGTATCAACTTTAAAAGATTCCTTTTTATATCATACCTACTTGCCCACCAGGTGAGATCTCTACAGAGTATTAATCTCCTTTTTTTGTCCCCATTCTAGGAGGGAGTTGATTCTCAGGAGCCTCCTAAAATGGAGGATGCTTCTCCCTTCAAAAGTACTTCCCATCAAGTGGCATAGATATAACTATCACTCAGCATTACTGCTCTCCTTTTTTCATTTCAGATTGATTCACCTATGGGTTAAGTGGGTGAGTTGGTTCTAGCCCCAGGCCCACTCAACCACAAACAGCCTGCATGTGAGTCTGACTCGTTTCCTTATCCATTCATCCGTCCATCCATCCGTCCATCCGTCTGTCCGTCCATCCATCCACCAGATTTCTGTGTTTACTCAATAAAAGTTTTATGCCTGGCACTGTAAAGTGTACTAGGGATTCAAAGAAATAGATCCTGTCTTCAAGGAGATAAGAATTTAGTATAGTAATTAAGGAGAATGCAGACTAATGCCAGCATAGGAATATGCTTAGGGGCTGGTAAAGGTCCAAGGGAAGGATTGACCCTTCTTGGTAGATTAGAAAAGACTTTACAGGAAAATTCTTGAGTGAGCTCAACTATAGCTAAAGCACTGAAGATTCCAGAAATTTCTTCCACCCAGGCCAAATTTACACAAAGCACATTTTTTTTTGTTCTTTTCTCCAGGGGATTTGTGAATTGAGGTAACACTGTGCTTCCTTATCAGTGTGTCATTCATGGGAGAGAGTGTTGATGGGTGGTACTTTTCATCCCTGCAATGCTGTGGAGAATCTTTGTTATGTGGAGGTACACATCTTCTTGGGATTTATCATCACTCTGGGACTTAATGTTAACTCTTCAAAGTGATCTATAGTCTTTTGCATGACATCCTGCATGTGTGCTTCAAGAACACAGTCATCACGTTTCTGAAGTTTTTAGATGACTCTCCCACAAACTTGTGATGACATGCCTAAGCTCAAATTAAAATCAGTCTGTAGAATGATGGCCTGCCAGGACACAGTGGAGACAGGCAAGCATCCTGGTGCTTTTTAAAGCACTAGAGCGGAGAAGAATGTGAATCTAAGTGGAGTGGTTGAAAATAGCAGTATGCTTTGCCGTTAGCAGCTGTGGCTGCAAATCAAGGGCCAATCTCATCTCGGCAGTGTAGACAGGCCTCTCTGACATGCATCATTCTTATCTGAGCTGCACACATACATGCCTGGTTGGTGATAGAATGATTAGCGCTGTTTTCAAACACAAAACCCAGTTATGTATATGAGTGTGCAGTGAATATTCATAAAATGTTTGGAAAAATAATATACCCAAGCAAGCCTATTTATTCTTTGGAGAGCTCTCTTAATCACAGAATATATTGCTGTTTACAAGTAAGAATGGTTAACATTTTCAGCATTGTTGTTTCAAGGATTATACCGGCAATTTGGTGTAACATGATTCTTATGGTTCATGCTTTATGATTATAATTTTCCTAATTGATCTCTGTTGAACTGTCTAAAATAAATTCAATTTAAAAACATATTATATCATGCTTAAATTTTAGTGTATTTGAAGTAATGGATCCCATAAAAATGTAAAATTTAAGTTAATACTGAAATAACTCTGAAATTTGGTGTTTCCATAGTGTGGAAAATTACTGTATAAAGTACATTTGCCAATTGCTATTGAAACCATTTACATTAATAACCTTCCAGAGGAAAAGTAGAATATGAAAGCTGGTATTAAGCTTTTAAGTGATTTTCTGGAGGATCTGGTAATTAATTACTTTCCCCAAAAGTGGCTTGAAGTGGGGATGCCCAGCCCAAATATGAATGAGGGACAGTATCTGGATAAGAAATAGTGGAGCTGGCCCCTATGTCCACTGGCTCCCAGAGGCAAGGGTCAAGCCTCTTTGCTCATTACTGTACACCCAATTCCCAGAATGGAGTTTCTCACAAAGGAGAGATTCTATATACATTTGTTGAATAGTTGTGTGAGCAAATAAGCTGGTTAAAAGTCAACCAATGGCCAGAGAAATAGGATCAGCCTGTGCCTGGATGGAATACAGTAAAACTGCATAGATAGATCTTGGGGTCATCATGACCTCCTTTATCTTTAAATTAAGCACAGTGCAGAATGCAATAAACACATAAAAGTGTCTAGAACAGTGCTTGACACCTAGGAAGAGACTCTTCAAATGCCATAGCCTTCGTCCCTGCCCACCCCACATGTGCTCCAGCCAACCTTTAGCCAATATTTTGATTAATTTTTTATATGTTTTGTGTGGAAAATACATTCAAAAGGAGATCTGAGTGGATATTAGTCGCAGATTAGTCATTTTAACCTCCAGATTATGGTTTTCTCATCTGTAAAATTAGAGGATTAGACTCACTCTTCAGAGTCTATCTCTAGATTTTAACTTTTAATTCTAATTTCGCTTAAGGGATCTAATAATTTATAATCCTCTAAATCAATAAATACTCTGTGAAAGCTTCAGAGATTCACTAACATTTATATTATTATCTTCCCATTTGATTTTTAATCTTTTGAAAAATTGCATGATTTTTTTTCCCTCTGTTGTTATATATCAACTATGTTTAGGGTAAATTTTGTTAGCATGATGGTATTCTGTTTTCTCAATAGTTTAGTCAACTGAGAGATACTCCAAGTGAGGCAGATAATCTATGAGGTAATTTATCTTTATATTTGGGGAAATAATTAAGAATAATTTTCTAAACCTTATTTTTATTTTAGTGTTATTATTGAATATTTTGCTATAACATTTAAAAAATAATAAGTGAGGAGGTAAGTTAGATAAATTTTGGTTAATAAATAGTTTTCTTTTCTTTCTTTCTTTCTTTTATTTTTTAACCAGAGATTGAACTAAGGGGCACTCAACCACTGAGCCATCTCCCCAGGCCTTTTGTATGTGTGTGTGGGTGTGGGAGGTGCTGGGGATCAAACCCAGGGCCTTGTGCATGCAAGGCAAGTGCTCTACCAACTGAGCTATATCCCCAGCACCCCTAGGCCTATTTTGTATTTTGTTTAGAGACAGGTCTCATTGAGTTGCTTAGCACCTTGCTTTTGCTGAGGCTGGCTTTGAACTTAGGATCCTTCTTCCTCAGCCTCCTGAGCCTCTGGGATTATAGGTGTGCACCACCCCACCCAGCCCTAAAAAGAGTTGTTATCCATAGAATTCTAGGTAATAGAAAGTTTGGTGCATCAAGAAAAAAATTGTGATTGCATAGCAAAACAAAAAAGTTATAACTTAATATACTCCTCAAATAACTTTCTCCAAAAGCTATAATCTTTAAGCATTTTGAGCCTTGCACATATACACAATCTTGAATTTCTTCAAAAGCAACAGTCTCTTGAAAGAACAGTTCTTGAGTATACGAAATGTTGAAATTTCTTTAGAGTCTCCTTGTGAATCTGAGTTACTGGGATTTGTGTTCAGAAAGAGTTGTCAGTCTTTACTCATTAGAAATGCAATGTGAAAAATAATGCTTCTATTATTAATTCATGGACAGTAAAAGAATAATTAAATTCTCTTTATGTATTCCTTCTATCTAGTAATGTTGTTTTATTACAAAGATTAAGTGTGTGACATTGTGTGAAAAAGATTGCTGCACAGACAGATTATAGAAAACTAAGTGACTGGAAGAATTTTAAGAGTGAAGTTAGTGTTTGAAGAATCCATTTTTCCCCTGTAATGTAGTGTAAAAGAGAGATTTTACCCAAGATGAACACGTCCTCTCTTTTTATTTTTGTTGTTCTTGTTGCTGTGTGTGTCTGTGTGTGTGTATGTGTGTGTGTGTGTTTTGAGACAGTGTGTTGCTAATGTTCAGGCTGACCTTGAACTTTAGATCCTCCTGCCTTAGTCTCCTGAATTTATGGAATTACATGCATGCAACACTGTGCCCTGCTATCCATATATTTCAGCATAGAATTTTTTTTCTTACCTAGGAACTGAGTTGGATGTTAAAGACAGAGTGATAAATTATCCATTTATAGTCCAGTGAGCATAATCCATGTGGTTTCATTTGGAAAATTCCTTTTCATATATAGAATATAGGGAGTACTACTAGTTGATTGAAAGCTATATCCTCATTAAAACACCAATTTCAAAGCTCATACATTCTGCTTAATTCATTTACTGTATCTTACTCAGTATCTGTTCATCTAGATATCATTATTAGAAGAAAGCAGTGAAATCAAGCAAGTTTCATTTCTTGAATTTTCTTTGCATTTCAAATACTTAAAACAGCTTTTAATCACTTCAAGGAAAGATAAGTTTGATTTGTAATGAAAGAGAGGGATCCACATTTCATGGTGCTGTGGGAAAGTCACAATGATAGGTCTTCATACAATTATTTTTACATTATCACTACCTGAAGTCATCTACCCATATCCTCAAATTTGGGGTAGAGACTGGAATGGGGAAGTATTGCAATTGTGCAGTTTTTCTACCTAAATAGTGGTATTTTACAGTGATATGAAGTTCAGAGATTCAAGTGTTTTTGAGGCTCAGTGAAGTGCTTTGAATCAATGTTTATCTTCTTCAATACATATATTTTAAATAAACTTTCACAAAAAAAAATGTCTTATGAAGGTAGTTCATAAATGTTAAATTCTCACCTTTTGCATGGTTAATATGTTACATATTCCTGCCCAGAATTTGAATGTTTCTAAAATTTTGATATACTGGCACTTTAAAAAATTATAAATTCAAAGGTTAAAGGAAGATTCTTGTACTTTTGCTTTAAGTTCAGAGACTTTTATTATCTTTTGTTACAGGCCTTCCAGAAATTTTCTATAATTTTGTTGATTGATAGATTGAGTGATTCAATAGAAACCACACTGACTTAAATGCACATGCAAATTCTGCCTTCTTCTAATATGGTGGTAAAGACAATTTTATTTCATAGTTCCATCTTAGTGATTTAGGATTTACAAAAGACTTTAGAGAATAAACTAAGAAAGCTTATTTGTATTTTTGAAATGAGTTTTTGGGTCAAGAGTTCTTAAGTGAGATCTAAAAGTAGCCCTCAATCCAAGAATTCACTGAAATGGACATATTATTGCCAATTTTAAGATATTGTTATCAGGAATGCAAATCTGGCCCAGATAACCCTGCTTTCCAGTCATCTTTAGGGAGCATGAACTTTTCAAGGACATGTTTTGGATTGCATATAACATTTTCTTATCAACTAGTTGGTAAATTATAATCAAATCATACTGATTATACCATAATGAAAATCTCAAGCCCTTAGGCATTGGTTAAGAACATAAATTTGATGCCCACATATCTATGTTTTCTTTTTTGAGGTTGGAGAAGAGCTTAGAGGGCATTTAATTGCCTCCCTAACCTCATTCTCCCATTTTAAAAAATAACAAGAAAACAGAAGTTCAAAAAGGTGAAATAAAGTAGTTTGACCAATGTCAAATAGCTGGTAAGTGACAGAGCAAGAAAACAACTCAATTCTCCCAAGTGCAGGATAACCTCATTAATGGATGAGATCAAGATTTAGAGCTTGGAGCCTGGAGACCAGAAAAGAGATTTTCTTCCATTTATTTTTTGATAAAAAAGAAAGAAATCTCTATGACCATCAAGAAAAGTTTCCTAAGTCAAATTCTCTTTCTTCCTGGTTCTAACTCCTAGCCCAGGGCTCCAGCCCAGCCCCAAGCCCATCAGCTCTTCCTTCAGGGATGACTCATTTTGACTGGTAGAGAATAAATGTTCTTTGTTTTAATCAAGTTTTTACATGAATGCAAGAAGGGGTACTGGAATAAGACAGGAAGTCTCAAAAAGAGAGGAAACCTTTGCTTGATCACTTGAGATAAAACCCTGTGTTTGTTTAAAACCCAAATCAAGACAACCAGTTTGACTATCATTTCTGATAAGGACAATGTTTTATGTGAACAACTTCCCAGAGGTATATAAATTAAATCAATTTAGATAACTAATTTTCTGGGAGCCATTAGCCAAGTAGGTATGACAATTTCCTTGCCAGCGTACCCCATGTTGCTTAGTGGAAGGACTCGTGGAAATAGGACATTTTGCAGTGACATTGCATCTAAGGTGACCTTGCTCAAGTACCAGGGCGGATCCGGGTTTAGGGTGTTCCTGGTTTAGGATAATCTGGGTTTAGGGCGTTCCCGGTTTAGGACAATCCGGGTTTAGGGTGGTTCCAGGTTTAAGGTATTCCTGCTGGGAATAGGGCATATCCTGCTGCCTGAGTTCCCCTTGAGTTCTCACGGGATTCAGACAGTATTTTTTGGGAGACAGAGCCCAGTGGGGGTGGATTTGGGCAGAGAACGTGGATTTCCCCAGAACGTGATTGTAGACGGCTGGTGTGAGTTCGGGAATAAAGAGTTGCTGTTTGAATCTACAAACTGTGTGGTGGCTCGTGATTTTGTGCCCAGCCAGACTGCGGCACTAATTGGCTTTGTTGAAAATAATGAAATACTAATAAATTGAGGCTATGCTGAGGAGTGCAATGTATAGTCAATATAAATATGAGGAACATTAAAATGAAAATATTACAGAAGCCTGCTACCCAAAGACTTGTCTGGGACTAGCAACATGACCTGGTAAGCTTATTAGAAATGCAGAATCTCTGGCCATAGCTCAGACTTACAGAGTCAGAATGTGCATTTTAACATGATCTCCAGGAGATTCCCGTGCACGTGAGAGTTTGAGAAACACTGACTTAGAACACCAAGAGAAAGTCTGTTTAGGGATTTTAACATCTAAGAGGATATATAGTCCCACCCCCTTCATTTTACTAGTTCCTTTTGTCAATAATTTCCCAGTTGTCCATAATTTCCCAGTTAAGATGGGAGCCCTTTGAGTAGCTGTTCCTGTGATTTAGAACATTCAGGAAAGAATGACAAGGCTATGTTCTTCAGAGTAGGGCCCATTGCTCCATTTCTGATTTCAAATGGTTTTTAATTGCAAGTCTTCTGACAAGGAAGGCCAGCAGAGAACATTTCTTTTCTCAATGTTTCTTAACCTTGAAAATGCTACTCCAACCAGTTCTTGATTCAACAGTACAATCGGAGTAAAAAATGGCACTGATAGGGTTATTAAAAACAAAAACCCTTTCAGTCAAGATTTTAACAATTAGGCTCACCCTGATTCCCTCTCAGCTCTTATAAGGGATTCCTTATAAATAATAAAGTTTGCAGGTATTTTAGTTTTGCATTTTTTCCCTTGTTCAATTCAAATTTCTGATCTATTCATTGACAGGTGATGGAATTAATAAGGATTAGAAAGACAAGCTGAGTATCAAGGATCCATGGGCTGGTTAATTGAAAAAAATCATTAGATTTTTTTGCTTCTAATATTTATTGAGTCACTCTGTGGAATCTACGATATGGACTGTTCATTCTGGCATCACTCAGGACTGACCACAGACTGTTAGTAAATAGGCTGTTGGACAACACCAGGCTTCCTTTCACCTGAAAAACTGCTTGCCAAGGAGTTTATTTCTTGAGTATTTCTGTAGCCTTCCACATACTGAAAAACAAGTGCATTTGATGCCTTTATTTTTGTTTAAAAAAAGATCTATGACATTATCTAATTGAATCTCAAAACTTTCAATTTGGTATAAAAACTTACAGTACTATAAAAACATATCACTAGTTAATGTTCTCATTGCTGTGGGCAAAAGCAATTTAATAGCACACATATTCAGAAATCAATATTGGTCTTTGAAAAGGGTACATAAATCTACAATTAATGTTGTATATTTTAATTACATATGAACATGTTAAATGTCATTCACTTTCTGAAATCAAAAATCAGTGTTTTATTCATTTAAAAAGTCAGAAATTTGGGGCTGGGGCTGGGGCTCAGTGGTAGCTCACTTGCCTGGCATGTGTGAGGCACTGGGTTTCATTCTCAACAATGCATATAAATAAAATAAAGGTCTATCAATAACCAAAAATTTTTTTTGTTTAAATTCAGAAATGTTTTTTTAGGGGGTACTAGCAATTGAACTAAGGGGCACTCAACTACTGAGCCCTATCCCCATCCCTATTTTGTATTTTATTTAGAGACAGGGTCTTACTGAGTTTTTTAGCACCTGGCTTTTTCTGAGGCTGGTTTTGAACTCTATATCCTCCTGCCTCAGCCTCCCTAGCTGCTGGGATTACAGACGTGCACCACTGTGCCCAGCAAAAAATCAGAAATTTTTAGTCACCATACTTTTTAAAAGTCTAAAAATGTTTACAAAACAAGAGATGTTAACACATACAAATTAAGAGTAGTGAAAACTATTTAATTTTAACAACTGACCAGAATATATTAGCCATAAACTAGATTTATTATTTAACAATCTTTTTGTCTGTTAATTATCATTTTATTTCTTTACTAATGAACTAGCTTCTTTTTAAAAAGTAAAATTGGTCAATGCCTGATATAGATAGAAATAGTTTTTACAAATTAATTTTTAATTTCTATAGCATCAAATCTTGATATCCTGAAAATAAATGTAAATATATATATATATATATATATATATATATATATATATATATATATATATCAAAAGTGTCTCAACTCTCTATATAAAATAATGCTTTGAATCTTCCCACTCTTCCTTTTTGTCTCTGAACTGCCATGATTGGACCCCAGGCCTCGCCCAGGCTGGGCATAGTCAACTTTCACTGTTGGCCCCCAAGAGGCCTCCAGTCCCTAGTTACTTGCTCTCTCCTGTTGAGTTGTTTGTTTGGTATTTTTTCCTGCTACAACAACTTGCTTCGACCTCATTCACAGGTACCCCCCTCTCACTGCTTCATGTTTCATCTCTATTTTCGTCAGTGATGTGAACACAGAGTAGGCTATCAGATGGAATTGTTCTTCCAAAGCAGTAATGAGTCAAGGGTAGAGATGACTCCCTTCCAACTCAGAGAAATGCTTTTCCTATTGTATTACATAATTAAGTAATAAGGATTTGTATGTAGAGAGAAATGTTCGCTCCCCTCTGTTCAGATATCATGTATCTCCATGTGAAGAGATACCAGGATGTATTCTTTAAAGGAGCAGAGACACGGAAGACAACATTCATCAATGTCCATTCAAGACATTTGGATACTGAATACTCTTGTAGGTTTAGGACAATGGTAACTACTATTTACTAGGAGGTTGTTAGGCCCTGGTCATGACACTAGGTTTGTTATAAACATTATCACACTTGGTTGTCATATAAAGTCAGTGAGCAGGTATTATTTCACTCATTCATAAATAAGGGAAATAAGACTCAAAAATTTCAGTCATTTTCCTATATTTCCAGGAGAGTGGGAAAGGCTGAATGTAAAGAAAGTTCTGCATGAAACTCTTAAATGCACACATTCATCATGCAGAAAGCAAAGAGAGTGCAATTTATATAACATGTGCACTTTGACCAAATTATCCTGTAAAATAGTCTTGAAAGCTGCTTAAAACCTCTGATTGACCTGTTGAAAAGCATTATACCTGGGGAGAACAATCAGACAAGTAAACACGATATTCAGATGAACAATTGCCTGCGCACGTAATGACTACTCTTATTTTGAAAGGCAGGTGATGATAACTCTGCAAGAAACCTCCTAGTGGCTTATTTTAAATTAACCTCCTCCTGTTTCCTATTTGGAAACCGATATCTTTATTTATCATTCTGGAGCTGTTTGCAGGTCTCTCCTTCTAATGTTTATTACCAAGAACTGTTTTGTGATGGCTGATTGCCCCAAATCCAGGATGGCAAGATAACCTTGCCTTCAGTTAAAACCACTTGGGGGATTGGCAAAAGTCAACAAGATAAACCCCAAAGCAAACCCCACATGTGTAAATAGGAGCCTCATATAGATTTTCAGTTTGTCTTGTTTAAAAATAATGAAAATGTACTCATTTATAAATATTTAATTAGTGGGGAAGCACATAGAAAAGGTGGTTTTATTCCAAACCATTGTTAAAATATTTTGCATAATGTAAATTTTTCTGGTGAATCTAAATTCAATTAAATCTTGGGTAAGTTTTTTGATAATTTACTTATCTGATCTACCTGTTACATTGCAAGCCCATTTGGAAACAGAGCACATATTTTTAAGATATCATAAATAACTGAATGTTTGAATTTGGAAATAATCTAGTCCAACCTTCTTCTGGGTGAGGAAAGAAGTTAAATAGCATGCACAGGACAAATAAATAGCTGCAAGTGTTAGGGTATGTGCCGCAGTCTGGC
This sequence comes from Marmota flaviventris, assembly GCF_047511675.1. Taxonomy (NCBI): domain Eukaryota; kingdom Metazoa; phylum Chordata; class Mammalia; order Rodentia; family Sciuridae; genus Marmota; species Marmota flaviventris. The sequence goes on from NC_092505.1 coordinate 26,290,289, forward strand.
TGGGCACAAATCACGAGCCACTGAAGCAGGAACAAACTTTATTTTTAAACTGCAGGAAAACACTTCACACAGCTCCCGGGGAATCCTCCCGAACGCGCCACGAGGCTTGTCCAGGAACCCCCAGCCGGAAACATCTCTCCCGGAAATCCCTCCTCCTGCACTTCCCCAACCAATGGGAACTCTCGGGGAATCCCCGGAAATCCCCACGAGAACTCCAAAATAGTGCGAGAACTCAAAAGTTGCGGCAGAGGCGGATAGTAATGCCTCGCCTGTCAATCAATACTGTTGGCAAAATGCCAGGGGCCATACAGACTCAGCCGTGGCTCTCAGCAGGTATGGACCTGGACAGGAGGCATTTGACCCCCAGTGGTGCTCCTTCTAGAAAACCACACTGCCTCTGAAATCACAAAATTACTATTTTACTTAGGTAGACATTGTAATCTAGTAAGGTGATATTTCATTATGTGACACATACAGTTTTCTTTCTGTTCTGGAAGATCCTTGAAAGTACAAACTGTGTTATATAACTGTGCTCCATAGGTTTGGACTCCCCTTGTGCATGCCTAATTTAGCATGCTCTGCATTGTGTTGGTTGGTGAATTCTATCCATCCCTTCCAAGGCACATGGTCACATCCAAGATCAAAAATGAATTCTGATGCATGATTTTTTTTAAGTCCATAGAAAACATAGCCCTATGAAAACTGGAAATCTTATTCTTTGTTACCTCAGATTTTGTGATTCATTACAGAAGAAAAAGATTGCCTGTTATCACTTAGGCATAGGGTTAAAAATATTTGTAAATTAACTTCACTTTTCTATTTACTTGAATATCAAGATGACATATGCACCAGGATATTTCTCCAAGATATTTGTATCAAAGACTATAGAATCACTTAAATAAGACAGTATTAAGAAAATAATTAAGTTGATTATGTAGAGGGACAGAAACCTATACTCTCTATTAAGAATTCTCTTAAATGACTCTTATGGACTTTCAAGTTAGCACATTCCCAAAGCAAATGAAATTGGGGAAGGGATGGCTTGACACCTTAGCTGCTACTACTCTCCTGTCAGCTGTCACAGCAGTCTGAACCTCCCAGCAAACCAGAGCCACTGTTTGCAGGAGTCAAGTCCCTGCCAGCCTGGCTGAGGGGGTAAGAAAAGATCGTGTTACTCAGTGACAGCTGAATCTTTCCAAGAGAATTAGCTATCTAATTCCCCTAATGAAAATGTACCTTTTATATAAAAGTAGGAGAGGATAAAAGTGAAAATAGTATTGGTGTTTTTACTAAGACTCAACAGGCTAATTCTGATGCTAAAATAATTTTTTTAAAAAAAGATAGAGCCATCTATATGATTTTATACAGAATTAGCGAGGAGGACTGAGTGTTTACAACCTCATGTGCATTTTTCTACATTCCTAATCTAAAGCGTAGAAAATTTAGCTGTTATACAATTATACTTCTCAGATCAATTTCTTGTTTTATTTCCTTCCTCTTATTTGTTACTTGGGACTCTCACTGACCTTCACAGGAAGTCTTAACAAACAAGGAAGCAGAATTACCTCTAAACTAGACCACTTGTCATTGTGAAGTCTCACTTTCTTCTCTGCTAAAGGATTTGAGTTGAGGTAGATGACTTTTAAAGTCTGTCTTATCCCAAAGTCCTGTGAGAGTCAAAGTTTAACTTTCATAACTTCATACCACTTTGGCTCTTAAAGTCAAACTTTCCCTCTGCTGTGATCTCCCTTTCAACCAGAGTCTTTAGTATCTCATAATAGTTTGTGCGTATGGTGAAGGATCAAGTTATATTTGACTCCTTATTCTAGTTCATACTGTCAGTGTAATCATCTCAGTGCACGAATATAAAACCTAAATTGTCTTGTACAAAGATTGAGCCCTTTCCTTTAAATTTTGTTAGTTATCAAGAATAAAAAGTTCAAGAACTAACTAATCTTCTGGAGAATGCTTTGTTATATTTCTGACTTAGATAAATGTTTAGCATCCAATTTTTTTTTAATCTTACTTTTTTCATGCTGCTCTGTATTCTAAGTATTTGTTTCCATATCTTGGCATCAGTGGGAATTTCTGTTTTAAATAATTTATTTGTTTCAGATTAAAATTACTTGAGTAGGGAGTTATTTGCCATTATTTTGCATCTTTAAGCTTGAACATTTTTGAAGGAATATGGGATTGAACCACTAATGAGGCATTTTCCTCTCTCTTAAAGACACCCTAGGGTGCTATATTTTTCAATAGTTGGGGAATCGCTTATTAAAATTACCTGTACTTCCCATACTCTGAAGACAACAATTACAAGAATAAGATTCCCAGTCTTGTTTTTGGCTTCCCCACAGATTTGAAGATATATTGTTCTATTTATTCTGTTAACATCAAGCTGGGGAGTTCTTTCAGGTTGTGATCTGGGAGTATTGACCCAGGAGTGGGGATCCACTCTAATCACTACCTTCTTAGAACAAGAAGTGAAGATAATTACTTACCTGGTTTTCAATTAAAAAAACTCAGCTATCTTTAGTCTTATAATACCATAAGCTTCATATGGGGTTAGTGGAATCTTATTGTTAGCTTCTCCCCTCTTTACCCACCTGCATTTAGAATAAATGATGTGCTTATGAAAATAGTACACACACACACACACATCATATGCACAGATTTGTTACAATTTACCTTAGGTAATTAGTGAAACAGCAGGCCCCAAAGGCTTTTTCTTTTTCTTTTTTTTTTTTTTTCCCCATTTTCGAAGACAGATATTCTCAATTTCTTTTCTTTCCTTTTTCTTTTAAAAGTTTTTCTTTTAATTGCCTTAGAAAGACTATATTTTCTCCTAGAGTATAGTTATTGGCTTTGTAAGTCTTAATATTCATGTGCTGGTCTGAATAGCTTTGCTATGTATCCCTTTCAAAATGTATATGTTGTGTCTTAATCCCCAGGGATAGGAGGTAGGGTGTTTTATAGGTGAATAAATGAAGGCTCTGTACCCTTATAAATGAGAACAGGGAGAGCTAGCTCACCCCTTTGACTGTGCAAAGACAGAGCAGGAAGGTATCACATGTGGATGAGGAGAGGACCTTCCTGGGACACTGAATTTGCTGGTCCCTTGATCTTAGACTTCCCAACCTTCAGAACTGTGAAAAATAAACTCTTGCTGTCTAGAAGCTACGAAGTCTGTGGTATTTTGTTATAACCACACAAACTGACTAAGACAATCTTTAAATCCTAGTATATACAGCTCATGGAAAACACTCATTAATAATAATGACAAGGAAATAACAAAGCTGGAATTTGTAAGGATTAAAAAAATCAAATATTCGGAAGAATTCTTACAACAAACACTGTTGGTTGTCTGTCCAACATAAATTCATTTACCCAATTCCTACCATGCCAACTTTTCTTCCTCATATATCTACCTTTGTCTGTAGTCATACTTGAAGAAAATGGACGTTTGGGGACTGGGGTTGTGGCTCAGTGGTAGAGCGCTCGCCTAGCATGTGTGAGGTCCTGGGTTTGATCTTCAGCACCACATAAAAGTAAATAAACAAAATAAATGCATTGTGTACAAATAAAATATAAATATTTTTAAAAACAAAAAGAAAATGGACTTTTGTCCAGGAATAGGTCTTTATAAATTTTTTTATTTATATATGACAGTGGAATGCATTACAATTCTTATTACACATATAGAGCACATTTTTTTTTATCTCTGGTTGTATACAAATTATATTCACACCAATTTGTATCTTCATACATGTACTTTGCATAATAATGTCCATCACATTCCATCACAGGGGTTACTAATGTCCTTATTGTTTAAACAAGTTGAATCTGGGCTTTTGGTTACTTATAGCTATTATCATCCTGATAGAAAATTATTCAATATTTCTTCTTTCTGAAATGTCTAAAAACAAGATTTTAAACAGTGCATTCAGTCCTCCTTTGGGATCTTGGGTCTTTTAGTGAGAAAAAGGACCGAGGGAGTCAGAATTAGACAATATTTGCATAAATGTAGCAAACCCAGCAATGATAAAAATATTTAGCTTAACAAGTCCACATAATTCTAAAAGACTGGCTTCAGAAAGTAGAACGAGGAATTTCATTTTTTCCCCCCTTGGAGTCTATAATTCCTGGTCAAAGACCATGGGGATATGGAACAATAGAATCTTCTAGCGTTCATAGCACACAGCCAGACCCATCTGCACACATCCCAGTGCAGTGTGGAGAATCAGGAAGCCTTGCTATGTGCACTGAAAGGGAAATCCAAGAGTTAGATTTTATTTTTGCTTAGAGTGTCACTCACACAGGGAACTGAAGATGATAAATATATCCTGTGGTTCTCATATAAAGAGATTATATCACTTACCTTAAAACACATAGCAGGAAAAAAAAAAAACCTGTTGCAATTGCACATCTAGTTTTGCAAATCTGTTGGCATGAAAAGCCTTTGTAATGGATTTGGATGAATCCTAGAATTTATTGTGCCAATGTCAATTGAATTAAGCCTTCAAACCTTTTCAGGGAACTTCTCATCCTTCATTTCACAAGAATACGGAGAATGCTTTTAGCTCCAAAACTGCTGGCCCCTACGTGAAAGATGACTATCTGCCAACTAAGGTGGACAGCAGAATACCACAAAAACAAATTTTGACCAGCATCCAAAAAATAAATTTCTTTTAGGAGGAACCATTTTTTTTTTTTTTACTCTTTCCAGAATTTCACAGTGGGCTCCAGTTGAATGAGCCCTGGATTAAGAGTCAGAAACTCTGGATTCTCTATTTCTGCCCTGTTCCTGTCCCTTTCTTCATGTGTAACTAGGCGAATGTTACCTTCTTAAATTTCAGTTTCTTGATTTTTAAAGTGACAATAAAAAGTTTTGCCAGAGAGTTCCTAAAACATTTGCCATAAAAATCAATATGATAAACACAAAGGTACTATAAAAACTAAATATGACTATTATTATTTTATCCCTTATTTGTAAGAAGATTTGAGGACATGTGCAAGCTGATTTCTTCATCCAGGGCTAGGACTCCAAATATGGAGGTAAAGATAATTGAGTCTCCCTACAGATGCCAACGTGTTTACTTCCCTCAAATCATTAGACTTTTTATCTCTGTTTTTGAAACACATTAATTCATCAAAAATCTATTATAAATTCTTATTATACCCTGACCTAGTCCTAGGAAAACAAAGGGTACAAAGACACTTGCAGTTTACAGAAGAAGCTTACAGTTTAGTGGGGGAAAGAATCCAACTAGAAATATAAAACTGTAAGTGGGAAGAAAGAGGTCTGAGCAGAGTTTGGAGAAACCAAAAGCAGAAAGCCAATCAAAATGTAAGCTTCTTCGTCTCAAATGTTGAGGATTAGCATGATTCCAATTCTCCTTAAAAACCACTTCTCATGTGTTTTTCTCAGGTTTCCCAATGTAACACATTCATCCCACAATATCTGTTGGGGATTGCTTCCAGTACCCCCTCAGACACCAAAATCCACAGATTCTCAAGTCTCTCATATAAAATGGTGTAGTATTTGCATATAACCTATGCACATCCTCCTGGATACTTTAAATCATCTCTAGGTTATTTATTTATTTTTATAATACCTAACACAATGTAAATGCTAAATATATTGCATTATTTAAGGAATAACATATATATATATTCAACATAGATGCAAAGTTTTTCCCAAATATTTTTAAGTCCTTGATTGGTTGAATCCATGGATACAGAACCTGTAGATATGGAAAGCCAATGGTACAACCATTGTGAAACCCAGCACTGACTTTCAAGGTTCTGCAAATTCCTCTCACCCTAAGAAGCTTTTGAAATAGGTGCAAGAGGAAGCTCACCAAATGATTAATTTTAATCTCAACTTTCATTATGTTGATAGCATTTCTGAGGGCAAGGGGTATAAGAGTCCTCTGAATGCCAAGGGGAGAATGAGGTTGCTGGCTCAGGGAGTGCTGAATAGGTTAGGAGGTTAAGGCTGAAATCGTTCTTCTCTTTCCTTCAGAGAATTCTGCAGATGGCATCGTTTATGGAAGTCTTTATTTGGAAGAGAAGTTGAGGCAAGGAGAAGTTGCATCATTTGCAAAAATTTTAATCATGAGAATAGGTGAAAGGGAAGAAGTAATAGAATTTAAGAATCCTGATTTATAGCTTGCTGAATAACCACTTATGGTTTCAAAACAATTACTCCTAACATAGCATTTTATAATTAGTAGCCTTATGACCAAAGAAGAAAGAATAAAGGGCTTCTGTAACCCATCCACATGTGGCTATGCAGTAACCAATAAATGCTCAAGTATGTATATCCCACCTGACTCAGTGGTCATCATCACTATGGAAATTTCCATGCTATTATCTATCTTGGGTATTTATTTATCTTCTAGAACTGAAGTCAGAGAGTAAATACTTGTTGAGATGAAAATTTGAGTGTGAGAAGCAGTTTTTTTAAACCTCTATTTTGGAGATCTCATAAAGCTTGATTATGGCATGAATACTGAAAGACTTTTATGAACAGATCACTGAGTGATGATTCTAAATTAAACTTTGGTGGGACCCAGTGCTTCCTTGAATAATGGTGTCTCTACCTGCTATAGCCGCAATCCTTGTAGCTTAAGTAGGAAGAGGGCAATCACGTGTCTTGGAAACATGCCTCTCTCTTGTGTGGTTTTCAGGTTGCCATTGCTGCATAATCAGTCACCCAAAGTTCAGCAGCTTAAAATGACCACTTTATTATGCTCACATAATTGTGAGTCAGAAATTTGTGAGCTCTTTTTTCACTCATAGTCTCTGCTGAAGTGGCATTCAGATGAATGTAGCATCTGTAGGCAGCAACCAGAATAAATGTCCAAGAGGGTACCTTCACAGGGCTGGAAGTTGAACTTGAATCAGACTGCTGGTAACTCGACCATTAACTATACTGTCTAGATGTAGCTCTCCAGAATGACAGTCTCAGAACACTTCCCAATGTGATAAAAGTCACATTGCCTTTTGTGACTTAACCTCAGGAATCACAGAATAATATATCTGCTACAATCTACATGCTCACTGGGTCTTGGGGGGAGGAGACTTAGACTCTACCTCTTGATGGAGAAATGGCAAGTTTCTAGAACATGTGAGTTGGAAGATGTTGTAGAGCCATCTTTGGAAAATGTAACATACCAAAAGGGATGAAATGCTGATCCACATGAATTCTAAAATTGTTCATTGTATTCTTCTTTCAAATATTCTGTGATGTTCTGAAGGTTGCCATAGCTTATCTTAATGATTCTTCTAGTTAGGTCAATGTTTTCTCTTCCATTTCTGGTTAAGTCAAAAGGGTCATTTAGTGGAATCAAATTCAGTGGTTTCCAAAATAGCTTTGTCTGCAAGTGAGACTTTATTATTACATTGAAAGCAGACAGATATAGCAAGTATTCCAAGGATACTTGATTCTTTCATTTCCCTATTCCAAGCAGATGATCTGCTGACCTTTATCTGTGACTTGCCTCACGGTGATCAGAATGGTTCTGGGAAGGAATCCTGATGGCTCTTCATATTACAGGGCTCTTACTTCACCACCATGCTCATTATCACTAACCACCATGCTCATTATTATTAACCACCATGCTCATTATTATTAACCTTGATACCTCATGTCCCTTACTCGGGATCCTATGTAGGTGAAAAAATATTGTAGTTCAGACTGACTTGTGATTTCCCTATGGAATCCTCATTTACATTTGAAACCAAACTCCCTGGACTGTGTACCTATGGACCTGTTTGGACATTGAGGGCTCACATGTTTCTCTTTACCTTAATAACATCCTTGGACCTGACCTTCAGTCTCTGCCCCTATCTTGTGAAACTATCATTTATGACCCTGGATGATTCTGGCTGAATCATGTTGGGAATGGGAGCAGAAAACCTATTCATAGTTCTTTCCACAGACATTTTAAGACTGAATGTCATCTTACTATAAGATGGTTTCATGATAATGACACAGTAACTTTGGCTTTGTTACAATCAAAGTTCTAAGTTTTCATTAGAATCTAAGGTTCTCTAGACTATATCATATGGTGAATGAGAGCTTAATTTTAACAATAGAATACTATTGAGCCTTAAAAAAAAATAATGAGAGCTTGATATTTATCACACATGGATGGACCTGTAGAACAAAAACCAGACATGGAAAAAAAATATTGCATGATCTCATATTTGTATGCAGAATTTTAAAAAGAGGTCAAATATAAAGAGATGGAATAAAACAGTGGTGGGGGAGGAAAGGGTATATATAGCTAAAAGGATATGAAGTAGCAAATGAGTAAGATGAACAAGTTTAGAGAACTGTTGTATCATCCATAGGAACTTCCATTAAACAAATAGATTTTAGCTATTCTTGTCAGAAAACCATGAGATGATGAAGATGTTAATTTGTTTCACTATACTAACCATTTTTCTATCTATCTATCTATCTATCTATCTATCTATCTATCTACCTACCTACCTACCTGTCTATCTATATCCCATAACATCATGCTGTAAGCCTTAAATATATGCAGTATTTTTTTTTAATCTTAGTATCAAAAATTGGATCATCTTATATTTGATTCCTGTTCATGTCAGTCTTTGGGTCTCAGTTTAATCATCTTTAAAATGCATATAATATCAGAATAAATAAATGAGATAATTGGTATCAGTTGGTCTAGGGACTGCAATAGTCAATACTCAAATAAATTGCCTATCATAATCATCATCATTTCTTTTTAGCTTTGTATTTATAGTACCCATGTGATACCACTCATATAGTAACCACTCAATCTTGAATTAGTAAATGTACATCTGGTGAATCTATAAGAGATAAGTTGAAAGAAAAAGCATACCTTTATATCAGTACTGAAATCATTTTGATGATATCTATGTATAAAAATATTAGTTGTACCAGTATTGGTGTCACCAAAGTGACCTAAAAGTTCATGAGTCAAGGCTCTAGTAGTGAGGAAGCTGGGAGAAGAAAGGCAAGTCCAACAATTGTGGGAGGAAGTCCAGCCAGACCCTGGAATGCTGTGTTGTGATAGCCACAGATAGGCAGGGTGCATTCAGCTGAGCAGATAGCATTGCTAAAGCATGCAAAAGAGCTGGGTAGGGGTTAGCTTCTGAGAAGCCTGACCAGGACCCAATCATAGTCAAAGACTTTTCATATCTGGAAAAGCCTAAAAAAGCTTATGTCTTAGACTAAGGATGTAGACATAAAAGGAAAAGGAACGGCAAGGAGTAATAGACCCAATAATCAGATTTACATCCAAATGTTATATCTGAACCCAACAAGCAGAAAGGTAGGAAATGATGTTAAGTCCTTGGAATATTGAGCTAGAGTTCAATAAACATCCCCTGGTCAAGGTCAAGATTGATCTCAGTTCCTGGTGCAGGATGGAGTCTGCAGATAGCAACCACATGACCCCAGATCTGAGGAAGGAAGATTTGAGAGAACACATTGATTTTGAATTAGATTTTTCTTTCATGTAGCATCTTCGGCAAATCTCTGTAAGAGGATCATTTCAATATTATATAGTTGTAAGGATGAATTAAGGATAAAGGAGGAATAATTTACTTTCACTTTAATTTGTAATAGTATATTCTGTGTGTTTCTTAAAGACATTGTTCCCCCTTTTGGTTTTATTTGCTTTTTTTTTTCTTTATTTAATATTTCACATACCATAGAATTCACTCAGTTACAATATAGACTTCAGTGGTATTTATTATATTCAGAGTTGTACAACAATTATCACAATAAATTTTAGATATTTTCATCATCCCCAAGAGAAATCCTGCACCTATCAGCCTTCAATCTCCATACCTAACCCCCTCCCTCAGTCCCTGATAATCACTCATTTACATTCTGTGTCTATGGATTTGCCTATTCTACACATTCGATATAAGTGAAACATGTAATAGTTGATGTTTTGTGCCTGGATTCTTTCATTCAGCATGTTTTCAAGGTTTATTCACTCTGTAGCATGAATTAGTACTTCATTTCTTTTCATGACAAAATAATATTCCATTGCATAGATATACCACATTTCATTTATGCAATCATCAATTGTGGATGTTTGAGCTGTTCCTACTTTTGGGCTATTTAACAATAAACTGCTGTGAACATTTGTGTAAAAATTTCTGTATGGACATATATCTTTAGTTATCTTAAATGTATGTTTAAATATATCATTCTTTAAAATTTGAATTAAACCAACTTAGGTTACTTAAAAATTATTTCAATAGATATTTGAAAACTGCCATTATCATCCAAGTTCTGGAGTACACAAATGAACAAAATAGATAATGCACCAGCCCTTCCTGGGCTCGTATTCCCTCACAGACTTGTAAGTCCTTGAGAACATGAACTGCAATTATGCTATTCCCTATCATATCCACTGGGATAGAGCAATTCTTTTCACTGGGTTAATATAAGAATTAATTTGTGTATTCATGGCTTACAGAAAAAAAATTGAATCATTATAATATCGTTTTAACAAAATTTTGTTCGTCTCCTACTTGATAAAGTGTAGAAATTCCAATTCCTTCCCCCTCAAAAGACTGAACTGTTAAGAAAGCTCCCATTTTAAATGTATACTCCAAAAGCTGCCCTCCTGCCTAACATGGAGCATTTACTACTTCCCCACCTCTATCTTGAGCATAGACTTTAGGGGATACTGCTCCCACTTTGCTATACTCACATGAAGATAGTAGTAGCTTTGTGCTCAGAGCTGCTGACCCTTCCTGATGCTCTTCCAAGGTGTTTAGATTCCCCTCCTCCCTCCTCTTCCCCTCCCCCTCCTTTTCCTTCTCCTCTCCTTCTCCTCCTTCTCTTTCTCCTTCTCTTTTTCCTTCTCCTTCTTCTTTTTCCTGAATACCAACATTGTCTACAGCTACCTTTACCACTGGGAAAAATATCCTCCACTCTCCTTTGGTCAAACACTCTAAATACTATATTGTATTATTGAGTATTCATAGTCAGTCTTCATTCTCAGTATCTCATAGAGATTTTTCTGATCCTAGAGTTTCGTGGTTGCTTCTTTCTCTTTCTTTGGACACAGGAATGCTGGGGGTGGTCAGATCTATAGGTCAGTGGATCCCTAGTCACCAAACTACTCAAAACTTTTCTCCTTCCTCTAACAATAATTAATTATGGAACCAGGTTTATGTACCTTGAATCTCTGTTTTCTCATGGTGAATTTCTTCCCTTATTGGTCACTCATGAAAATAAGACCCTTGAAGGATAAGTCTTTCAAAGTCTCTAGACATTAGCAAAAGGCCTGTTATTAGGATGAATCGTTTACATTTCAAATTTTGTGCCTGGTATAGCAACACTTGTTATAAAATATGTTTTGATGACACTTTTCTCTGTGTCTCTTCAGACTATCTATCCAATGTGAGTCTATTTTGATTATGATTTTGAATTTATGAGTTTAGAAAAGGATTTAGGAGAAGACTGATAGTTCAGATAAGTTCAGTATCACCAGGTAGCATTCTCAATTTAGTGACTTAAGCTGTAACTTGTGGAAGTCACTAAAATGTTCTGAAATCCCAGGTTTTCTTTTGTGAGAAGGGGATTACTTATTATGTAGAGTGTTAATGATCATAGCAAAAGTGTGGGCACTGGTACAGATTCGCATGCTTTGTATCTGTTAGCTCAGTGGGTCCTCACACTAAGCAGGCAAAATGGCAGGTGGAAATTGGATGACATCCAGGCCATGGATGTGATCATGTTCTTTATTTAGTCTTTGCTGTGAAACTTCTGTAACAGACCATGGCCTGTATTTAATTTTTTATAGTCACCTACATTAATTTCTTCTTGATAGTAAAAAGAATCTCTTGGTTAGTCATCAACTTGTTCTTATCTGCTTGACTGCATGCTTTGCAAGCTGCTCAGAGAAATTTGGCCAGGAATTCAGTTTTGATTAACAAATTCTGTTATATGGTTGAAGAAAAGATTAACTAATTTGTTAAGAATTATAAGCACAGCGTTTGGTGTTTTTTCTTTCTTTCTTTCTTTCTTTTTAATTTTGGGGGAGAGAAGAATTGCGTAATAATCACAAATTTTTGCATTAAAATTCCAGTTCATTAAGTAATCAGCATGGGGGTGTCTGGTTGGCTGATTAGATGCAGAGGCAAATCATTTGTTGCTTTTTAAGGGAAATTTCCATCAAAGTAGTTCCACCTGGAGAATTTAAATTAATGTATTATTTTAAATCTATGTATATTTATTTCAAATTGAGTTATCCTGCAGAACAAAAGAGTCACTTTTCATTTGGAGCACTCACAGATTCCAAGGTGGGTTATGCTGAAAAGTCTTTTCCGGAAATTAGCTCTCCACCAGTCACTTAGGTACTTCTCTATAACTGCACTTAAGAACTTAAGAGGAGCTCATCTCTCTCTCTCTCTCTCTCTCTCTCTCTCTCTCTCTCTCTCTCTCACACACACACACACACACACACACACACACACACACACACACCCCTACCAACCAAAATGGTATCCTAGATTCCAAATCAGCTGCCACATGTCTACTTAGATTTAAAGCAAGGTAGATTCAACGCTGTCTTCTGTGGAGAACTTTTTTTCTTTCAGTTCAAGTGACTCAGTCAGTCATAGTTTAACGAAGGAGCCCAGATTTTAGCCCAAACTTCAAAACTGAAAAGGGATAACCTAACCATTTTAATAGTTAAAGGGCCCTTTGGAAGTGCTTTGGTCACAACTCTGAAGAGTCATGATGCCAGTTAAAAAGAGAACTGGTAAACTAGATTAATCTCTTCACCATTGGTTAGGGTTTCTTCAAAAGGACCACTCAGTCAGGCCACATCTAGCTTTTGAGAGGTTTTGGAACCACCCCATCCCCAGAAGAGCAAATGCCTGACCTAGCATCTCTTCAGAAGCACCCCACAAGACCTTCCCATCAAGATTCTATTAGGTGTCCCAGCTATTCCACTCCTGGGTCTATACCCAGAGGACTTAAAATCAGCATACTATAGTGATAGAGCCACATCAATGTTTATAGCAGCTCAATTCACAATAGCTAAACTGTGGAACCAGACTAGATGCTCTCCAATAGATGAATGCATAAAGAAACTGTGGTATATATACACAATGGAATATGACTCAGCATTAAAAGAGAATAAAATTATGGCATTTGCAGGTAAGTGGATGGAGTTGGAGAATATCATGCTAAGCGAAGTAAGCCAATCTCAAAAGAACCAGAGGCCAAATGTTCTCTCCGATAAGTGGATGCTGATTCAAAATTGTGGCAGGTGGGGGAATGAAGAAACTATGATTGAGCAAAAGGAGGGAGAGGTAGGGAGAGGGGATGGGGGCAGGAAACATGGTGGAATAAGATGAACATCATTACCCTAGGTACATGTATGACTGCACATATGGTATGACTCTACATGGTGTACAACCAGAGAAATGAAAAGTTGTGCTCCATTTATGTACGAAGAATTGAAATGCATTCTGCTGTCATGTATAACTAATTAGAACAAATAAAAGAGAAAAAGAAAAAAAAAAGATTCTTAGGGGAACTGAGAAAAATCACAATTTAGTAATATTATGAAGCCTCTTGGCAACACCCATGGGGGCCTGAGCCAACCCTAGTACAGAAACCACTTTGTATCTCTGCTCCACTTGGAACCTGGAGGGTAGCTAATCCTACCAGACCTCACACCCATGTTTATCCTCAGCCTCTGCTCAACATTCAAGTCCCTTTGACCATCTACCCTCTCCCCTACTCTCAGTCCCAAACTTCACTTCTGCCTCTCCATTTCTCCCTGTCCTTTTTGGTTATGGCTTCTATAACCCTCATTCTATGAGACAAACCTCTCCACTGTAAACCTTTTTGCAGAATGCCTCTGCCACCTTCATGCCTTAGCCAAAGGCTGATTTCCCATGTGGATCTTTAAGAGAGGGATTGCTGGTATCTTCTCTTCCTCCCATGGAAACTTCACTCTAAACCACTATTCTTCTGCCCCTTGAGGCTGATGTCAACTAGCTCTATGCCTTGTTAGTGTCTTTCCTTAACCTCTGATTTAGGCACCTGCATCACAAATTTTATTTCAACTTGTCAACTTAAGTCATTTAGATAATATTTCTAATATATTTTCCTCAAAGTTCCATGATATCTTTAACTTCACATCCATATTCAGAATACCTGAAGCACCTCTCATATGTGGCCACGAATGATGAAATAGTTGTTGTTTCTGATCACCATGTCTGTAATCTTCAGTACCAACATCCGGTTCATGGACTATCTTCCCTTACCACTTTAGCTCTCTCCATCTCTTACTCCCACTGTGCCTACTTGTGACCTCCTGTGTGCCTATATTGCCTTGACCATTCCATTTTCTCCCAATTAGCCACCACCTTCCTGTGATGTCAGACCATAAGCCTGACCTGTTACTCCATAGAACTTTCAATGCAATATATCTACCCAGTGAACCCCTAACCCCAGCTCAAGTACATAATCCATCTCCTCTACCCTCCACACCAGTTTGCTGAGTGAAAATCACACCACCATGTGAAATGATGCTTGATAATGAAATGATCCGTGGATTTGTGGTCTGTGTCTTCATTGGGTCCTCAATGATGCTTGATAATGCTGCTTCATTAGGACAATCAATTCCAGGAATGGATGCAATCCTCCACAAAAATTACTTTAGGGGCTGGGGTTCTAGCTCAGTGCTAGCACTTGCCTAGCTTGTGTGAGGCACTATGTTTGATTCTCAGCACCACATATAAATAAATGTATAAAATAAAGGTCCATCAACAACTAAAAAATAAACTAGAAAAAAAAATTACTTTAGTCTTTTCAACTCTCCCCCAGGTCTGATGTTTGTGCCTTTCTTATTGTCAGCTCCAATGCAAATTAAATAATTGTAGTATGCACACCATTTTCAGGAAAGATTTTTGTATGGTAATTCTTCTGAGTTCTTATATGCTGGCCAAATAAAAGGAAGTCTCTTCTCTGATCAAAATGAATTCATGCAAGAAACATACACAAAGATAAGATATTTTCTACACAGTATCTGAGCAATTTTGGAAGTTATTAGATCCCTGACAACTGAACTTATCTATTTTCCCAAAGATATCCCCCAAGGTTTTGAAGTCTGACTTTTATGCAACATATGTATATGCATATGTATTTGTTACATACATATTCAAAAAAACATACTCAAAAATACTTATTAAGCACTTATTATATGCCATTTCCACCTGAGGGTAAACTCTAAAAGGGCAGGGACTTTTGTCTTAGGTTGCTATTTTTATTTCTTTTCCTAGGGCTTAAAGCTAGGCATCATTTCTAAAGCTATGCTAATTCTGTGGATTTTTCTGGAAACACTTTAGGAGCAAGGAATATACTTATTCTTGCTCTCCTCAATTATCTAAAAAAAAAATGCCAAGTAATCACAATCATAGGTTACTTTCCATTTCTCTGTAGTCTAAATTCTAGATGTTTCTATTGACCAACTACTGTGAAGTTGAGTGTCCAGAATGAGTCCCTGTTGATTAGATCCAACTAAACTAATGCAGTAGTTGTGCTCCAAATAGGCATTGTTCTCTCTACCTAAAGACTTTGTGTCTTTCCTCTCATATGCCTTGGATTACAGTGTGTCTGGATGTAGGAAGGATGGTTCCTACAAGAATTGTTCCTTGTAGTTAATAGTCACTCACAGAACACTCTAAGGAAGCAGATTTTAACTTTCAATCTTACTCTGTGAGGCAGGGTGCTCCAAACTTTGCAAGCCACAAAATGGCCCATGGTCTATCATATAGCGTTTCCGAGTCTTTCCAGTTAGACTTACCTAAAGGTTGGATATAATGAATGACTTGCTATCAAGGTAAATAATCATAGGATTGCTTTCCTTCCATATCTTGAGAAACATTTCTTCAGGCACTTAGCTTTGAGTCTGCATTTCAGAGCATTAATAGTTAATTTACATAAATTAACCAGATGTGTAGAAATGCAGCAATGCTACTTATCTACAGGTGACCTCGGCTTACATGTGAATCCCTCTTTGATCACTAGCAGAAAATAAAGAAAGAAAAAAATGTATCTTTAAGTTAGTTTATCCAGTCACATCCTCTTTAAGATATTTTCTTTGAGGTAAGAAGTTATTCATATTCAAGTTTTTAAGTTATGCAATTCATAGCTAATCTACTTAGCATGGCTGTTCTAACCTCTCAGAGATTTCTCTGTCCTTTCTTCTACTTACAGGGTACAAGACAAGCTCAACTAATATTATAATGTCATGTGTGTGTGTGTGTGTGTGTGTGTGTGTGTGTGTGTGTGTGGTGTAGGGAATGGTCTGATCTTCATTTCTTCCTCTGGGTTCTTGCTAGAAGGCCTAAATACCTCCTGCTGCGTGGCCTCTGGTTGTTGATTATTGGCCTCTGTCCTTGCTATATTTGCTGCTGTTGCTATAACTGGTCCTTTCTGACCTTCACACCTACAAACTGCTCTTTGCTGTGGCCTCCAGTCACAAGGTCTGAACATTGTTCCTCCTTTATTTTGATCCTAACATTAAGCGCTCCTCTGGCTCTCTCAGCATGCTAGCACTTCCCACGAACTTCTAGAACCACCTCTGAATCTCCTCCTCCAGGCCTGCTGTGTAACCTTTTCAGGGCTCAAAGCAAGAGTATAAATGGGGGGGGGGTCTACATGTCATTATTCTAAATATTGGAATGCTATCAATTAAGGAAACAAACTGTTAAATAAAATAGGTTCTATACTTTAATCCCGACAAATATACATTTATAATATCAGTTCATTTGAATTTTGAATTATTAGATTGCTATAGTTCTGTGCTGAAGAATGCTGACATGGAAAGCTGTCTCCTATGGCTCACTTTCCATTCTTTGCCACCACTGTCTCCCTTCACTGTGGCCTTGTGCACACCTGTGTGGCAATCCCAGCCTACATATTGAAGCTCCCATTCTGATACTTCAGCCCCCGCATACACACACACACACACACACACACACTCACAGTCACACATAAATAACCTTTCCATGGCTACTCAAAAGACTTAGGGGTCCTCCCACTGGGGATGTGGTTTTCTCTCTAGCTGCTAGACCCAGGAAGGGACACAAATCTCAGATGCAGGATGAATCCAATATTGGCACAATTTCCAGGATCCCAGGGATCCAGGGCATGATCAGAGGCTCCGGGTGACCAAGTCCCTTTGGTTCATAAATTTTTAGCCCTCTAAGACAGGGCATGGTTAGAGAAAGACCAATGTATAGTCCTTTAACATATGAAGCCCAGAATAGGGATCTGGGCAATGTTTTTCCTCCAGGCAACAAATATTTGCATGTTATCAACTGAGGAAACAAACTGTTAAATAAAATATTCTATACTTTAACACTGACAAATATACATTTATCATATCAGTTCATTTGAATTTTCAATTATTGTGGAGTAGAAAAAGCCTACCAGGCTTTTTCTACTCCACAGTGGCTGCCAAGGTGACATTCAAAGTCCTCAGAGGAAAGTAGAACAAATTCTCCCTCAGTGCTAAGATTCTCAAACTATCTAATGGCCTTGACCTGCCCCAAAAAGTTTCAAATTTGTATACTGAACCAGAGAAATGACTGTAAACAGGAATCTCATCTCATTTGTTCTTTCCTCCATCCCTTTTCAGGCTCCCCAAGCAGCTCAGAAAGCTTCTACCTAGCAGGGGATTTTCCTTATATCCTGCATTCTTCTCTCTGATGTCATTATTATGTCTGTATTTGGGATTTGTTTACATATGCATAGTTTAAAGAACTAATTAATTCTAAACACTACCCTTTAACAAGCCCCCATCCTACACTTCCATTCTCTTTTCTCCAGATGTAGTTTCAATCTTTTTTAAAATTTTGTTTTCATTACTTATACATGACAGTAGAATGCACTTTGATACATCATATATAATGGAGTATAATTTCTCATTCTTCTGGTTATACATGATATAGAATCCCACCAGTGATATAGTTATATATGTACATAGGGCAATAATGTCTGATTCATTTTACTATCCTTCCTACCCCCATACTCTGTCTCCTCCCTTCACTTCAATTAGGCAAAGGTCTAATCTAAAGTAATTACATTCTTCCCTAGCTCCCCCCATTGTGAATTAGCATCTGCATATCAGAGTAAATATTTGCCCTTTGATTTTTTGGGGATTGGTTTATTTTGCTCAGCATGATATTCTCTAGCTCCATCCATTTATCTGAAAATGCCATAATTTAATTATTCTTTAAGGCTGATATATATATATATCTTTAAATCCATTCATCTGTTGAAAGGCACCTAGGTTGGTTCCATAGTTTAACTATAATGAATTTAACTGCTATAAACATTGATGTGTCTGCATCACTCTAATATGCTGATTTTAAGTCCTGTGGTATAAACCAAAAAGTGAGATAACTGGATCAAATGGTAGTTCCATTCCAAGTTTTCTGAAGAATCTTCACACCACTTTCCACTATGGTTGCACCAATTTTCAGTCCTACTAGCAATGTATGAGTGTACCTTTTCCCCCACATCCTAGCCAACATTTATTGTTGTTTGTACTCTTGATAATTGCCATTCTGACTGGGGTGAGATGAAATCTTAGAGTAGATTGGATTTGTATTTCTCTAATTGCTAAAGATGCTGAACATTTTTTCAATCTTTTAGATAATTATTTTTATATTGACCAACAAGCCTCTAAATATTATATATAGTTATTTTTTAATTTTAAGTCTTAAATAATATTTGTGGTTTGCCAACTTCTTCTCCATCTCCAACCCTCCCCAAATGTGCCCCTGTTGTATCTATATAATGAACTCCTACTGGCAAAACTCCTTCCTTGTGCCCTCTGCCATCTTCTCTTTCCTTCAACATTGGTTTCAGTATTTATAATGAAGGGCCTGGAGAGAATATGAAATGATGGCCCTGATGCCTCGGTCAAACAGGTTTCTAAGTTCAAAAAAATCCTACTCAAAGTGATTGAAGAAATCCTACAGTGAAAAAAAAAAAAAAAAAACATAAAGAGGAGTTTCCCAGAGAAGAATTGATGCCACTACTAAGGAAAAAAGGGAGTCCCTGAATCCATGTTGTAGCAGCATTGGATTCTGCATGGAAGTATGGTTGAGAATGGGGTAGATCAAACAGAAGACTGACATTTGAAACTTTGAGTTTGTTTTCCTGGAAGACTTGAAGGTGAGAGCAGGGAAAATAAAAGGTAACAAAGGCAATAGGTAGAAAAATCAGGAGAATGTAGTAGCATGAAAGCTAAGAAAGGGAAAAATCCCACGAGTGACCATGGTATCCAATTCCCAAAAGTCGAGGTCCAAAAATCCAGTAAGTAGATTCCATGATTGAATTGTCACTGTTACACAGCAAAAGTGGTTTGTGACAGATTCATGAAGGTGGAAACAAGCCTGCAAGGGATTGAGGAAATGGAAGGTGCAGCAGAAGTGGAGTGTGGGCTGTTCTGCTAAAGTCTCTTGAGAGGAAGAGAGAGAGAGAGAGAGAGAGAGAGAGAGAGAGAGAGAGAGAGAGAGAGAAGAGTGAATGACAGACTGAAAGAACAGCTTGAGGTAGGTGATGGCAAGGACAATGGTAGGGACACTTGCAGACAGAGGAGAAAGTGCCAACACAAAGTGAAATTTGAACGTGCAAAGAAACAGATGATCAAGGCTCAAGGCCATGAACAGAGTTCAAGGGGTCA
Organism: Marmota flaviventris; assembly: GCF_047511675.1. Taxonomy (NCBI): domain Eukaryota; kingdom Metazoa; phylum Chordata; class Mammalia; order Rodentia; family Sciuridae; genus Marmota; species Marmota flaviventris. The sequence goes on from NC_092505.1 coordinate 26,310,031, forward strand.
TTGTGAAAAGGAGAACCATCTCACCCACTGAAACTGGAGGCAACAATAAAAAGAAATATAATAAAAATAAAAGGAACTAAGAGGGAAGGAAGTGAGAAATGATCAGTGTAGCTGAGGGTAAGAGGAGAAGAGATGTTTTTCAAGAAGCAAGGAGAGAGATTGAAAGAGAAGATCGTCATCCAGGGGACTTGGATCTTCTCATCAATTTCTACAGTTTCAAGTCAAGGATTTTGTCATATACTGACCTACAAAGCAAGTAGGTCAAGGGGAGTGGGACTTAGAGAATTTTTTAAAGTTATGGAAAAATCTATGGTGAATAATTTACACAGGAAATCAATAAAGTTCCACAGGAAGAAAAGTTTTGTGGGATATAAAAGCAAATCCTCTACGCTTCAAGGGAGTTTCAAGCTAACCCCATAATATTACTTTCAAATTGTCCCAGATAGTCAACCCAAAGCCAGAATTAGTCAATGCACTCTTGGGTTCCCCAGAAGCGACCTTGACAGATATATATATTCCTTCTACTTTCTAGCTATATTATTTTTTTTCTACATTGCTTCAAGTTTTTCTACTGAATCTTGACCTATAATTTTTGAGGCTCAAGGGAATCTGCTGTGGTGTACACAGGCGCTGCAAATGTGTTTTCTTGTAAATGGGACAGAATCAGTTTCAGACAGAGAAACTAAAGAAAGGGTATGTAACTAGGTGGGCATAGTTATATATGTTTTGAGGAGAGATGGGACCAGAGCATGAAAGAAAAATAATATGCTGTGAAAGATCTATATCTCTTGGGTTCAAGGCTGTTGTTCTCAACTGAGAGTGACTTTGCCCTCCAGAAGATATTTGGCAATATATAGAGATATGTTTGAGTCACACCTGGAGCAGGGGGTTGCTACTGGCTTCTAATGGGTAGAGGCTAGAAATGCTGCTTAGCATCCAGCAGCAAACAAGGCATTTTTGCTCAACAAAGACTGCTCTGGCCCAAAATGTGAACAGTGCCAAGGTTGAGAAATCCCCATCTGGGGACCCTGGAGTAAAGGAAAACATTGGCAGGCACTGTATCTTTTTCATCTGGTGCCAAGCAACTGACAATGATGGTTGAGGGCATTGATTTTAATTCTAATATGACATAAAACACTCTCATTTTTCTTAAAGACATGATTAAGTAATGTTTTAGTATTTACTGGCCTAATTCAAAGAAATTATATATTCTGAGGTGTGAAAGCCAAGTTTTGTACTCTGTCCATATTGTGAATTTTTTGGCTGTTTACCACATAGCTATTAATAATTGGATAGTGGATTGGGAGTCTGTTCTCTACACTGACAATAGATATTAGTATTATTACACTGTGGCCCATCATACCAGGTGGTTACACCTGGCCTTGTGTTATTATCTACGCTCTGTCTTTGCAAGGTCAATCGAGAATCCGATGAAGCTGCCTCCTTGTCTGTTCCGTCTTCTATTACTCTGTCACAGCTGCCATCAGAAAGCTAAATAAATAAATAAAAATAAAAATCCAAATGCATTACAAGTCTAATCAAAGAGAGAAGAGTTATGTTTGCTGTGGTCCATGATTCTGAGGAATTCAGCTCAAGGGAAAAGAGCTCTGGGATAAAAAAGAGAAAAAGAAGAATGAGACGGGGGAAGAGAGAAGGGTTTCCATATGGTGTGTGAGAAGAGAAGGGGAATTAAGGTTTGAAAAGAAAGAAGGGCCTGGCAGTTTAATAACCTTCTCCAGCAACGGATTTATAGAAGTTAGTGGTGCTTCAAGAAAATAAAGCAGTGTGCCTGATGCCTTTTGAAACAGGAGTCTGCTCTCAGCTTTTCATCTTCTGTGCCTACATTATATGTAAATTGGGCTTCATGGTATATTAGAACTGTGAAGATGATTTAATATACCAAAATGTGTTATGGATCATTTATGCATCAACTCTGCAGTTTAAACAGCAGCCACTGAATTGAAACTCAAAACTACCCTTGCCAAATTACAGCAAACTTTAGGATTAACTCAAATGAATCCAGCCCCTCTGACTGAAGAAAACCATGGCTTTCTTCCGCCTATTCCAGATACAGAGCGCATTCAGTTTGCTTGCCTGTTTGTTTTATTGAAATAACATGAGCAAGACTAGATATCTAGATATGAGGTTTTTTCATGCTCTATTGTCAATGAAGTCTTCAGTTCTCTTACTCTCATCTTTCACCATTCATGAAAAAGAGAAGGTAAGATGAAATACAACACCTAATTGTACTAATTTCGTAGGTGTAACCTGCTAGGGAATAATTATTCCTGGAAAGTAGCCCCATGTAAGTTGAGTGCTCCTGATTTATTTGTGTTATCAGGTTATCAATTAGCTATATTCATTGAGCATCTGTAGCTAAAAAATAAGCACATTAATAACAATAACTTATGCTTATTTTAAAATTCAATCTTTATTCCTTTTTTCTTTTTTTAAAAAAAATAGCTGGTTGCCATTTCAGTGATAAATAACTGCACTCTGTCACTCCTTTTGACAGATGTTTTTGTAAACAGAAAGCTCAGCCCCTTTCTGTGACAATGACTCAAGGTCTATATCATAGGTTGGATCAGACAGTTCAGTTACAGCAGAGCAGAGTTTGACTGTTTTTTAAAAGATTATTTATATGCACTTGCAGATGATTTAAAAAATCACATAGATAAAAAAAAGATTTGAACTAAGTATGGTGCTTTGGCAACTAAATTTATTTAATGAAAAGAACTCTGTACCTCTACTGACTATATTATATTATTTGTACAAATTCACTCATGGGTTATTGTCACGGTAATTCTGAGGGTTTGTTTTGTTTTGTTTTGTTTTTTCCCATACCTCATGCCTTCCTTCTGGGTCCTGAACCCTGACTTTGACCTATGATGCTCACTTCACAGGTTGCCATGGTCACAAGGGTGGACTTGAACAAGTTATAGGCATGGACCACAAAGAGCTAATTTCTTCTACAGCTTTATCTCCTGTGCTCACTGACTATTTACACAGAAAGCAGCTATGAGCTGACATAAAGTATGGACAGATCATATGCACATATGTCTGTAAGTCTGAAGGAACAGGGGTTTAGCCTGATAGGCATGGGGTGAATTCAGAGCTTTTCACATGCCTAAAAATCATCATAATCTCATTAGCTGCCCAGTCAGCTGATGGTGGCAACAATTTTGTCCTAAGATTTTGTTCCTCTCTGGTCTCTTCTGTAGTACTTCTGAATCTTGAAATTGCATTGGATGAGATGTTTAAATTATATATGTTGTGATGTAAAGGAGGGGACAGAGGCTGGAGGGTCTGGATCAACATGGTGCTATAGAGATTTCTAAGTTGATAGACATGTTCTTTATCTGCACTCTTCAAGAGAGTAGCTCCTAGTCAGATGAGGTTATGGAGCATTTGAAGTGTGCTACTGGAACTGAGGAACTGGAATTTAAATGTCATTTAATGCTAATTAATTTCCATTTATGCTACATGTGGCTGGTGTCTACTGTGGGGACAGTCCAGTTCTAGATATCCTCCCTCCTCTTGACTACTTATTCACTTTATCCACAAATACCATCTTGTCTTTTGACTCTTATAATTCACCACATTCTTTCAATGAACATGATAGAGTTAATGCTCTCAAATTGATTTTGGAAATATCCATTAGGACCTTTTTTGGAGTATTTTAGCTACTGGTAAATAAATGAACTGTATAAATTGGTTCAATAAAGTTTTTGATAGCTATTACAAATGGATTCCAATGCACTTTTAAAATTGCATCTAGCTTTATTCTAATTGCATGAATTCTGAGTTCTAAGCCTACTTGACAGGTTACGTTTTTCTGAGTATGCCTTAGCTACTAAGCCCGAGCATTATCCCTAGTTGGTAGATTAATTCATATAGTTCTCTCTAGCATCAATGGGAATAACTTACAGAAATCGAGTAAGAAAAGAGGCCTCTGTGCCTTTTCTGGATTTTAACTGACCTGTATTGGTAGGAAGGCTGTCATGTTTGTGCCACATCCAAGGTGCTAGAGGAAGTTATGGCTGCACGTATTAGAGCCAAATTCTTTGTGGTAAAGTTGGGTTAGTCTTTTTGCTCCTTAACATTTATGCCTAGTAGTATTCTTCTAAAAGCTTTAATGAATTCCTGTTCTGGGGCTATAGAGACTATTCAGCTCTCAGTCAGATATTAGGCAATGTGCTATTAAAGCCAGTGTGGTCATAAATATTAATATTAAGCAAAGTTTCCTTTGTTATGTCAAATCACGTTGACTAAAATTTTTTTAAATTAGTAAGTGACAGAAATTGAATATTAAAGATAAGCATTATAGATGTTTTTCGATATGGTAGATATGATTCTTGTTTATCTGGTGCTTTCCTGTGCAGAATGAGTAAAAGGTATGAATTCTTGGATTCCAGACATCTTTTGTTTCAAAGAATTATGCAACACAGGAGTAGCTTTGTATAAACATTCACATGGTGACTCCAGTAAAGGAACAAAAATACAACAGCAACAGGACAGAACTACATTCACATTCTTAAAGGGATGGGTTTCTGTCTCATTCCAGGGCAAAGAGCAAAGGAACAAGTAGATGTTTACCTCTCCCTTCCAACAGCTTATCTTACTTTCTGCTGTGACACTTTCGCTCCACCTCCCAGAAGCTTTAATTCTTTCTCTAGATTCTCTAAGTTCAAGTTTTCTTCAAATCCTTTCCTATACTCTTTCAAGAGTCAAGACCCCAGAATCCAATTCAGCTTCAAACATTTTCTGGTATGTCCTTAGTCTCCTTTCTAGTTAAACTAGAACTCTCTGAAGTTGTGGAAATTCCCATATTAATTTTGAAATCATTCCTTCGACTGACTAAATTATTTGTTTTCCAGATATTAAGTGTTATGACATCAGTGCTATGAGCAGGAGAAAGCACAGATACAGCCATTTACAGTGTTAATTCTATTGACAAATTCTTCATGTTGTTGTGGCCCAGCAGGGATTTAGTTGTTCTCCTTAGAAGACATTCATTTCTAGGGAGATCATGTTGATAGTGAAGGATGGAAGGTAAGAAAATGGGAAGGGTCAAACATGACTGTCACCTGTCATGGCCTTCGAGATAAAGACAAAGTGAAATAGACAAAATTCATACATTCTTTCTTTCTCTCCTTCCTTCCTTCCTTCCTTCCTTGTGGTACTAGCAATTGAACCCAGAAGTGCTTTACCAAGCTACATTCCCAGCCTTTTTTTATTTTGAGATAGGGCCTCACTAAGTTGGTCAGGCTGGCCTTGAACTTGTGATCCTCCTTCCTACTGAGTCACTGCGATTATAGGCACCACCATGCTGGGCATAAAGTTAGTTCCTTTTTAAATTGCCCTTCCCTGTCCATTAGAAACTTATCTTGCTGTATTTGTGGACAACACAAAGATACTACGTTATTCACTTTACTGGGAATCATATGGGCCTTAGACAGAATTATCCCACCATCTGTCAGCAGGTCATGATTAGCTCTTGCTACTTACCTCACTCAGCTCTGCCTGTCTGAAGATTGTTGATTCATCTGTCACATAGCAGACGCATTGATTGAAAGTGGCTAATGAATCCTTGATTGCCCATAATGCAAATGCAGGCCCTCTTTCATGAATTTTGTGATATCAAAGAGATTTGTTCATAAATACACGTTTCACATAAGAAAGCTGAGGGTCTTCTGAGCTAATGACCACAGATATTTCACTTTTTTTTTTTTTTTTTGAAATCACACTTTCTGCCATAAATTTCTTCAATCCCAAGACTTTCCTTGTCTCAAACTGGGACTATCAAGCCTCAGGAGGGGTAAAGGTAACACCCTTGCAGGATGATAAGAGAGAGACTTGAGGGCCATACTATGTAGGTACTAATTACTTGTGTCACATGCAGTGGGGTTGTTCCCTTCCAAATAGAGGCAACCACACATAAAATTGAATACAATTCAATCCAGCCATCAGGCCTGAGTTGTCCAGCTTGCTAGGTCAATTGCATCTGCTATAACTTTGCCTTAAAACTTGGTAGACAGTGAGGCTTGGGAGCTGTCTGAACACATTCTTCATTTTTTCTGCTAATGCTGGTTCTTGGAGTTTTTCCAAAAATTCTCTGGGTTTGGTGTTTCTGGACCCCAAAATGAGTTTTTTGGAATAGGTGTAGTCTCTGTCTTGTACTGCCAGTGTCCTGACTTTCTCTTCAGGCTATCCTATGCCTCTCTGAGTGCAGACCAGAACCTCCCTGGCCTTTCTTGTTGCCCTATCTTCTTACAAATGGCAATCTAATTTGCTGACTTCTGAACACCATGCATTCTTCAGCTATCTCACTTTGTCTGAAGAATTTATCTTCATCTTTTCTGCAGGTTTGATTCATTTGTGTTTTCCCTAAAGGTATTTAATTATGTTATCTCCTTATTTAGAGCCTCTTTGGATTGAGGAGAGCAGGCAGATGTAGTGGATAGCAATGCTTAGTGACATTAACTGGAGCCTAATTTTTATTCTGTTAATGAATCCCTAGATAACCTCTGGAAAGTCAGTGAGCCTCTTTCAGCCAAAATTCCTTCACCTTGAAAAACTGGGAAAAGAACAAGGTACCCAACGAGGTGACCGTGGGGAATAATTAACAAAATGAAATTAATAAAGTGAAAAGGGTGTACAAATCCGAGTGTTTGTGAGGATCACAGGAGCATTTCCCCTTCCTCACAGATTAATTGCACTCTCTCTTATTTTGGAACCTGAGCATTTCTTCATGATGGGGTGGGAGGAAATCTTGGAATTTGTTAATGACTTTACTTCTTCAATGTTTCATGCTCACAGTGCCCAGAAGGAAGGTGATATTAGCACCTTCTATACAACTGGCTGTTTCCAAGTGTCTTTTTCCTTCTATTTATGTCTTGATAACAGAGCTGATTTTATGATTGGGATGTGCAGGGAAGTTTTTACTCCTGCCACAAGTTATTTTTCACATTGAGATATGGCAATTGCTTAAGTCCTCAGCAGTAGAAATTTATTCCTTTGGTTATCAAATATTTTTGGTTATTTAATAATTCCTAAATATATACCTTTACAAATGATTTGATGATAATGAATAAAGTAATATCTTTCTTATATGCATGTACATAGAATGGGCAAAGACGAGGGGTGTTGAGGAGAGAAAATAGATTTGGAGACATTGCAGAGTTAAAACCATGAGGATTGTTGATATGCTGGATTTACAGGGTGGAGGTGGGGAAGGCATCTAAAATAAAATCAAGGTTTATATCATAAAGACAGAAGGAACAGATGTCACCTGTCTGAGGCAGGGAATGTAGGGAAGGAGCAGGTTTGCAGGAACAGACAGAAGTGTCTCTGGGCCGCCCAGTTGGACACGGTAAGTAGGCAGTTAGAAATAAAAAATCAGTATCTAAAAAGAGAGACTGTGGCCAGAGATCTGGGTTAGGTATGTCTCCAAAGTGTAGGCGATATCTGCCATCATAGTAAACATATATTTAAAGCAGGGAGAAAAATACAGTCTTTTGTGGGGGTGAGTAAAGAGAAAAGGAATCCAATAAATGATGACACTAAAAAACGCATCCTGCTCAACCTGCTCTTCTCGTCATCATGCATTAAAAGACGAGGAGTCCTCATTTGGAGTCACCCCGATTGCTTGCTTTCATCTACAGCTCAGCTTTGGTTTCTGAGCTGCCTGCCTCTGTGTCTTTAAACTCCTTCCATTTCTCAGGTACTCCCTTCCACCTTGCCATGGAGGATATGTCAAAATCCTTGTTGTCTGTCTTTGTTTGTTTGTTTGTTTCTTTCTTTCTCTTTTTAAAGAATTCTCTTTTTTAAATCTTTATTCTTATTTATTTATTTTTATGTGATGCAGAGGATCGAACGCAGGGCCTCACATGTGCAAGGCAACGGCTCTACCGCTGAGCTACAACCCCAGCCCTGTTGTCTGCCTTTCTAGTGATTTATTTTTCCTAGGTTATTTTTTCTAATTTCTACATGAAGATCTGGTGGATAGTGGTGTTGAAGTCCCTGTTGTGTAGCTGGGATTGGACATCTTGACCTCACTGAGTTTTCGTATTTTTATCTATAAAATACAGATGATCTGTCCTTCTAGTGTGGCTGTGTGATTAAAAGCTTCATCTAGGTCAGATGTTCCTTTATGAGCCTGGCCTCAAGCTAGTTAATCCTTATGGGGAAAAAGGCACACTCATACATTGCTGGTGGTACTGTGAATTGTTGCAACCACTCTAGAAAGCAGTATGGAGGTTCCTCAGGAAACTTCGAATGGAACTAAGTTTTGAACCTGTTATCCACTCCTTGGTATATACTGAAAGGACTCAAATCTGCACACTATAGTGACACAGGCACATCAATGTTTTTAGCAGCTCCATTCACAAGAGCTAAGCTATGGAACCAACCTAGGTGCCCTCCAACAGATGAATGGATAAAGAAATGTGGTACATATACACAATGGAATATTACTCATCCATAAAGAAGAATGAAAGTATGGCATTTACAACTAAATGGATGGAACTGGAGACTGTCTTGCTAACTGAGATAAGCCAATCTCAAAAATCCAAAGGCCAAATATTCTCTCTGATATGTGGATACTAACACACAATGGTGGGGGCAGGGGGATAGAAGTTCATTGGATTAGACAAAGGGGAAGGAAGGGAAGGGAGGGGAAATGGGAACAGGAAAGATAGTAGAAAATTAATTGGACATAACTTTCCTATGTTCATATATGAATATATGGCCAGTGAAACTCCATATCATGTAGAACTGCAAGGATGGAATCTTACTTAGAATAAGTTATACTCTATGTATGTATGTCAAAATACACTCTGCTGTATTTAGATCATGTAGATCTAAAAATATCAAAATAAAATAATAACAAAATTTTTTTTAAAAAACTAAGTATTTTACTCATTTTTTTTTTAAACACTTGATCCTTATGCTCCCTCTGTCCCGTCCCAGTGCTTTGTCTCTGGCTGTTGTAACCAGCTTTGTGCATTCCTACCCTTTTCTTCCTGCTGTGGTTCAAGCTCTTGGACAATAAGGAATGCAATGTGTCTGAACTTATATTTACACCCTCTTCCTAGCACACAACGTAGACGCAGTAGATAACCAAAAACATTTATATATGTCAGTATCTGCTAATAAATATTTCAGTAAATATCTGGAATATTGAAGGCCCTGATATACATATCCACCCAAAGAATGTAACTTACTGACAATTTTAAAACTACATGCTAACATAAAGAAAATATGGGAAAAGGAAATTTCTGCTTGATTTTATGAATCAAAAGCAAGTAAGATGTTAAATTCTAAGCCTCTGAGGCACTATCTTATGGGCAGTGCTCCTTTTTGAGGTAAAATATTAATCCAAGCTATCACTGGAAGGAACAGCCCTCACTGACCCACTGGTAACTGAGCTAAAGACCAGCCCCCTTGGCATTTGTGGTCAGGAGTTGGAGCATGAGTCAAGTACCTGGCACTGGGCCAGTGTGGTCAGACCCTGATTCCCTGCACCTTTACCTGAAGTGCTCTTTCAAATCACATTTCCCAAACTCCTGCTTTTTTAGGTTGACTCTGTTCACTTCCATAAAAAAATGAAGAATGAAAAAGAGCTACTCCCATGTAAAGAAAATTGTTGTCAGAACATCAGATGGAAAAAGTGCTGAGAGGAAAGGGTAAAGAGATGGATCATGGCCTTTTTTGCCATATATCATCAGCTCTGTGATTCTGGACTCAAATCTCTGAGTCTCAGTTTCCTCATCTGCAAAAGAGGGATACAAATTAGTATTCTGCCACCTTCCCAACACTCTTGCTAGGATCAGGTCAAACAATGGAAACTATTTGAAAAAGTGAGTTTCCCTCTAATTCTTCAGAGGATAAATAAAAAGAATAAGTAAAGGGGGACTCCATTCAGAAAAGGATTATCACTGATCTATTGTCCTATTAGGAAAGGTTTGCTCAATTGTAAAGGGTAAATCTCGTATTTATCAGATCTTTGATGGTTAAAGAGGGAATTCTTGGACTCATTTTGAAATTGTTCATACTTCAAAGGGCCTCCATTTTATGTGTCTGCTTGGAGCATGGTTATCCCTTAGAAATAGATTTTTGACCTAGTCTTTCATGTGTCCTTAAATCGATTGCTTTTATCTGCACACAAATCCTCAAGAAATTATAGTTTGGCACAGTTTAAGCTTGATATAAAGAATAAGCATAAGAATCTGGGAAAATAATCTGTCAGTTGTTTGTAATAATCGTCTTAAATAAGCAGTGTGTGGCTTATCGAAAGCTCGCTTGAGCTAGACAAAGAAGGCAGTCAGCAGAGCCTCAGACGCTGAACTCTGACCCCAGGCTGGACCTTGCACCGGGCAGCCTAGTAACAGGAAGGCAGCAAGACACACTTTGAACCAGAGGTTCTAAGGCTGCGGTGGGGTTATAGACAGGGTGACAGCTGCACTTTGCAGCCTGAACTTTGTACCTAGACACAGGGGCATTTAATCTCCATAACAGGCACTTTGTTTCATTACTTATTAACAGCTCCTCCTTGAGTAAAGTTCTTTGTTAATGGAGCTTTAAAAACCGATCCCTCTCTCCCTTATTCCTGTCATGGGGATGGGCATCTGCTATTTGCACTGTCCCTAACCTGAGTTTGTCCTTCCGTGGGGAGGGGTTTTCTTCTGTTCAAAGTCGCCCTTTTTAGAGGTGACACTTTGTAATTAATGGCTCCAGAGGTAACACAGCGTTCTTGGGTTTACACTCAGAAAAGGTAACCACGGCTCTGATGCCATTCAGTATCACATCTGGCAGCGAATGCGGAAACTCCACCTCTCCCTGCAAATCAGCTCTTTTCTATTTGCTCCTCTAGCCCATTCTTTTCCCTTTCCTCCTTTTTTCCTCCTCTCCTTACTCCTTTCTCCATGTTCAGACTCTCAGTGACACTAGAGTTAATTGATGGTGACACTGTCCCATGCATCATTCCCCACCCAGAGTAGCCAAGACCTGTGCAGTTGCAATTGGAAGTCAAAGAAAATCAAGTGTATGTCCAAGTATCCTCCTTCCCAAATAAACACATTGTACTTAACTGCAAAAAATCAGTAACTGATACTTAGTAAGCCTGAAGGGTTAGCTATTTAAAAAGAGAGCTTGGGTTCCAGAAAAGTAAGAGTAGAACTGTTAGTGAGCTAAGCTTCTGCTACTGCCTACAAAATAAATACTAGTCATCCTGAAAATATTTGGAACCCCAGGCCCCCAAACCTGGGGCATTTGAGCCACTATCTCAACTGTCAAATTTTGTTCAACTCTCATCAATACATGTGCTTTGGTTTTTAATACCCAGGAAGTGGTGACAGCAGCCCACCCATTTAACAACTGACAAAGACTAAAGAAGCAATCTCTGAAGCTTTTCTGGAGGGTTTGGGGGGTGCAAAGAAATTAGTCTTTTGCTGTTTGGCTATTTTATCTATTTGGGGAGTAGCTAAAGTTAGTTCATACAATAATTCACCCTCTTTCATTTTTCTTCATATGTTTAAAAAATGTCTGTCTAGTTCTCATTCAACAAGAGGTCAGCCCTGGAGTGAGCCCTCTCAGGGGCACCATGCCCTCCTCTATCTTCCCAGCCACAGCCAGCCCTTCAGAGTGGCTCAGCTCCACCATGGATCTGCTGTGGCCACCAAGCCATGTATGCCAGAGCTGGTAGCCCAAACCTACTTTGAAAATCAGAGTCTGAGTTGACACATTTCTGCCTTACTTCTGTCTTCTTTTCTCCTTAGTTTCCCTCTTGCTGTCTTCCTCTCATTTTCTCTCTCTCTCTCCACTTCTTTTTTCTTTTGTTCACCTTTTCCTTTCAGTTAACCACTTCAAAAACATGCTTTTCAAACTCATGAGGGGAACACAAATGAAAATCCTCAGGAAGTTGTGGGGATGTCACTTGCCCAGAATGTGAGGCCTTGGGTTCCATTGCCAGAACTGCAACCAAAGAAGGAAAATAGGAAGGAGTGGGTCTGGCTTTTCTTTGCATGTTGTGCTCCCTCATCCCTACTATGCTTTTGCATGTCTGCCATGACAAGGGCCTTCAACCCAGTTATTTATCTTGGGGTTGGATTCAGATTGTTTATAAGAATAGAAATTGAAGACAAATATAAATCCTTCAGAAATGTTGAATCTCCAGCCTTTATGTCCAGCATCATTCCTGAATGATGTACAGACCTTCTTTGTCTCAGTGCTTGGTGTTCCAGGAACTGCCCCATTTCACAGTAGAGTGGCAGGGAGACATAAAAGAGCAGAGCATGCATTTCACAGTTTCTGTGACAACAATGTTTTTGGCACCAAAATGCTGCATTTGGGGGCTCCTAGGACTTGCTCCTTTCCAAGAAGTCTTTGCTTACTTTCTTTCAAACACTTCAACACCTGCTGTTGGCTCTCCAATTCCTCCTCCCAAGACTTTGAATTGGGGTGCACCTGTTAGGGACTTGCTCAATCTGAAAAATAGTAGGACTTTCCAGAATACTACTTACCTTTGCCCTGAAAGCAATGCAGTCGGATACTTTGGCAGCACATTTAGGACATCTAGGGATGCAGACATGGCTTCTCTATTCTGTCTCAATTATCCCAGAGAGAACATAGCAATTGAACCTTGATTTACATCCCCTCCTCACTCCACCTGCCTTTTAAGCCTGTAATCTTGCCACCTGCTCCGGGCAGGTTTAACAAAGTGTAAACAAAGGCGATTGCAGCTTGCATAGCTGATCACCAAAGGACCTAAGACAAAACTGACAGGCTTTTATATGCACTGCATTAATCCGAGCCAAGAGATGAGCAATGTAAGGTTTATTGAATTTATTTTTTGAAGGAAAGATGAAATCAAGGAAACAAACTGATTATCCATTAGATTCTTAACTCCTACCCAATAAGTGCAAACTTAAAACTAAGATGAGATCAATATTTCATGAAATTCCCAGTACCGATTCCTTTTAATTGTCCATATCCTCTGATCTCTTCTCCTAGTACACACATTCATATATACCCAGGAGAACAGAAGAAAGGAGATGGGGAAAGCAGACAGTAATTTTACTGTAGATTAGAAGGAATACCACCAGGGTCAGCAACCCAGGTTAAGTCTCTGCAGGAGGATATGTACCAACTGCCTGTAAAATGATGTTTTGGAGGATATAGTCACTGGATTCTAGGTTGAAAAGTTGAAGGAGAGAATTTTTAAAAAGGAAACTAGCAAGCACAGGGCCATTGCTATACTGAAAGCAAAAAGGGATATATAGAGATCTGGGGTTGTGGATCAGTGGCAGAGCTCGTGCCTTGCACATGTGAGGCACTGGGTTCCATTCTCAGCACCAGATAAAAATAAATAAACAAAGATATTGTGTCCATGTATACCTAAAAAATATTTTTTTTAAAAAAAGAGATATAGAGAGAGAAAGTACATTCTCTAAGAAAGGTGCTGCTAGGTCCTCATCTCTGGGCCATCTTATTAACCTCTCTTGAAATTTGCAGACCAATCTCCTTTCTTCCCCTCACACTCAGATTTCTTCTTTATAGGAAATACATTGTTAAAAAAGAATAGAGAATAGTGGTAAATCTTGCCTAGTACTGAATTGTTAGATAGGGTATAAAGTTAGATTCTGACTACTTATTCCTCAACATAATCAAGTCCATGGTCCCCTAATTTCCACTGGCAATTTCTTCTTGGTGCTAATTTTGTATTTATCTGTGGAATAAATTAAGGCTAACTGCCTTCGATTACCTAAGATTAATTACTTTGAATGGAGAAGAGTAACATACTTTATAAAATATCACCCACTGCTGGTTCTCAGTACTGGAATATGCATTGTTATGATTTGGATACGATGTGTCTCCCAAAAGCTCAGAGGTCAATGCAGCAATATTCAGAGGTGAATTGATTAGATTATAATAGCTATAACCTAAACTGTGGATTAATCCATTTGGTGGATTAATAATTTGGAAGGACTTCTCTACTGTATGGCAACTGTAGGCAGGTGGAGTATGGTTGGAGGAAGAAGGTGTCTGGGGACATCCCCTTGATGACTACATTGGGTCCCCCTGGCTCCTCCCACTCTCCTGTTTCCTGGCTACAAGAGATGAATAGTTTTCCTCCACCCGAGTCCTTCTGCCATCATGTTCTGCCTCATCTCAGGCCCAGAGTGATGAAATGGCCATCTATGAACTGAACCTCCGAAACCATAAACCCAAAGTAAACTTTTCCTCCATGAAATTGTTCTGGTTAGGTATCTTGGTCACAGTAATGAAAGCCGAACACATGCATGAACATGAATGCCAAGTTACTAACTTTTGTTATTTCTTATATTACAGTATTTTTGAAATAAACTTCCAAAATTATTTGATATGAGAAGTTGAAATCTCATGCATATTTACTCACCTATTTACTCATACATTGTCTATTTCTATTCTTTTTTTCAACCTCACCAAGCTATTTTTTTTTTCTTCACTAGTTGTTTCTTTCATTTCCAAAGTCTATAAAGGTAGGTAACAGCTCTGTTCCTTTTAGTTCTTCACTCCACAGTGTTAATTATGTCTGAAACACAGACATAATTCTTGCAATATTTTTTTTCCTATTTCCAAATGTAGTTTAAGTTTTCCATTCATTGATGATAGACATTGATTATCAGAGACCCATTCAACCATGAGTTCTTTGACTTAGACTTCATTTGTTGCTTTCAAATAAAGGTGTAGAGAAGGAGAAGGAGGAGAAGAAGAGAGGATGGGGGGTGGGGGGAGAAATGCATTTGGGTTGCTGTGTCTGGTGGAAAGAAAAATAAGCCTGGATCATTGACCATCTGCTCTGCAAATGACTCCAAAGGGAGGGAATGAAGGGGAAGGAATCCAGATTTTCCCCAAATAATAAAAAATTGACATTTATTAAGCACATCCTAAGTACCAGGTCCTGTACTAGACTAAGAGAGTTTGTATTCTGCCCTGGGGACAGAAAGCTGAGCAAGAAATCTGCATGGAGGCACAGAACTTATCATCTGTGTCAGAATTATAGGTTTAGCTAAGAAACTTGAGTTGTTGTCTATTCTGTCCTGTAGACTGTCTAAGCCTTTCATCCTAGCATTCAAATCCAACCACAATAGTTCCACATGACCAATCCAAATTCACTCCCTATTATTACAAATAGCACATTCTCTTCTGAAGCCACCTCATTACAACATTTGTATCCTTGTGTTTATGCTCACTCATAGTAGACATTGTAGTCTGGGAGCCAGTCAGATCTGAGTCTGAATCCTGTTCTATCTTTAAATAGCTGTGAGGCTTTTGAGTCTCAGTTGCTTCTTTAAAATGGGATTAATGATTTTTTTACACAGTTCATGTAAGTCTTGGAGATAATATCCATAAAGGAAATGGCATGAAGGAGGGACTCAATGAACTGATTCTGATGATCAGTACTGAATGTTTTCAATGCCCCCATCCTCTTTTAATCTTAGGTCCATCAAGTTTAATATTCAAGTTCTCTTTGAAACCATTTTTCACACCCATTTTATATTTTTTTTCATATAACTTCATTCCTGATTATATATTAGTTTACACATCTCAACACAAATCTTAAAGTTTTTGATCTTAAGAATTTAGCAAAGGCTAAATTCTTTGGATCTCTGCTGAAACAGCTTAGAAACACCAATAATTTAGCAGGAAATAGTGGTTGATTTTAGCCTATTCAGAGCATGTACACCTATTGAGATTTTTAGGATCTAGAACTATATTTTGTAAAGTTAAGACACATTTAGTGTATTATGAACTCTTAATTTAAAATAAGTTAAAATTATATATTTTGATTACCATGGAAAACATAACATCACAAGGTAGCAACTCTAATAAACCATTTTCTAAATACATGATATATGGGTTCATATATTCTAAAAATTTTCTAAGCCTGCAATTAAAGTATGCTGGAACCATACTTTTCTTTCCTTTTCAACAATGCAAAAAGCCCTATGATTAGCATAAAAACTGCTCCCTCTATGTGTTTTCCTCTTAACTTCTCACTGAAATGAAATTAATTGACTAAATGTTCTGGGAGTTGGCCTTCTATATAAATAACCCGTGTCTTGCTTTTATTTCAATATACTGATTTACACAGCACATGCAAGATTATTAATTATATTTGGCAAGATGAATTTTAGCAGGTAAAAGTGATGACTGCCTTGCACAGTTTAAGAAATGATCTGGAACTGTTATTTTTTACTTCTACATGAGCATCTTGAGAAAAGTTCAAAGACACTCACATGATAAGTTCAGAACATAGATCAGTCTTCAACCACCTTCCCCCCTGGACTTGACAGGCTTGACCCACACCCAAGGTACACACCCAGCCCTGCCTCCAGGACCAGCTTTCTTACCAGGACAGGCTGTAAGAAACTCTTTTGTTCCTCTTTATGTGGATTAATTTGTCTCACCATTTCCTGCACTTTTCAGAAGTTACTTCAATAGATTATTTTTAGGAGCAAGTTGGAGACTGCTGGTAGTTATTATGTTATCTACAGAGGCCAGAGTAAAAATCTAAAGTCTAAAATTGACCACTGGTGTCAATCTGCTTCCTAATCTATATAAACAAATTTCTATTAATTACTGAGGCTATTTCCTTTCTTTCATAATATGTTGAGTTCCTTTGCTAACTGTTTTACCCATATATCCTTAGCTACAAATTAGATTTGGCAGGTGGGGGAGAGGACAGTTAACAGTAGAATTAGAAAGTTTCAGTTTTCTCTGAAATAAAAAGATTTTATGTTTTTTTTTTTAAAAAAAAAACAATTTAAAAAAATTGCAACAGCAACCCACAAATAAATTAATCTGAATGGCTAAAATAGATTGGGTGGCAGGTTTTGGTAAGTTCCATCACCAGAGTGTTTTTAGGAAAGTCTCAACTATGCCCACAGATGATTGATTTGTCTTGTCCAATTGAAATGATAGCCATTTACAGTATCTTGCAAATGATAAAAATGCTACATGCCTTCAGGAATTTTCTAAGTCCAGAGGTTTCTGGTTTACCATGTCTGTTCTGGGGCACAGGAAAGGGCAACGGACTGAATCAACCCTTCAATCAACAAATGTTATTTACCACCTACTCTTCTGTATAAGCAAAGTAGGGCATGGTTGGCCAGAGGAACATCCAGAGCTATGTAATGCTCTACGCCCACTCAGAGGCAGTTGAAATTAGGAAAGATAGCACACACCTAAAATGTAATAATGCACAAGAGAAAGGGAAGGGAACACTGCACAGTCGGGTTTTGGTTCTAGGTCCAGCTTCTTAGAAAGGACATTTAACATCTCTTTGTCTCAATGTCCCCTTTTTTATAAAAATTAAAAACTCATCTAAATAATCTTTCAAAATCTCTTTTGATCTGGAATTCTGTGATTTTACAAAACAGTAATGCCGCAGTCTGGCTGGGCACAAATGCCGCAGACTGGCTGGGCACACAATCGCGAGCCACCACACAGCTTGTAGATTCAAACAGCAACTCTTTATTCCCGAACTCACACCAGCCGTCTACAATCACGTTCTGGGGAAATCCTCGTTCTCTGCCCAAATCCACTTTCTCTGCCCAAATCCACATCCACTGGGCTTCTGTCTCCCAAAAAATACTGTCTGAATCCTGTGAGAACTCAAGGGGAACTCAGGCAGCAGGATACGCCCTATTCCCAGCAGGAATAATCTTAAACCTGGAATGCCCTAAACCTGATTATCCTAAACCGGGAACACCCTAATCCGCCCTGGTCCTTGAGCAAGGTCACCTACATGCAATGTCACTGCAACATGGGGTATGCTGGCAAGGAAATTGTCATACCTACTTGGCTAATGGCTCCCAGCACAGTAATATAATAAGTGCTAAAATTTTGTGGTATTTGTAATTAGAAAATTAGACTGAGGAATTGCAATATTAGTTTACTATTAATCAAGGAAGTCAGAAACCCCCAAACTTGAATGTCCTCTACCTCCTGTGCCAGTTTCAGATATTTGGGGAAATCCAGCTAAATTGCAAATGTGATAGTGGTAATGTCATCTATTATTTCCACTGGGAAATTGGAACTGGAACTCATTCTATCATTATCTATTTTACTACTAAATTTCTACCACACCGGTTCTTTCTGTCCTTCAAACAGAAGTACTCCTCCTTTCCATCATAGTTCATAAAGCAATGGCTCCTAAAAGTTGTCTACACTCTAATCCTCAGGCCTGTGAACATGTCACATAAATGTCAAAAGAGACTGCAGCTATGATTAAGTTGAGCATCATAGATGGGGAGATTATCCTGAATTATCTGGGTGGAAAACTCAAGGAAACAGATTCTTTCCTACAGCATTCTGAGTGGAAAACAGCCCTGCCAATACCTTAATTTCAGCTCCATGAAACTCATTTTGGATATCTGACCTCTAGAACTACACTGTAATAAATCTGAGCTGTTTAAAGCCACTAAATTTGTGGTGAGTTTTTCAGTGGCCATTACCAGCCGATCTGCTCACCTCGGGGCCATTCCACTAACTGTTCTCAGCACCTGGAATGCCTGCCCCTGGAGCCTTTCCATGGCTAGCTCTTCTGTGGTATCCTCAGCTGAACTTATGTGTCATCCTCTCTGCCCCTATAATCTCAGGGGCCATCAGACCTTCAGCTAATTCCCTGCATAGTATATGGGTCACGTTTCTCTTTTCTTGTGTATTGACGACTATCTTCCTTTCTTATCAGCTCCGTGAGAACAAGAACCCGGTCTGTCTTAGTCACCACCCGACTTACAGCATGAAGAATCATATCTGGTCCTCAACAACAGTAGTTGAATGTAGGATTTGGAGAACTCCATGAGGATAGGTGAATCTAAATCTTAAAACTTCTGAAACACCCCAAAGAAGTCATGACATATATACTTTCATCATTTTTTAGTCATTGCAAAAGCCTTCTGTCTTATTCTGCTTTCTGTTGCTACAACAGAAAACCTGATACTGAGTAACTTATAAAGAAATTTATTTCTCACAGTTTTGGAGGTAAGGAAGATTAAAGTCAAGGGGCCAAATCTAGTGAGGGCCTCTGCTGGTCAAGAATTATCTGTAGAGTCCCAAGGTGGTGAATGGCAAGGAGACTCAAAAAAATAAATAAATAAAATAGAGCCAAATTGTTTTTTTATAACAAACCCAATCTCCAAATAACCCATTAACCTACTAATCTCTTAATCTATGAATGAAGTAATCCATTTATGAGGGCAGAGCCCTCATGACATAATCACTTCTTAAAAGGTCCCATCTGGTCCCACCTTTTAATATCTTATAATAGAGATTAAATTTCAACATGAGTTTTGGGAAGGACATTCAACACAACATCATCTGTTGCCACAAAAATAAATAAGTCAATCAATAAACAAATAAGAACAAATTAAAAAAAAAAACTGGTTTCTTCTCCATTTTGATTGTCTCTCACTATCTCCACCCATCTCACAAGAAAATTGTCGAGAAAATATGAGAGTGTTGTGGATATCCCCAAACAGTGAACTGTGAGATAAGGATCTTGTCTAATATATGCAAAGGTCACTGTGTTCTTGAGGAATAAGTGATGTAAGTGATGTTATGTAAATATGAAAATATTAATTTCCTTCCATTGAAAATTCCACTTTTATTTGTCGACTTGATAACTATTCAACATTCCTATTCCAGCAAAAATTCTGTTGCAGCAAAAAAGAAAAGCACTCTTCCCCCTCTCTTGAAATTTGTTAAAATGGCATTTCCCTTGTGTTGCATTTCCTTAGACCTGTGCAAAAACATCTCCTCCCAAGATAGAAAGCAACACACAGCTGTAGCCCTGGGAAGAATAACGCTGTGCTTGGAATATCAGATTTTTAAATCTACCAAGCTGGAAAAGAGATTAAGTGTTAAGACTGAAAGTCTGTCTTTAATGTGCCCTATTATGCACCAGGCATTACAGTTAATATGTCCCTTCAGATTTTGATGACCTACTTTGCTGGGCTTACAAATTTGACAATACACATTAAAGACAGCAGTTCAGCAAGGATGGTGAATTTCCTTGCTTACACAGATTGACCCCACGCTCCTAGTGTAATCGTGATGCTTTGTATATGAGGAGCAAAGAGAGAAATGGTAAGGAGATGATTAAGAAAAAGGAGGGAGAGAAATAATTTTGATCGCCATATACAAAATGAGGTCAGAAGAGAAAAGAGAGATCACTTTTAAAAACTTGTCTTGTATTTCTCAACCATATTTCACTTTTTTGTTTTTGTCTTTCAATGTTTTATCAACTTTTCTCTTTGTTGGCAATTAAAATTTCCAGTGAAGTATTTGGGCCTTTTATTTTATTCATTTCTGAACCGGATTTTGCAAATGGGCAGATGAAGACCAAATAATTTTTTTTTTGAGGTGCTGGGGATGGAACCCAGGACCTTGTACATTCAAAGAATGTGCTTTATCAGACGTACTCCCCTAGCCCACGAAATGATTCTTTGTTTCCCCACATTTTTTATTAGTGCATTATAGTTGTTCATATTGACAGAAGTTGTTGTTATTTGTAAATACATAATATAACAATATAATTTGGCCAATGTCGCTCCCCAGCATTCCTCCCTCCCTCTTTGCCTCTCACCTCTTGGTCCCTTGAATTTTAAGAGATTGACCTGGATCTTTGTTTACATTTTTCTACTCTAGCTTCCACATATTAGAGAAAACATATGGCGCTTAACCTTCTGAGTTTGACTTATTTCTGTTGACATAATGATCTCTACTTCCATCCATTTTTCTGCAAATGCCATAATTTCATTTTTCTTTATGGCTGAATAAAATTTGTGTGTGTGTGTGTGTGTGTGTGTATAAATAAAATGTTTTATTTTATTTTATTTATTCATCTATTTATGGACATCTAGGCTGGTATCCTAGTTTGGCTATTGTGAATCATGCTGCTATAAACATGGATATGCATGTATCACTGTAGTAAGATGGTGTTAATTCTGCAGAGTATATACTAAGACGTGGTATAGTGGGGTCCTATAGTGCTTCCATGCCTAGTATTTTAAGGAGCTTCCATACTTATTTCCATAGTGGTTGTACTAATTCACAATCCCACCAAGAGTACAAAAGTTTTCCATTTTCTCCACATTCTACCCAACATTTATTATCATTTGTACTCTTGATGACTGCCATTCTGAAAGATGTAAGATGAAATATCAGTGTAGTTTTGACATGTATTTCCGTAATTGCTAATAATGTCAAACATTTTTTCATGTATTTGTTCTTTGGAGAAGTGTCCGTTTAATTTATTTGTCCATTTATTAATTGGGTTATTTGAATTTGGGGTGTAAAAATTTTTAGCTCTTTGTATAGTCTAGATATTAATCCTCTGTCAGAAAAGTAGTTAGCAAAGATTTTTTCTCGTTCTGTGAATTCTGTCTTTACATTCCTAATTGTTTCCTTTGCTGTGCAGAAGTTTTTTAATTTGATGTTGTCTCATTTATTAACTCTTGGCATTATTTCCTGAGCTTTAGGGGTCCTAGTGAGAAAGTCATTGCCTGTGCCTATCTGCTGGACCTTATATTGTCTTCTAGGAGTTACATAGTTTCTGGTCTAATTTCTAGGTCTTTGATTCATTTTGAGTTGATTTTTGTGCAGGGTAAGAGATAAGGGTCTAGTTTCATTTCTCTTCATATGGGTAACCAGCTGTCCCAGCACCATTTCTGTGAAATGATTCTTGTAGATAAGTTTTGTTTGGCTATTTATTGTTTCTTAAAGTTTTTAATCAGAACACTTTTAATCAGAACAGTCCTCCCTGTTCTCTTAATTCGGCTGCTTTATTCATTACTCTCCCTGTCTTTCTGGCCACCCACTTGCTAGACCCTGCTCTGGTCTAAATCTGGCTACTATTGGCATCTTAGGAAATCCAACCCTAGATGCTTCCATACATGGGTGCCAGAGTTTACTTTGTTGTTCTCCTGAAATGAAAATATGACTCAGAGATACAGCTACCTGATTTTTCACTCCTCAATTGGGACTTCTGATTTATAGATTTAAACACTAGAAAATTTTTTTACAAATTTTAATTCCAAATCACAATTAGAATTATTTATACCTAGCCTTTTTTTTTCCTTTTTTTTTTCTAGAAAGGACTTAAGAAGGCTATAAGATGTAGTTATGAAGATCTGTGATTAATTATTTTTATTAAAAGTATTAAATAACATAAGATATGGATCATTTTTAACCGATCCTGGCCATATTAATAGAAATGAGTCATGGGGGACAAATGTCTTGTAGAATTTGTCAGAAATTTAGTTTTGACACAAATGGCCAACAAATGTAAGAAAATGTTCAACTTCTCTAGCAATCAGGGAAATACAAATCAAAACTAAACTAAGATTTCATCTTACTCCAGTCAGAATGGCAATGATCAAGAATATGAACAACAACTAAGGTTGTGGGGAGAAAGGCACACTTGTACATTGTTGGTGAGGCTGCAAACTAGTACAATCACTCTGAAAAGCAGTACAAAGATTCCTCAGAAAAAACACCACATGACCCAATTATCCCACTTTTTGGTATTTTCCCAAAGATCTAAAACGGGCATACTATAGCAACATAGGCACATCCATGTTTATAACAGCAAATTCACAATAGCTAAATTGTGGAATAAACCAAGATTCCCATCAATAGATTAATTAAGAAATTGTGACACACACACACACACACACACACAAGAAAGATGGGGGTTCTACTCAGCCAATATAAAGGAATGTAATTATGGATTTTGCCCATAAATGGATGGAAATAGAGAATATCATACTACGTGAAATTAGCCAAACTCAGAAATTCAAAGCTTAAATGGTTTTTTTTTTCCCATAATGCAGAAGCTAAAGTAAAATAAAGGAAAGGGGGCAGAAAGGATAGGATAACATAAAAAGCTAATCAAATATAAATTAATAGATGAGTGAAGGAAGTCTAGTAAAGTAGGGGAAGGAGTAGGGGAGAGGAGAGGAAGGACTGAAGGGAAAGGGGGAGGGAAAAGGGGGAGGATCATGAACTGAGATCAATTTCCATGTATGTATGAGTTTGTCAGGATGGACCCCAACTATTATGTGTAACTATAAAGCTCTAATAAATAAATAAATAAATAAATAAATAAATAAAACTCTAAGGAAGAGACAGATGTTCCATTTTCAAAGCATTTGACACAATAGACAGACTAAGATTTCACACTGGGCTGGGGAAGGGCCGGAGAATCCATGGTGCAGTGATCAGCATATACCTTGATTCTAGAGTCAATCTGACTGTGCCGAGGAGCTCACAAGAGAGGATTCTCAGTAGAGAGTGCAGAGTGAAATTAGGTTTGGCAGAAAAGATGGAGCAGCAGTTGAGGCCTACCTAAAAACCGCCAACTAGGGCAGGGGTTCCCAGTGACTCCTGCAGACCAGGAAGAGAAAAGGAGGTGCTTACACAAAGGGCACAAGACTCCTGAAAAAAAATCACAGCTCCCTTTTGATAGGAGTACAACTATGTTCTCTGCTTCTCCTTGGCTTCCAGTCAATTCACTCCCCAGCTTCAAGTTCAAGTAATGTTGGGATGTACGTTTTAAGGCAAGGAGGGTCCAAGACATCATCATCATCTTTCAACTAATTTCTGCAAAGGCCTACCAGATGCTGTTTCCCACACCAGCTTTTACATCCCTTCTGTAATTTCTAGAATAAATCAGAAGACCTTTAACCTGCTCTTCAAATCCTACCTGATCTATCTATTCTTGGGTTTCTGGGTCTCAGCCTTATTGACCTTTTTTGGCCAGTTAATTCTTTGTTGGGGTGGGGCTGTCATCAGCATTAGAGGATATTTAGCAGCATTCCTGGCTTCTACCCACTAGATTCCAGTAGAAACCTCTAGCCCCAATGTGACAATAAAAAATATCACCAAATATTGCCAGATGTCTGCCCCTGCTTAAGAACAATTGAGCTATCTGTACCCTGCCCCATTTGCAGCCTAATTCTGCATTCCCCAACCACCTAATCCACCCTCCTGTTCTCCAGCCACTCAAGATCCCTTTCATCTCTTCAAGTGTGTTCCTCCATCATTTATTTTCTACTCCCCTATTCCCAGCTATGGACAGTCTAGTTCCTACTCTTCCTCCAAAAAACCCTTTCCTTCACCTGCTAGTTCGTCTCTCCTACTCCAAAATCTTACACCTGTTTTTGCACAGGGCTTATCATTGAAATTGCTTTTGTAATTACTTCTCCCTCTGATCCCTTTTGCCCTGAAGGCTCCTTCAGGATATTTATGTAACTCACTGCAATTTCTAACTCCTATCATGGTGTCTGATGCATATTATTCCCAAGTAAACAACTGAAGACAGAAAAATGAGATGAAGTACTAAATGCCAAGATGCTCAGGGAGAGATCTGACCGCAAGTAAACCCTGAAGCTTCCCTCTTGAGGATACTCTGCTAGATGGTGTTATAATTTATAATAATGGTAATGCCTATGATAACGATACCAAACATTGATTTGATACTTACTGTATGTCCTGCATGCTTATATTAGTGGATCCTTAAAACTATCTGATAATAAAATAGCTAATAACAGCCCCTTTTTTCCAAGGAGGTTAAAGAAATTGAAATAGCCGCCCAGCTGACAAGTGCTAGAATCAAAATTCATACCCCAGAATTTGAATCTGAAGTTCCTTGCTCAAAAGCCTTGTATAATATGTACAATATTTCCTGTCGTAAGTCAGAGGGGCAGGGAGTCCCATTCTTAGGATTGCATGATAGGAGAAGGCCTGAGGTCTACAGGTCTACAGGTCTTTGTCTCTACGTCTATGTTTTCAAAATCAGGGATAAAGATATCATTCAGAAGCAGAATACCAATTTCTAGTTAATTCTTATGAGTATTGCTTCAAAGGTGGAAGTGGGGCAAGGAGACTCTCAGGCCCAAACAAGGGAGTAAGGAAATTTAAGACTATCTCCCCAGCATATCACATCCATTTTAAGGTTAATTTTAATTAACAAACATCTCTTAAAAGTCATAAGCATACCCATCTTTCATAGATCTCAGCATGAAGCCTATGTTAGGCAAGCTTTCTTCTCCTATTGTGTGCATGTGTGTATCGTGCATGTGAGTGTGACATCTAAGGAGCCTGTGAACCTTCAATGCAGGAAGATGAGCGGGATGACTCAGAGAAGAG
Organism: Marmota flaviventris; assembly: GCF_047511675.1. Taxonomy (NCBI): domain Eukaryota; kingdom Metazoa; phylum Chordata; class Mammalia; order Rodentia; family Sciuridae; genus Marmota; species Marmota flaviventris. The sequence continues at coordinate 26,335,228 of NC_092505.1, forward strand.
TTTGGAAAGCCAAAAGGTTTTGATAGGGCCACTAAACACTTGGTTCCAGAAAAGTAGGTGGGAGAAGGACACTGGATATGAAGTGGAAGATGCCAAAAGTAATTGCTACCTACTTAGCAATTACTCCCTGGGCCCAGAGGCTGAGAAAAAAATCATCCTGAGGGCTACCTTTGGCTCTGTAAACCTGCAGTGGTGTTTTCATGAATAATTCACTTTGCCAAAGTAGAAGTAACCATGTTCTGTAGTTCACTTTCCTTCCATTAATTTAATCTATGACTCTCATTTCATCTATCTGTAAAAACAAAAGGGATATGAATATTTAGCTGTGAGCCAAGGATGTGATTTATTAGGCAACATTTATAAATCATTATTTATGGCACTCTAGTATAGTTTAGCAAACATCTTTTAAAAATAAGATTTTTACTGACTGCCGATTCGGGAGAATAATAAGCATTTTATACATAGTTGACTGAATTTTATCTCTTCTTCTACAATTAAAACTTCATCTACCCAATGGTGATACATGTGCTCAAGTGCCAGAGAAGGCTCAAAGTATAAAGTCCATCTGTCTAATGGAGGTTTTGCCTATCAATCATATGTGTCATTACTTGGATTAAATTGTTGAGATGCTCAGCTTCTTGGAAAATATGGAAGTTAAATATGCCCTACCAAATTAGAGTGAATTACCGAGATCTGGGGCAAATGACCTATAACAGTAGAAATCCAAGTTCTTGTTCTTTACACTTTCCTTGCAACTAGCAGTAAGAAAATAGTGATGTCTTTGTCCCTTTGGCTTCCTTCTGAGCCACCCGCCCTGGTCATCATGATACTATCTCAGGTCCCTGGCTACCGGTGCCCTCATGACTAATTAAAACCTTGCATAACAGCAATGTTAAAAGGCTGGGAGTCCTTTCTCTCTAAAAGCAGGGCTTCTGGCACCAAGTTTTGGACTTGGTGATATCAAGCTGATTCCACAGCATGGACACGGGCTATTTTTGGGCAAAGCCAGCTCCAGTGTCTCATTCCCTATAGTGGGAACAGGAGCTGACCTTGGCTGACCCTGGGTAGCCTGGGCATCATGGCTCCTCTTGGGAAATTGCCAGAAAACAGTGGGGGGGTATCGCCTGTAAAGGATGCGGTACTGGATAGATAGCCAAAGAATATCCAGAACCTCTCAGGAAAAGTGCTTTTACATCCTCCTGGGAGGCCAAATCCTTACTTCTTTCCTCCTATTTCTCTTTCAGAAGTGGAAGAGGTTGGTGAGATCACTTCTAAGCTAATGCATAACCCACAGAACATACTACATTTTTTAAAACTGAGTTTAATTATTCGTGTCATTCTCTGAAAAAGTCCTTTGTGTTTTTGTGAAATGATCTTTTCTAAGATTGAGAATATCCCGAAGGAAGAAAATGGCTTACCTAAGTGTGTGTGCATCTCTCTCTGACTGGGTGATATTTAATATGTAAATGTAAATCATTTTGTACCCAATAAGTAAAAAGAAAATTAAATTTTATTCAGGACCATTTTTCATAAACACATGATATCAGATATTCAAGGAAAATATGTCCTCATTTTCCATGAAGGATGGAGAATGAGAGGAAAGAAAGAAGAGGTAGAGGGCTGGGGATGTGGCTCAAGCGGTAGCGCGCTCGCCTGGCATGCGTGCGGCCCAGGTTCGATCCTCAGCACCACATACAAACAAAGATGTTGTGTCTGCCAAAAACTAAAAAATAAATATTAAAAAATTCTCTCTCTCTCTTAAAAAAAAAAAAGAAGAAGAAGAGGTAGAAAGCCATTATTTAATCATTTCTCTTTCTTTCCTTCAGTGAAGTGGAAGAGTTGTCCCACCTCTGACTGCGGCTTTATTCCAGGGGCACATAGGCAACTGGCCATGTTGCTTGTGCCTGTGGAAGAAATTAAACAGGATATTAGCTAGCTGTCCTTCCAAGTATGTTCTAGAACTCCTAAGTCCTGTCCTTTCTCTTCTCTCTCCTCTCTACTTCACTGAGGCAGTAGGCTCCATCCTCCAGGTCTCTACATCCAGCTAGATTAACTCCTTCATTCTTCTTTACCTGGAGCTTCAAGGAAGACTCAAGAATGGGGGCAGGGGCTGTGAAATCCTGACAGGGATGATAATGCCAGTTCTTTGCTTTTCTTCATTTTTTAACATCATCTGTTTGTGGAAGAAGAAAAACAAACTATGTTCATATGGTTTTGAAGAATAGTGAAAACTATTTATAAAGAACTTTTTCACTATAAACTAATTTGTAAATGCCATGGGGCACTAAAGGAATATCAGGAGTGGAGTGCTTATTTCCTAATTGTTTTCAGCCTAATGGATTTTAATTATCAGTGAAAACACGCTCAGCAATTTTATTGCACATATTGTCCTTGTGATATAGTTAACTGTCTATATTTTAAAATTATTATATCAGTATGCCATTCAACAAATGTTGTCGAGCCCTTCCTTTATGGCCAGTAGAATGTGACACACTAAATGAACTCGAGGATGAAATAAAACATGGTTCCTATTTTTGATGTGCTCTGATACCAAAGAAAAGATATGATAGAATATATGCTTCTTATAAATGCCATAAGAATGTGAATGCTGCAAGACTTTAAAAAAAATGAAAAACACTTTCCATTAGTACAATTATGGAAATCTCTTCAGTGAAGGTAACTTTAATACTAAAGTATCAAATAATATTTTCTTCACGATTGCTTTGTGTGTCTTATTCTCTCAACTACACCATGATTTTATTGGCTCAAGACTGTATATTATACTTGCTTTTCTACTACCTATTTATATTCTCTTAACAAGGATTTGCTGCCTAGGAGACCCTTCATACATAATTGTTTTTTAGTACCTGCTAAATGGTATACCAAAAATCAGAATAAATGTGGAAAATTCCATCTGCATCCTTTAGCTGACTGGATTGCAGTGAGGAGATTCTTAATGGATACTGTGGGTTGGCAGATACTCCAATTTCTTCTGAAGAACTGAAAATTGGATTCTAATTCTCACTTTTCAATGATTTGGGGCAACTCAGCCTTCAATTACCACACCTAAAAATAAACCTTATAGCGTTACCAAGATTTAGTAAGTATCATTATGTCACCAAAAAAAGCTGTAAAGTTATTGAGAAAGTCATTATACAAATGCAAGATGTCGTTATTACTACCACAACTTTTGTGTGATGTTAAGTTCATTCATGACAAGACTGCTGAGATTTCTTTAGAAGCATGTCATTGCTTTAATTTTTCATTTCACTTTTATGTTTCATCTGGCTCATCTTTTTGAAGTCATTTTCCTTGTTTAAATAGTTTTCTATTGTACTTTTCTCTCAAACTGGTTTTATTTTGATGGGTTGAGCTTCCCTGGAGGAAGGCGCATATGGAAAAACCTATGAACCATTGAGCTGCTAATAATAATTATCCTCTGCCCTTTTAGAGTCTCTTTTATCTGAAGATATCAAAGCACTTTTCAAACCAGTATCTATAATTACCTCCATCATACAAAAGAATGACTGCAAGTGAGACTGAATGATTTACAGGTTTGCAAAAGCAAAAATCAGAACCCCAAATTCCCTTCTTCCTTCTTCCCTGTCTCTCAAGCTTCACGACTTTTACAAAGATTGAGATCTGGCTTAGACTCAGGAGATTCATAGACAAGGGGAGCAGGTCTTCATGATGCATAGCCCCCCGTGGAGACTTACCTATGATGGCTTTTGAACTGAGGATCTATAAACACAAAGAGCAAAGTCCCTAAGTAGTGAAGTGGTGAAGGAGCTTTATGGCAGGTAGCAAGGTTTGGTCAAGTAGGATTGCAGTCAACACCAACCCCCCACCCCCAAATGAGTGACAAGTGTTTCACGCTGCATTGCCTGTGCAGTTTTCTTTCTCACCTTAGAAAGATAAAGTTTATATTTGATAAAAGGAAGGAGTCTGCTTTTTCATCAAGTAGCCAAGTTGAGGACTAGCAGAATGAATTTCTGGTTTGGCCTGAAATATATAGAGTTAGGCCCAGAACCTGGGGAATTTCCCCCCAAAATGAGAAAAATAAATAATGTGGATGGGGGGGTTAGGTAACCAAGACATTCGCCTTAAATATGGGGTCTAAGAATTGGCAGGAGGTCTTGTCTGCCTGATAGTGGAGAGGGCTCTAGGGCCTCTATACCAAATGAGAAGCTAGGGAATATAAAAGGGATAATGTGCTGAAGAGCTTCAGCTATCAAGTTATTCTAAAAGTGGAGGAGGGCATTTTAAATGTGGAGAGAAGGGCACTGATTATTATCTGAATATTGCTAATATGTCCCATAGAACCTACTTGGAATAATTTTTTACTATTAATTTGAACAAGAGCACTGAGTCTCTTTATATGTATAATAAAGCTAATTTTATATTTAATAGACAATTTTATTTTTAAACGTTAGTAAAATCAGAATCTTATTAAATTTTAGAAGTGAATAAAACTTTTATAACTTTGGGATTTTCTTTCTGGGGTCTATTTGCTGATTAAAAACGCTCTTATTTCAATCACTTTAAATTAGATTGAATTTTATGGCTCACTATTTTTCTCTTAGGCATAACTCCATTGTTTAATAAATGTAGCATTTCCGCAGTGAACCATTTCATACATTCATTTTCACATTCACTCTCATATTTTTAACTTAATTCTGATGGCATTTTTTTTTCTGATCAGTAAGGAATTGAGGATTCTCGATTTGAGGGAAATAATAGTTATTATTTATGAATCATTTATTATCTGCTTGGTTCAGGGTTAAGCTACATGCACTTTTGTATCTTCATTCTTAAAACAGCATTGAGGTAGGCACTAGTATTACTTGCACTTTATAGATGAGGAAACTGCAGTTTTGAAATTTAAGCAATTTGACTGATGTCCCACAGCTAAGAAATGGCACAGCTATCCTTAGAACCCAGATCACACTGTCTCCAAACCCACTCTCTTATAGACGGCAACCTGTTTCGTAATTGATTCTTAAATTTCTAGTTCTGTGACCTTCACTGTGTCTAGCTAAGTCATCAAAGACCATGTGCCATTACACTCTGCACAAACATCTTCATCCAGCCTGTTGGCGTATATATATTTGATTAACTTGGAAACATTCAAGTTCTGTATCCCTTACAAGCACTTTCACATGCCTATTTGAGTTCAAGATGCCTTTGTCAACTTTAATGGTTGTAATGTCCTCTTGCAAAGAGATGACCTTACTAAGTGTCATTTCTTGGTAAATAAAGCTCTGCTGCTGATGACTTTTGATTCATCATCACACTGATATTTAGTGTCACTGAGGAGTATGCTGGACGAGACAGCAGTCTTGAGCTCTTATAAAGGGAAACAGGTGGCTGGTCATGTTGGACATATTCCCTCTGGCAGAGGTAGGGAAACTGCAATTTGTACTTAGCATTTTAATTGAGGTTTGTGTTTGCAGATCTACTTTTCTCTTTAAAACTCTTTTCAGATGAGAAGAAACCAAAATAGAAAGTATTATAATTTCTTCCTGTATCGTGTGTACACTTAACCCGTTCTGAAGATGAGACTTCCTTTTTCTTTGATTCAGACATGGCATTTGCATGTTCCTGAGCTAATAGTCAGTAGGCAAAACTAATATGCACAGGTGTTTAGCATATCAGGGAGAGTAAATGTTTTTTTGTCAACATTTTAAACAACTTCCACCACAATCACCAACGCTCTCCAAATAGATCTGCTGACTTCAATGGCAGGGTCAGTGTTACAGTGACTCATTGCCGGATAGAACAAACAAGTTCAACAAAGGCTAATTCAATATGTAAATGCTATTTCCTTATTGCTAGTGAAAGCTAGATTTTTCACAAAATAGAACTGAAAAGTCTGTTTGGGGTTCCTGCTGAGTCTCATATATCCCTGGGCCTCAAGAAATCCACACACCCTCTAACAACTGTTCTCCTCCCCTTCCTCTCCCAACTCCTAGAGTGCACCAGATGCATTCAGTTCCTCTGTGAAAATACTCCTGAACCTGATCCAGTTCAGCTCTAACCCACGCCACTTCCCAGAAGCTAGCCTTGCCAAGGTCTCCAGTAACATGCTCCCTGCCAAAACGAAATGGCACTTCTCCATCGTGATGCTCCTTGACCTATGTACAGAATTTGACACTGCTGATAACCAATTACACAACTCTCCCTTCTTGGCTTCTGAGCCTCTTTCCTCATTTAGTCTGCCTCTCACCTCATCTGCTTTAGAGACCCTTCACCCCACATCCCCTACCTCCTACTTTCCATGGGGTTTCCCCATCGTTTTGCTATTTATCCATTTCATGTGTGGCTGGCTGCCTCACTTATGGCAGAGCACATGCTCTGTTCATGTTAGAAACCCAGTGCCCAGACGTTGCTTGCAAAATAGCAAGGGCTCAAAAACAAATAAATAAATGTTGGTTGAGTTAATGCACACATCCAATAGGTCCACTTCTATACTTAACTTCAGTTTCACACATGGCACCTGGCTAGAAGACAAGGCGCATGACCAATGCATATTACACAGAAACTTATCATCTTTCTTTAACTATTCCCAAATCCAATATCTATGCCTTAGTAGAGAACACTGGTAAATAATAAAGTTCCCAAATAAAATTCCTGAGTCTTGGTGGCTTTTCAATTTCTATTTCCAGTTCCCAATTAAGTCTGCTTTTTCAGTCATGACATTTTCTGAATCTGATTTGCTTTCTTTTCAACACATCCAATGGATTTTACAATATTTGTGCAGGAAACATTTTAAAAAGTACTCTGTGTTCAATTGGCATTTTGTATAGTAACTACTTGCCCTGATGTGTTGTAAAGTGCAGCCAATTAATATTTGTTGAGTAATAGCAGCCCAGACAAGTGAATTTTTTGTATTGTTTTTTGATTTGATCATTGAGGCACTCCAATAAGTAGATTAGTTGATCTATTACCTGTTTTTTTAAATCATATTATCTCAGAGATGAGACAAGCAGGAATTTATTATTTCAATAACAATTTGACTTTATAAGCTTAACTTTGTCTTATAGTTTACATCTAATACTTCATCTCCTGTTTGAATATTTACATAATTCCAAATTACAATATTTTTTCCTGTAAGTCTTCATTCAGTTCTTTGGTTAAAACTATCTTTTTTACCTGTCATTTTGTGTATGCCAGACTTTCCTGAGGCCATATAACTTTAAAAAGTTCCTTATAAATCATGCATTAGATCCTCTCATTCATAGCAAAATCCTTCATTCTAATGTCTTTCTAACATTTTCCTTCTTCTGCTTGTGTACACTCAGAATGTACCACAATCACTTTCTGCTTACTGTTCTCTTCCTATGATCATTTCATATCACATCTTTACCCTTTGGATGGATGAAGAGATGGATGGATGGATAGATGGATCAAAGGATGGATAGACAAATTCACTTTGTACACGTATTCAAGAATTGTACGATACTTTCTACTACTAGCATCGAGAATTTACTACATAATAAGAGATAAGCTGTTCCTTTTTATGCCCTCATTGCAAGCACCTCTTTTCCACATTCCCAGTAGACTGAAAACACTTCTATTTGAATATCACTGGATTTTTGGTTTACAAGGTTAGCTTCCTTGATGTATTTCTCTGTACAATGATCATTAGTTTCTGATAATAAATTACTAAAAGGAAGGACTGGTGTTTATTAAACATACCCTAAACCATTTCTAGTTCTGTTCTGTGCTAAATACAGACAATTAAAACATTATTTATGAATCTATTAGCAAATTCCTACATTCACATCTGAAACCATAAAAATGTATCCATTCTTCCATTTCTCACCAGTATATTCATTCAACTTTGCCAAGAAGGAGTACATAATAAAAAAATGTGCCCCTTTCATTATTCAAGGGCGCTTGTTAAATCAATAGTGTTTGCCATTTAGTGAATATGATGTCTTATGGTTTTTCATACCAATCTGTAAAACTGGAAGGAATTCACTAGATTAACATAGTAGAGTGGTAATTCTATGAGGCATCACAACAACATACAAGGGAGATCTGTGCTGAAAATTCAAATCCTTAAAAAAAAAACACACCTTTTTAAAGTTTCTTATGCTTATTTTTTTCCCCAGTTGATTGTGGCAGTTATGAAACACATACATTCCAAATTTTCTCTCTCTGCTTGCTATAGACAGACTCCTTTGCCCAACATTTTAAGTCTTCAATAAAATATAAATGAGCAACAGCTTCCTGCTAACCACAAATTCTCCTTCTTGTTTTGCTTTGTCTAAATGTTCTTCTTGAATGCCCAAAGGACTTTCTCTTCCTGCTTGGCACAGTCCTAAATTACTTTGAATCACATTATTCTTATATCCAGTGTATGTACCTGCATTATGATTCCAAGGGTAATTTGTGTCCTTTAACCATAGTGTGCTTATCATCAATGCTTCAAGGGATTACAATCTGGCCTTGATCTTGCTCAGTTCATCAAGGTTGCTTGGGGGTGGAGTATTCACTGGCACAATATTGGTTTCATGCCTATGATAACTCAGAAATGTATTTCTCAACCAAGCAAGTGATTTCTAACAGTGTTTTGTTTTGTTTCAATCATATTTGCAAGTTGGTGCTGATACAAAAGTGTGCATTTATTTTTTCCTCTTTAAATGCAAAGCATCAATCCTTTTTACTGGCTCTTCCTGAACTTCTATTTTGAAATAAAAATTCAACCTACAGGCATCAGCTATAAGTCTTATTCTGCTACTCTGTGTGTGTGTGTGTGTGTGTGTGTGTGTGTGTGAGTGTGTTTCATTTTCAATATGTCATTAAAAGAGTAAGAACTTTAGTTGAAATAAAGAGGTTGATTTGTCTTGCTTATTGCTCATTCATGCTTTTGTGTTCTCCTTGCTAGATTACCCTAACATAGGGTTGCTTGGCCTGCCAAATAAGATTTATTTTAAAAACTTTGGGTGCTGGGGTTGTGGCTCAGTGGTAGAGCACTCACCTCGCACGGGCGGGACCCAGGTTCGATCCTCAGCACCACATAGAAATAAATAAATGAAATAAAGGTATTGTGTCCAACTACAACTAACAACAACAACAAAAAAAAAACCTTTGTCTTGTGCAAATCCCACTGACTACAGGGTATGGTTCAGAAACACTCAACTATTCTTGGGCTATCATAGTATTACTGAATGTTCTTTCTGAATAAATAGCTCTCCTTTAAGAATTTATTTGTGATCTTCTACTTTGCTTTTATAGTTGGAACCCCAACCATTTTCATGTTTATTTCTGGGCATGAACCTGGTAGCTAGCTTCTCAGCTCAGAAGTCATTGTCACAAGCACAGTTGCCTTAACACTGAAGATAGTTAGAATTCTCTTCTATTTGAAATTCCTGGCCCATAGCATCTTGCCTTGACGTAAGTCTATATAAACCTCAAACAAGTAATTACATGTGGAGAAAGTTGTTGAAATCCTAATTTTGCATTATGTGTGGGAAAATGTGTTTTTATGAATTATGTTTCATCGGGTCACTTTTGATATGAAGACAACACCTCAGAAATAAAATTTAATCTGGAATGTATCAGTGACCAAGTTGCAATCTCAGAAGCAAGAGGCAAAAATTTTCTCAAGGAGCCAGTCATAGCTGTCACTGTCTTTTCTAAAAGCTTAAATCTCAAAAGATTGCACTCTAGATTAAACCTGGTCATTTTCTAACTAGCTAGGTAGCATAAGACAACTGAGCTAGCCTCTTGGTGCTTCACCTCCCTTTCTATAAAACTCGGGGATTGGACCAGAATAGCAAATGTCAGTTACATCAGGCATATCATAGTATAGAGTTCAAGTTCTAGCACTGGAGATAAGACCAAACCTCCAGCCTACATCTTTTATCCTGAGCTGCGGAAGCCAGAGGGAATTAGTGGCACCAAAGTGTGAGGCTTCAGGTGTGCTTTAGGTTGATAGAGATATTAAGAACCCCTGTGGCAGATGACCTCCAACATATATAAGTTCTCCCACCTAAGATGAGTCATTAACATTACAAAAATCCAAAAAATTAATGACTTTATTTAAAGAAGACTGAGACATTCAAATCTAAACTTGGGGCTATGCCATATGGCTCAGACTGTTAGGCTACTATAACAAAACCCCCTCTGTAGTTTTTTTAACAAGAGAAATTTATTTCTCATGATTCTTGAGGTCAGGAAGTCCAAGATCAAGGTACTAGCAGATTCGGTGTCTGGTAAGAGCTAGATTCCTGGTTCATAGACAGCACCTTCTATGTCCTCACATGGTGGAAACTTTCACGGATCTTCTTCCAGGCCCTATTCAGAAAGGCACTATCCCACTCACTAGAGTTCTACCTTCATGACCATCACATCCAAAAATCTCTTTCTCCTAACACTATTATCTTCAGGGTTAGAATTAACATAGGAATCTGAAGAGGACACAAATATTTGGAACACAGTATAAAAACGAATACAACTTTGAGGAAATTAGATTATGGAATTCTATGAGCTAATAAAATCTGTAGGCTAAATTGTCACATTCTCCACTTTCACTTGAGGACCATAGAACAGTCTGTTACTTAGTAAATATTTAGTGAGTGTTTTACCTTTCGAGAGCACAGCTCTTCATCAGTGAAGCAGCACCCATTCCAGTGAAAGAGGCAGACATGTTTTTATGTAATAAAATGATTGTTCTGTGTGAGGTTGAGACTAAGTGCCTGGCAAGTGTGGGGATCACCTGAAAAGGATTTTAAAGAATAGTAGGAATCCATTAAGCTAAGAGAGGCAGCAAGGCCATTCAGGAGAAAAGTTAAGATTACACAAAGGTTTTCCAAGCATATCTCATTTTATTGTGACTTTTGCTTTATTGTACCTCACAGACAGGTCTTTTCTTTTTCTTCTTTTCTTTCAAATGGGAAAAACGTGTCCTTACTCCATCCAGCACATCTATCAGCACCATTGTTCCAAGAATGTGCGCCCACTTTTTGTCTCTGTATCACACTGGCAATTCTCCCAGAGTTTTAAACCTTTGTATTGTTATTATATCTATTATTGTAATATGTGGGTCAGTGATCTTTGATGTTACTACTGCTATCGTTTAGGGAAACACGTATTGCACCCACATAAGAAAACCAACTTATTCCATAAATGTTGTGTGTGTTTTGATTGTTCCACTGACTAGCCACTCCCACAAGCCTCTTCCTGGGCCACCCTATTCCCTGAGACACAGCAATACTGAAATTTGTTCAATTAATAGCCCTACAGTGGCCTCCAAGTGTTCAGGTGATATGAAAAATTGCATAGTTCTCACTTCAAGTCAAAAACTAGGAATAATTCATGAGGAAAGCACATCAAAAGCCAAGAAAAGACAATCAGTTAGCAAAGTTGCACATGCAAAGGAAAAGTTCTTAAAGGAAATTAAAGTGCCACTCCAAGGAATATGTGAGTGGTAAGAAAGCCAAGTAGCCCTATTGCTGATGTAAAGAAAGGTTTAGTGGTCTGGGTAACAGAGTCACAAATTTCACTTAAGCCAAATTCTAATCCAGAGCAAGGACCTACCTCTTTCCAATTTTATGAAGGCTGAGAGAGGGGAGGAAGTTGTAGAAGAAAAATCTGAACCGAGCAGAGGTCGGTTTGTGTGATTAATGAAAGAAGCTATCTTCATAGCAAAAAGGTACAAGGTGAAGTAGCTAAGTGATGGTACAGAAGCTGTAGCAAGATCTAGCTTAAAAAAAAATCAATAAAGATGGCTACATTAAACAACAGATTTTCAACATAGACAAAATTGGGGTGAAAAAATGCTAAGAGTTTCATAGTTAGAGAGGAGATGTCAATACCTTCACTGGACAGGCTAACTATATAGTTAGGGTCTAACACAGCTGATGACTGGGAGTTGAAGCCCAAACTCATATACCATTATTAAAATCCTAGGGCCCTAAAGAGTTATATTAAATCTACTCTGCCTGTCATAAATGAAACAACCAAGCATGAATGACAGCACACGTTTACTGAATATTTTAAGCCCACTGCTGAGACCCATTGATCAGAAAATGATTCCTTTTAAAATATCCCTGACAATGTACCTTATTATCTAGGAGCTCTGATGGAGATGTATACTAAGGTTAACAGTGTTTTCTTTCCTGCTACCATAACATCCATTCTGCTGTCCATGGATAATAATTTTGACTTTCAAATTTTATTATTTGAGAAATACATTTCATAAGGCTACTGCCTCCAAAGATGGTGATTCTTCTGATGGATCTGGGCAAAGTAAATTGAAACCTTCTGGAAAGAACTCATCATTCCACATACCCTTAAGAACATTCATGATTCATAGGAGGAGGTCAAAATATCAACATTAAAAGAAGTTTAGAAGGAGATGATTCTAATTCTCATAGGATACTTCGGTAGAGAAAGTCACTGTGGATATGGTGGAAATGGCAAGATAGAATTAGAAGTGGAGCCTGAAGATGTGACTGAAGTACATGAGTTTTACTTCATAACAAAACTTAAAACAGATTAAGGAGATGCTTAGGGAGAGGTCTCTTGAGGTGGAATCTACTCCTGGTGAAGATGCAATGAACATTGTTGAAACAACACAGGATTGAGAATATTACATCAACTTAGTGATAATGCAGAAGCAGGGTTTGAGACAGTTGAGTCTAATTTCAAAGGAAGTTCTACTATCGAATAAGATCACAAAATTACTGAGAAATCTTTCATGAAAGGAAGGGAGTTATTAAAGCAGCAAGCTTCTCATATTTTCAGAAGTTGTCACTGTCACCCCAACCTTCAGGAACCACAGCCCAGAGCAGTCAGCAGCCATCAAAACGAAGGCAAGACTCTCCGCCAGTAAAACACTCACAAGTCACTGAAGGTTCAGATGAATGTTAGGGTTTATTTTACTTTATTTAGTAATAAAGTATTTTGTAATTAAAGTATGTACATTTTAGACCTAATGCATCTTAATAGGCCACAGAATAGTATAAACACAACAATTTTATAGGCAACGGGAAACCAAATGAATTCATGTGACTCACTTTATTGCAATATTAGCTTTATTGCAACGGTCTAGAACTGAACCCACAATATCTCTGAGGTATTCCTCTATTGTATTTGAGGAAAAGAAGTTCTCTGCACCTAGAGGATTAGAAAGTTGTATGTATAAGAAGAAGGTACTGCCAAAAGGGAAACAGAAAGTAGGATTTTTTTTCAATGTTTATTTTTCAGTTGTAGTTGGACACATACCTTTATTTTAAAAATTTTTACCTTTATGTGGTGCTAAAAATCAAACCTAGGCCCTTAACGTGAGCTGGGAGAGAGCTCTACTGCTGAGCCACCACCCCAGCCCAGAAGGTAACTTAAAAGACAACTTTAGGAGTCTGCATTTTATCTGATAAGAAACAAGGATTTTTGTTTCTATAGCATTGATTTTTAAAAATTCATTCATATTCTCATTTACTACTACAAATACTTTGTAAGAAGAAGGAACAAATTGAATGGAGGTCTCTTTAGTTTGGTCTGATGGACACTATTGTACTAAAGCTGGAGTGGGGTTAGTCAAATTACTCTGAAAATTAGAAGAAAAAAATGGAGGTCATAAAAGACAAAGAAGGTGAGAAACAGATAAAAGGAAAGGAGAATTCACCAAGATAATAGGAAGTGAAAACTAGGTTCATAAGCAAAGTTAGAATATCCATGTTGAGAGAATCTGAATGATATTTTACATGCTCCTTTTGAACTTATTTGCATTGCTACTGTTCAAATCGTGCTTCATATTTTCTATCATATCTCTAAGTCAGTTGAACTTACATTTATGTGAGTAGGTAATTTAATGTTTGTGAAAACCAAGAGGTGGGCTGAGTTACTGGTATATGACACAGTAAAAAAAGCAGGACCCCAGAGGCAGAAGTGACTTAAGAATTTGACTCCTGCAAATCAAAAAAATCCTTGAAGAAGGCTTTGCTCATCTACAGGCTATAGAATTGGGGGAGAGAAGAGTGCTGGTCAGTTTTATCTACAAGTCCAGCATGTGTATGTAGCTGGAGGCCCACCCAATCTCTGTTTACAAAAAGTTTCCCAGTCAAGGTTTAGCATGACCAAATTCACTTTTAGACAGAGAGCTTGGCAGCATGACATCTGGAATAGTGAGATGGTTCTGATATCGAACAAATAGAAGGTCATGTTTGAAGCAAAGATGAGAGTCAGTGAATTTACCTATATATCTAGCCCCGTGGATCTGGGAAGTGACTCTTTAAGTCAGGAATAGAGAAAGAGAGAAGAGGTCAGGAGAGGTAGATTTGTAGTCTGCTAACTTTGAAGTGATTGTGATACGAACAAAAAGATGGTGCAGATGGCTAACAAGGGACTGTTATCAGTGGTATTTGATTCAGTAAGAGTAAAACATAGATAATGCACTTATTCTCTTACTGAGTTGTATGTTTCTCCTTCCTTTCTTCTTCCCTTCCTTCCTTTCTTCCTTCCTTCCTCCTTCCACACCTCCTTCCACGCTTCCTCTTCCTATTTCCCTCATTATCCCTATTTCAGAAATCAGTTGTTAAAGAAATGAAAATATTATTTGCAACTTTTTCCAAAATAGCATTTTAATGTTATTTTAGACATCAATTACATATGAAATTTGATCAAAACATTGTTTCCATACATACTAAATGAGTTAATTGTCACAGTTTTGACAGTGATATCTGTTGTCATTTATAATTCTTTGTTTCTGTTGCTACAATTAAAAGAAAATGGCTCCTGTCAAAAATATTTTGTAAACATCATATTTTGTTATATTCTTTCTGTCTAAGGGGAAAATTATTCTTAAAGCACTCCTCTAGCATTAATCTACCAACATTAATTACTTTCCCTCAAACTGTCTTCTCATTTGTCTATTATTCTCTTTATCTGTTCTTCTCATATGAATTAGGGCTTACCCAAGTCCTCTTACTTTGAACTACACAAATGTAAATAGCTGATTGGATGATGTCACTGTGCATGTCTGACGCTTTAATTACTTTTTGGCTCCATTATAGCCATTTTTAAGGTTATGTAAATGCTCCAGTAGAATGATTTAAAATTCAATTTATTAAGCCAGTCATTTTTCCATTGTTACAGAAAAATGGAAAAGTATGTGAAAACCATTGTCAAATGAGTTGAAACGTACAACATAAGCATTGTTTTCTTCTTTGAATTAGACAAGTATAAAAATTTTATAAACGTTTTAATGAAAATTTTATTGAAAACATAAATTTGTAAAAGCAATTAGAAATCATTTTAAGTTATCTTTTTATAAATAGGATAATTTTAAGAGTCTTTTCAAATGATATAAACTTACTAGTAAGATAATGAAATTATAATAATGACTAGTAGTTGAAGTATAATGTCTTTAAAACATTTTTAGTGAAAAGAACTAAAGTGCAAAAAGTGAAGACAATGAGATTACATTTTATTAAATAAAAATGAAATATACTAACATACCATTAATGATGACATGGATGTTAACATTATCTCCCCAGAAAGTTGACTTTTAAACATCAGATTTTCTGGGTTTTTTTCCCCCAGAAAATCCACTGCTAAAGATGCATTCCAGATACTTCTAACACTAGAAACTTTTTGAGAGGATATCGTGCATATCATAATACTTTTATCTCTTCAAATCTCTAATTGAATTTTAATTAATTAATTAAAATGGAATCAAGGACCATTGATGTAACTCCTTCAAAATTTAAAACCATGTAGATTTTGAGATACATTTATTCTGAAAAAGAAAAAGATACCTATTAGAAAATGGTAACCACTGTTTAGAAGTTATCCAATTATATCTTTACAAGAGCTGAATTTTAAATGTTAGTTATTTGCATTGTATATTTATTTTGAGGAACTCCAGGTATTTTCTTATATGCATAATATAAATCAACAAATTCTGGTGAGACAATAGATACAGAATGTTCAGAAATAAAATAATTGAAGTGCATATTCCTATTAAAGAGAGTCCTCAAGAAATTTTCTCAAAGTCTTTCATGAAGCCTGTAGTAGAACTCAGTGAAAAAACATATGTAGTAGTCCAGTAAAGTGATCCACTTCTATGACCACACTGTTTTCAAAAACCTTCTCCCGTTTGGAGGGTTGTGAGGTGGGGAACTCTAACCATTGGCTCTGTGGTGAACAAATTCAACAGAATGTAATCTGAGCTCTTATACCTAGTACCTCTTCCACAAGCAGTATATGAGCACGTCACGACCCTTGGAGCTCACTCTTCCTTCTCCCTTGTATATTTATATGTGTCACTCAGCACCCTCCTCCTGCTTGGACAGCCATCAAGAACTTTTATCTTAGGAGTCAGTTGCCAGTTCTGTTTAATGAACCAGTCAGCAAGATTCTTGAGAGCTCTGAGTGTTAGCCTGTAGGAGCCCTTTTTCTCAGATCAAGAATGCCATTACCTCAAAAGGTGGCCTTTGGGAAATAGTCTTAGGATGTCTCACTGGAGGTTATGTAGCCTCAGAGTCCACCCTGACAACCTATTCCTGGTACTCAGACCTTCTGTTTTAACAAAGTCTATCACACTTACTACAGGTTTATCAATACAAGAAAAGTCTTTGAAAATGTCTCCTTTCATCTTTATATTCTCTTATTCAGTATGTGGATACCGGGGACATTGAAATGCTTTGGTTAGTATCACAAATGTTATTAAAATTCCCAGAGCCTTCGAATATCTTCAGTCATTTCATTCCTTTCTCTTCCCCTCCTCCAGGATATTATAATTCTTGGCAAGATAGGGTTCAATTCCACTTAAAATGATAGAATTAAATAGTCAGCCCATCTAATATGTGGAATCTATACACTCTTAGAAGCATAGTTAAATTTAATCAGATATTAAGCCATAAAATTAATAGTTGTACATTTGGAACACAACAGTTTTTTGAGTTTCATTTGACATTTTAAGAGTGAGTTAACATAAATATATATAAATGTATAGTAGAACACCAAGCCCATTAAACCAAAATATTTAGTGATCATATATTTTATATTTTATGGTTTTACAGTAATTCCATTTCAATTTTTGTTTATCTACATATTCTATACAAAACTATTGGAAACAAAGTAAGGAAAGCATTTGGAATATACCAAGAGTGTTTGTACCACAAATAAAATTTACTACGAAGGAATTAGAGAAAATACATGCAGTGTATAATTGATATTGTAGTGAATTCTTTTTGCAGGTCAATCATGCCTTAAATTATAATAGCAAATTTCAGATATCAACTTTTTAACAAATAGGATGTGCATGTATTCAGGAAGGCTATACCTCTTAATTCTTCTTACACAGGTTAGCCAAACTGCATATTACAAACTTCAGATTCTTGTTCTTATCACTTAGTTGTTTCTTTGACTGATACACACACACACACTTTGGAAAAGTTGTCCCTATTCAAACTTAACCCCCTGTTCTCCCATTGCCTGGGCCAATACCTAAGTACACTTTTGTTACTACTTTTTGACAATTTCATATATTTTCCTTTTATTTATTTTGTTGGGGAGGAAAGGATACCAGAGATTGAACTCAGGGGCCCTCAACCACTGAGCCACATCTCCAACCATATTTTGTATTTTTTATTTAGAGTAGGGTCTCACTGAGTTGCTTAGATACCTCACCATTGCTAAGGCAGGGTTTGAACTCTCCATCCTCCTTCCTCAGCCTCCTAAGCCCCTGGGATTACAGGCATGTGCCATGATGCCTAGTTTATATATTTTAGAAAAAAAATGATAACTGAAAGCTGGAGCTCATATATTTTAGAAAAATTTAAAATAAAATAACTGCATTCCAGGCACGGTGGCTCCAGGCTGTAATCTGAGCAGCTTGAGAGGCTGAGGCAGGAGGATGGAGAATTCAAAACCTGCCTCAGCAACCATAAGGTGTCTAAGCAACTCAGTAAAACCCTGTCTCTAAATAAAAAAAATTAAAAGTAAAAAACAGAATATGCTAGAAATATGGCTCAGTAACTGAGTGCCCTTAAGTTCAATCACTAGTACCACCCTAAAAAAGCCCCTGCAAATTTCTTAGAAAAAAATAGTCCCCTAACTACTTCATGAACCTCTTTTTGCCAATTTTGATAAATAAATTTAAAAATATAAGCTAGTTTGTCTAAAGTATTTTTTAGTACAACTCTCAATTCTAAGAGTCAAAATATGGCATTCACTCAAACATCACCAGTCATGGCTTTTTATAGAAAAAAAAATTTTTTGTTTTCTGTTATCCATCAAAATAGTAGACATCCATATCACTGCTGTCAACAGAACCTCATTCATAACTTCACAGTTTTGTTTTGGGGAAACATAGACTCAACCTAACATTTTTCTGCATTCTTTGAGCTAACATTTGCCAGTCTGATAGGACCTAATTTTATCTATAAACATTTTGAACTCACTGAAACATGGAGGGAATTCAGCAGAGGACAGGTCACCACTGACAAATGGAGAAGCAATATAGCAGGAAATGAAGCAAATGTCATGAAATCACAGTTGAAAATTTTGTATCTAGAAATCTTTAGGTGATATGCTTCCAATTTTTCAGCTATCATGAGAAACTTCTGAACTCCATACACATACTACATGCCTAAATAACCCTCAGAGGATGACAAACAGCTTTTACTCATTTCACAGATAAAGGAACTAAGATTCTGAAAGCTGAAAAGACTTTCCAGTATCTCACAACTGCGTTCCAGCAGAATAAGAATGACAATCACTACAGGCACAATCTGATTTCCAAAGCCTTACACAAGAATAATGTTGCTTTATATACAACATAATATATAACGTAGGCCATGGTACAATTTGTCATTTTATCAATGAGAATCTCTTCTAACTAGCACAGTAATAAGTAACAGCTGATGTACAATGAATAATTGCTAAAACTTTAACTTCTTTCTTCTAGATTTGTATGTGTTTGATGTTACGTGTATTTTGTTCTTATTATTTGAAATTAATCATAAGTGTGTGTTAGATTTAGAAATCAGAATATCAATTTAAAAATCAAACCCCAACTTTCCCAGATGCAAATGGAATATTGTAGAAATGTTGACAGAAGCAGTAAGGGAGGAGGAACAGAAAAGAGCCAGGATTAAGAGCCAGGATTAAGAGCCAGGATTCCATCTAATTTGAACAGGGTATATATGGCTGTATGAACTCTGTATTGCCATTTCTTACTATAGCACGAGAATTTTCTAATGTCATTAAATATTCTTTCAATACTTAATTCCTATTAAATTTGCTTTTGGATTTTTTCTATTTTTATATATTACAAATAATGTTGCATCAAATAATCTTATATAGAATTCCCCCCTCTCGTGTGGCAAATTGAACTCAGGACCTTAGGCATATGAGGCAAGTGTTCTACTACTGAGCTACTCACCAACTCTCATACATAAATGTTGTCTGTATTTCTAATGATTATCTTAGCAGGAATTTTTTAAAGTAGGTTTATTGGACCCATGGATATAAGATGTTTTTAAGAGTCCAAATGACTTTTGGAAAGAGTAGGCACAAATTAAACACCTATCAAGCACAAACATTGAGCACTATTACCTCCAAACACTGAGCACTATTACCATTACGTAGAAGAATTTTTGAAAGAGATCACATGGAGTAATGTTTCTACCCCATCTCCCTCTCACATACTTCAAATTTTACATTTTGATATTTTACTGTTACATTTAAATGCATTAATATATTTGATTGGGCATGTATGACTAAGACATGCAATAATTTGATGTCCATGAAGTAAGCCGTGTGACCCTAGTGCTGTAGCAGGAAATCAGTCAAGAGAGGTATGGCATGATGACAGGCTTCCTGGAAGGATAAGCTCCAGCTGTACCCTGGAGGACTGGTAGCATTCAGGTTGGTGACAGTCTAGGAGCAGGAATTGCATAGGCAGAAGCCTTTGAGGTTCAAATAAGTATCATATCTTCAAGAACCATTATATTTTTAAACTGAGTTAAGTCAGGGCTGATTTCATTCTAATATCTCCTTGGTGGTTTTGCACTCTCATCTTGCATTTGGTGGCAGACCTTTGACTTGGCTGAGAAATCTCATAGCCTGTTAAGCTGTGCCTGCTGATTTAAAGAAAATGCAATATATTCATGCTTTGTCAATTTGTTTTTCTTAATCAACATACCACTAGGCAAAACCTTCCTTAGGTTGCAGAATCTGAGCTGATAGCTTTCAATTTGGTGCTTCCGATAAAATTCTTATGCTAAATATAAGTTTTTTCCTAAGTCAACAGAGGGAAGAAAAGTTTTTATAAGCCTGTTTTTAGAATTATGTTTTAATGAGCTAGCTCAAGTACAGAGTACCCCCAATCCATCTGTAAACTAGTATTCAAATCTGACCACTAAATTATGTGCAAACAGTTAGATTAAAAAATGGAAAATAAAAGACAGCCATCTGGATATCTGATATAACACCAAAATTGAGAGTCCTTAAAACACTTGTGTTTACATTCAGTTTCCTCTTACTTATTTATTCATTCATTTTTGCACTTTTATAGTCTACATCCAGAAAGGATTTGGGGCTATGCATGATCAGGTCCCCAACAAACCTCATTTTGTGACCAGAATTTCCTTTTTCTCATTTCTTAAAATGCATTAGGGCACATAAATGTTCATTGTGGCTTTGTAATACCCACAAACTGAAACTAACCCAACTATCTTTTTTTTTTAATATTTATTTTTTTAGGTGTAGATGGATACAACACAATGCCTTTATTTTTATGTGGTGCTGAAGATCCAACAGGGACCTAACTATCTTTTGAAATGTGAGTGGTTCAATGCTGAAGCATCAATGGGATAGAATACTACTCAACAATAAAAAGGAGCAAATCACTGGGTGTGGTGGTGCATTCCTGTAATCCCAGCAGCTCAGCAGCTCCAGAGGCTCAGGCAAGAGGATTGCAAGTTCAAGGCCAATCTCAGCAACCTAAGAAACTTGGCGAGACCCTATCTCATAATAACAAAAAGGACTGGGGATGTGATTCAGTGGTTAAGTGCCCAGGGTTCAATCCCCAGTACCAAAAAAAAAAAAAAAAAAATGAGCAAACTATTGATAACACAGCTTTGATAGGTCTTAAGGGGATCATGCTGGGTGAAAAAAAACAAAACAATCTTTTTTCATACCGATGATTTTAGTTATATAACTTCCTTGAAATTAAATACTATAGAGATAGATAGAGAACAAATTAGTAGTTACCAGGGAATAAGAACCGGGGGTGAGGGATTGATGTGATTCTAAAGGCTAAGCATGATGAGATCCTTTGGGGTGATTTGGGGTGAATCAGGTTCCACATCCTGATTGTGATCGTGAGTACATGAATTTTGCATGAGATCAGATTGCATAGAATGACAACACATGCATGTGTGCTCTCACACACATACACACACATAACTGCCTGAAAAAGTCGGTGGAAACAGATCAAGGACCATAGTCTAATTACTAGTATTGTGCCCATATCCGTTTTCTGGTTTTGATATTATACTGTAGTCATACAAGATTCTACCATTGGGAGAGACTGGAGAAGAATTTTCTGTACTATTGTTGCCACTTTCTAAGAGTATATAATTATTTCAAAGTTAAAGTATAAAAAGAGCCCATCAGTGTCTTCACCCATGTCCTTCCCTCTGACGGCACTGTCAGTGTCTTGTCTCACCCTTTGATCATTGCCGAGAAAATCTGATTGGTTCTCCAGATTAGCTTCTTCTCTCACTGTTACATGTTTTCATGGCATGTCCTATTTAATACTAACAGCATGGCTATTAGAAAATTCCACTGGTGTAACATAGGGTTTAATACTAGCCTTCCCCACTCTATACATACTTTTAAAAGGCACCACTCCGTGTTCAGCAGAGCATCTTTAGCCTTTGATATTTTCCCTAAAACATAGAGGTGCCCAGACAATATTTCCAAGAATGACACAGCACATGAGCAATCATTTCTAGAGTCACAGATGAGGATTTAAGTGGCAAAATATGAAGACAAGGTCATTGGGAAAGTCAGTCCAGAGCCAAGAAGGAGTATGTTGTATTTCACAAATGTATCTAGGACCACTAGAAATATAAGTATTAATTCACACCTCTCAAGACAGTTCATATAAAACCAACAAAAGTGGTTATTGAATTACTTCCATCTTGTCAAGAAGAACATTTCAGTTCATTTTGTCCGGCCTTGGTACAATGCAGTGTCTATTCACATTCTCCTTTCTCTGGGTAGTTCCCCAACAAAACGTGTTGGAACAAATTCTGAAAAAGAGGACATTACATGTAGAGATAGTGGTATTTTGGTTTTCAGGGGCTTTCACAATTCTTACTGCTCCCAGGGCCTAGATAAAACATCAAAGAGATAAGAAATCATTGACACTGTGATACCAAGTTTGTTTTCAACCCTGCTCCAATCTTGTAGAAATTTCATTCTCTCAACTCAAAATACTTCACTTCTTTATGCTGGCTGTTAAATACCCCCACTGTGGCATGCATATGCATGCTTTCTTGCTGTCTGTCTGTCTGTCTCTCTCCCACTCCCTTTTCTCGTATCTCCACCAAATTTCAATTCCTCAGTGTGAGGTAAACCTATAGCAGGAAAGAATCTGACAACACAGATTAATGAACAAGCATAAACCCTTAAAACAATATGGAGAAGACATTTTGGAACAGGGGTGGTGGTTATCTAATCCTGATTACTATCCCCATTCCCCCGTAAGTTGCCAGAAGAACAGGAATGGGAGCATGGCAGCTCATATCTGAAAGTTTTCCAATCCTTAAAGTATAAATCAAATGAAAAGTGTAGGAGACATCTGGACCTCCAAAATTTTGCAATGCTAATGTGTGTGTTCTGGAAGCGACTACACAAAAAGACGGGTATGAGATCCCAGTCTCTTTCACAAAATTAGTTCAGGCAACATAGTGAGGAAGTCTAGTAGCAGAAAACAAATGCCAAGCAGCACCAGAGAAATTCTATAGAAAGCCAAGGGTGGCACTGAAATATTTCTAAAATAAGTTCTTATGTAAGAAAACTTGATATTACTTTATTGGTAGTTTAGTCTGGAGTAGCTAGATAGAAGCGGGCTTATATCATTGCTTTCTCAGATATCCTTATTGTAACTTTGTAAATTGAGCATCTTATGATATTTTTGGTTTGCATGTGAAAATTTCAAATATTTTTATTTTCTGCTATTTGAATCCCCAATTCAGACAGTGGTTGATCCAGGTAAAAGCTAATTTTGAATCAACAACAAAGTTACTCCAAACATTGTGAAAGAAAAAAAAAGTCAAAGCCAATTTTCTAATTAGAATTTTCCAGACAATTCTTTTCTCATAGAATAACAATCAGCCTTTTGTGTTTCATTTCTCACTTGGCGTTTTTTCTTTTGAATGAGACAAGGATTATATTTTAAAGTGCTGCCATGTACTAACCCATTGTGGTAGCAAATTATCAAGAAAGGGATAGACCACTTTCCAACTCTCTTTTGTTCTCCAGTTTAGATTATATGCAAGTCTCTTTACTACAATTTCAAACCATGTTCTGGAAAATTAGTTTATTTTCAAGTATAAACCACCCATCTGTCCCTTTTGTTCTCCTCTAAGACATTTTGGAACTTGCTATTAAAAATAAAGTTACTAGCTTAAACCTATATAATAACTATCCAGGGGGAAAAAATGAGCATAGGACACATAAAGAAAATGAAAATTTCAACATCTGTTCCACCACATTCATGACACTCATTATCAGAAGGAGAAAATTATAACAACAATAATACAAATACAGACTCCAACCAGCAAGTGAATTGTGCTCCCAAATGTTATCTGCAAGTGGGTTGCTTCGAACATTAGCACTTATCATAGAAATAATGTTCTACACCATAGTTAGGACCCTCAGGCATTTGCTAAATCCACCTAGGATGGAGTCACGGAGACCATATTAGATAAATGCACAGTGGGGCCCAGAAGAAGGGAAAGAAAGGAAGAAGGAGTGGAACGGGAAAAGCTTATTCCCATCTATTACAGGTTCTTATTCCAAAATAAAAAAGCTCACCTGTGACTTCTTCCCTCCTTACCTGTCACATTCCTTGCCTCCTTTTATGACCTTTAATTTTCAGTTTTTAGATATTTTCACCTTCATATTTCCCCGAAAACCTACATTATAAAAACCCAGACAGTTTGTTCTCATGGACCACGTGCTTCATGGTGAAAAAAAATTTACCTATCATTTCACAAAAGGTCATTCTTTCAGGTAATTTTTATTCACTATTATATCCCTTGCATCTAGAATAATGCCTGGTTTACATTAAGCAGGCAATGAATGCTTGTTTGGTAAATAAATCAGCTATAGCTGATATCATCTCTAAATGAAAAAAGAATTTCTACAGTAGGGAGAACCTACGTTTTCATTGGTTCAGAGTTCCTAGATTTGTTGGAGTTCACCCATAATTACCTTTGCTCTCACTGCATTTGTGACAAGCTAGAATAAAAAGTAATTCTGTTATCCACATGTTAAAATGGAAGCCTAGTGTCTTTCTCAAATTCTCTTAAAACAATAATAACAATAGTAGAAGGTAACAACACATATACCATGTGCCTGGCACTGAAAGTGCTTTTCTTTCTTTTTCGTTTTTTTTTAAACATCAGAAATCTATTAGTTGCTCAAAACATAACCTTCACATAAATCCTAGGAACATGTGTTAGCATTACTCTTATTTTAGAAATGAGCAAACTGAGGCACAGAGAAACTTTCAGAAAATACACAACTACAATATCTACCACACAGCTACCATGGCTAGCAGTTAGGCTCAGTTTGAGTTCTGAGCTCTTTTGCTATCTTTGTGATGGTCTGATGTCCTGTTTACCATTATTCATTCTTAATATAGAAGTTTCTTCATTTTTTTATTTTGTTTTTGTACTGGGAATTAAACCCAGGGATGCTTTTCCACTGAATTACGTCCCCCATCCCTGTCTTTTATTTTTTATTTTGAGTTAGGGTCTCATTAAATTGCCCAGACTGGCCTCAAACTTGAAATCTTTCTGCCTCACCTCCTAAGTTGCTGGAATTATGGACATCTCCCACTGCACACAACTATAAAAGTTTCTTAGTTGAAAAGGGATCGTATCATGTAAGTAAATCTTTCTGGAGAATTGATGACATCATCCATGCATGGACAATCCCAAAGCAATAAGAAAAAGGGAGAGTGGAGTCACATGCAAAGGGACCATGTCATGCTTTTTGTATTTTAGGTTTGTCAACATTCTTCTCAACACTCATCAGAATTAACAATTTCTTGTTAATTGATAATTGATATAGGAAGTTTTTCTTTTTAAATGATACCTTTAATATTGTGTCATCGAAACAGGCAGCCTGGCGTGATAACTCTATTTAAGTATTTTCTATACCAGTGTTATCTTCATTATTGGACTAACATTGAGAGAGCTGTGTCTTTGGACTTGATTATCAAAACAAAATCCAAACCTGTATGTGCAATTACTACACATTTTCAAAATATTGTTTCTTTTGTTTTAATCTTTGATCACTTATGTACTATACAAAGAAATCGAATAATAGTTTAGTGGAATCTCTCTTGAAAACATAATGACTTGGTCTCAAAATCTTGAAACCATAGAAGCTATTTTCCTATTTTGTGATACATTCCTTTATGTTATCCAAATCACAATATATTGTCTGAGTCAACATTTCAATATCTTTTGGTAGCACCCATACTGCTCCTCTACTGCTACCTTTATCTTTATTTTGTTTTTCTGCGTTCCCTATTAAAGAAAAATAGACATCAACTCAAACCCATTTTTCTACCAAACATATGGAATGTCATCTTGGTTCAATAATTAGCCTCAGCGACTGCTACTTGACACTTTTTAAAGTCACAACTCAATTTTGTTCATATCACCCCTTGTCTTTCCTGACAGATTCATACCAGTTTACTTATTTTTTTCTACAATATAATTATTCTTTATGTTTGAAGCAAACTGACTTGTGAATTCTTTTAAGCAATGCCAAAATGCAAAAATAAACAAAAAAAAAACATATTCATAAGAGAAATGATGACCCTGCATAAGGCCTTGTGAACCTCCGTTCACAGAACTAAAGAATAAATTGCATAAGTTCAAGATGGAGTCAGAGCCAAGGGACTTCCAGTACTCTCTTGAGTGATACTAAAGGAATATTCATTTATCTTTTTGCTAATATTGTATGAAAACCCAAACTATGACAAATACCTTCCAAGACAAAAATGAGAAAGGAGGACCCATACTAAGTCAAGTAAAGGGAAAATTCTAGCTCACCCTGTTTCTTTTACCTTCTACTTCTGAGAGGCCAAGGAAAGACACAAAGAATACATTTTATATGACAAAGACCAAGCCTAAAATCACACATAACAATATTGACATTTATTTGATTACATCAGTATAGACAGATAAACTAGATAAGTTCAGTGGTTCTTGTTCAGGATATTTATCATCCAGAAATTTACAAAATCCCCACTACACCTAGTTTAAATGGAAATCAGGTAGGATCCTCATATATTTTATTTACTCTTTGAACTCATGGATCTCTGAGCCTTTCTCTGCTGGTACTTAGCTGGCAGCACTTTTGCATTAGTTCTGAGTATTAATATTTATTGCATATTCACCATGACAAATGAACATGTGAAAGATTAACTGTGGACTGATCACAGCATATGACTCCTATGGCTTCTGTGGAGGGGTTTAAAAAATAAATCATTGAGAAGAGTTTTCTTTGTCAAATGCAGGATAGAAGTTCTAACTATGGTATTCTGATTAATCAACTCTGTGCCTTTTATCCCTAGAATGATAGGTTGGGTACCTTTATTTCAGTGAATGAATCTTTGGGTTGTTCAATGTCCGGTCTGTTTCATCATTAAGCAGTGACAAAGAGACTATCGTCTATGGAGAGGACTGTGGCATTTCTTCAATTTAGTCCAAGAACTAAAAACACTACATGCTTCTAAAGAGTAATTTAATAATACATAGAATTTAAAAAATCAAATTGGAAATTTCTATGTCACTAAAAGGTTACCTTGTAAAGAGCGTTAACTCGAAGACATTAGACCTTTAAATAGGTGTGAGTACTGGATGTTACGACAGACATTGGTTTTTTATTGCTGCCATGTGGACAACAGCACCAATCTGTTGGCCTGGACTTTGACCCTGGCCCCTGGGGACTCATGTTCTAAATGTATAACTCTTATAGGAAAGTTTGAGATTAGAAGCCAAACACTGTAAAATGAAAGTCACAAACTGGGTGTTAAAGGAAAGAGATGTAATTTCTCAGTGTTGAGTTTATAAAATTGGCTTCTTTCCCCCCTCATTACTGCCTCATGCTATGAAAGTAAAAACAAATATTATTTTCTTATAAGATACTGAGTATTCAGCTTTTTTTTTTTACTTTGGAGATTGTGATAATAATATGCTGTATTAAAACAAGTGTTTTAGTACCCAAAAGAATGCAAGTAAAACATGAATAGTTTATAGGAATTCATAAATTCCACATTAAATGTAAAGAAAGTCACCAACTTTTGAATGCTAGTATTTACCATTGTTAACTCATATATGCAGTAAATCTTTTTTCTGTCTTTTGGGTTTTACTCTGTAGACCTGGTTATAAAATGTAAAAACTGGGCAATTTAGAAATACCCAAGATTATTTTTCTGATATTTTTTCCCATCCCACAATCTCTGTTGTTACTATGTTTCAATCATAAAATGGAAAAGATTAATAGGAAGTATAGTCAAAGATACAGCACAAAAGGTTTCCCTAAATTGACACCCATACAATTTATTTCATTTGCTACAGTGTAATTTGTAAAGCACTTCCATTAGTATGTTGGGCCAGTCTCTTTCCTATTTGATCTAATGGAAGGCACTGGGCAGATATTTGATCCTGCAAAGGCCTACAACTTAGTTCCACAGCAAGAGATTGCATCATGTATCTAAGTTTTGTAAATGGGTGCTGTTGTTTGCAAGGTGGGGCTCAGAGAAATGTGCATGGCTCAAAATGGTCCTCAGCCGGGTTGTTAGGGTGATGTATACACCGGGCAGCCTCCAGGAGTGTGGGTGTTGGCAAATACTTGTTCATATCTCACTATCCACTTGTCAGCTTGAAGACAAAGTAACTTTTTCTAATTTATCCACCCAGCAGAACACCTTCTTTTTTGAATGGTCTATTCAGGGGTCAGATGTGATATCTTTAATATTACAAAGATATCTTGTCAATCATGACTGTGGCTAGGTACAAATGACTATTTCTACTAGAAAAACAATTCAAAATGCATGTCATGAAAATGAGAGCAGCTTCTCTTCTGCACTTAAAATATGCTAAATTTTAGTTATTGTTGAAAATTTAGATAATTAAAAAAATTTTACAATATACCTAAGTGTCTATTACATTTGCCCATATAAAATACATAAAAATAACAACATATTAAATGGAAAGGAAATGTAATTTTAAAGTTAGAACAGCACCTGAAATATTACTACTCAGGGCTATCTCAACACAGAGAATAACTAAACTGTTTTTGTTTTTGTTTTGATTTTGTGTCTTTGTTTTTTAGTTACTTCTTGTTTTCCTGATAACTCAGTTTATATGACACTGTTTCTTCCTCCAAAGAGTTGACATTTGCATCATGCTGGCCAATCAGAATACTCTCAATCAGAATACCCTATACTCTGTGTATGGATTCTATGCATAATGATTGGTTTAGAGGTTCAGAGCTTTTATAGGAGCAAACCACTGTCAATCAGAGAGAGAGGGAGAGAAGAACACAAAACAAGAAATACCCCTCATCTCTATGGGTAAAGGTTGATTGGATTAAATATCAAATTGCCTCATACATATATTATAAACTGATTTATCTAAATTTTATTTTTTAAATTTCTTCCTATAATTTTGGGGATTTCAATAAGCATATACATTTTATAATTCTCTTTTAAGGTTGAGAAAAGGACTGAAAAAAAGGCAAATGTATAGTTTTTACAGAGCTACTTTTGGAAGGTTGGTATTTGGGGGAGAAATAACTTGGGAAGTAACTATGGTTATTATTCTTAAATCTCATTTTCAGGTAACTGAAACTTGCCAGTCTACCCTTACACTTAAGTGAAAGTTTCTTCAAATTATATATATTCCAGGAAACGAAAGCTTGGGGTTCAGCATCTCTCTGTAGGGTGTGATTTGGTCACAAGTGAGGTGACTAGCTAATTTGGCAAATTGCTGTTTGAGCTGATTTTCAGTTGAACTTCTGCTGAGAGAAGAAAGAACAAGCAGGCGAGCAGAGAACATACTATATGCATCACTGAAACTTATTGCTTATCTTTATTGCATTTGAGTAAATGCTCTTTTTTTTGCTGTTGCCAAGTAAGTCATCATATTTTAGTTCTGCACTGAATCCCTCGGTAGGAGATGAGATTTGAATAGATCCAGAGTGCAGGAAATAAAAAGAATGCACATTTTGGCTAAAACGCTGCTCTCCCCAGGCTCTCTTTCACCTCTTTCACTGGGAATTTGCACAATTCATACTAAAACTGCATGAACTATTTTATAGAAACAATAGTGGACTTTTAGTTAAGGTTTTTAGCTAATCACAATCACCATTTATTGTGCTGATGAAAAATAATATAAGCTCATTATTCAAAAATACAAAAATATATAAGGAAAAGAGGAAGATTTATCCGAAGTTCCATCTCTCAGAAACCTATTAATGTTTCTGTAACCATCTGTTAATGCTTCTGCATGTATATAGACCTGTGTGTTATCATTTAAATATAATCATAATATGATTTTAAATCCCATGAGCAATTATATTTGATTTACCTCCTCTCTTTTTTCCTTCATTCTTCCATCCATAGCCTTCTCCTAATCAAACATATGTACTCATTTAAAGACTGCTATTATACTCCCCAAATGGATCCATTTTGCTTATACTTCTCTGCATCTTGATTTTCCCACCTAGCCATACATTATTGAAATCATTCAAGGAGTAAAATTGACACATTCTTTTGAATGTGCAATAAACCTCATCATGAATGTACCACAATTTGCCCAATAAGTCTTCTATTTATAGGTATTCAGCCTGTTTTCAGTCTTCTTGCTAGCTCAAATAATGATGTAATAGACACCTTCGGATGTTGGTACTTTTGCTTTTATAGAAATGTGTCTCAAAGCAAGATTGTTGAAAGAGAAGTACAAATGTGTGTGTATAAACACATACATATTTGATGTTAATAGATACTGCCAATGTGCTTCACAAGGGAGCCTAACAGTTCACATGTCTACAGCAATGTATAAGGGCATTCTTTTCCCCACATCCCAAACCAGCAACTGAATATAAACTATTTGTTTCTGTAATTTGATGGGCCAGCAGTGGTATCTCATTGTTGCTTTGATTTCCATTTTCCTTACTACTCATTAGACTCATGCAATATATTTTCCCATATACTCACTGGCCATTTTGGAGTTCTAATCTGTAAAATGCCTACTCATTTCCCTTGCCTATCTTTCTCTGGCCTGTCTTTATTTTACATTGCCATTAAAAACCACAAGGATGGTTATTTGAGGAGTCTGAAGGATCCTGTCTGGGAGCCCCATGTTTGTCTTTGCTGATATTACCCCAAGTTCTCATCTCTCCTTATATATGGCACCATTAACCAACTACCATCTCTTAATAATTATGTTTACTCCTTCACTGAGGGTCCCGAAAACTCTCATATTGGGACAGCTTGTTTGTGTTAAAATGATTTACACTCTCCTTGGATTTGGAGAATACTGCTAATGTACTAATTATCACAAGTAGATTATAAGCCTTTGGGGAAGTAAAGGACTAATTGCTGTTTTTAACATGTTATTTCTTATTTACCCAGCTATTTATTTATAGTATAACATAAAAAAAATTCTTTCTCCAAAGCCCTAGAATAATCTGTGAATATTTCATTGATCCATTCCTAGCTGGCGTGGTCTGGTGGTCTTCAGAGCTGTTATTTGCAAATGGGCTGCATAGATCCTATTGCATGACCTTGTTCTTTTAATTTATCCCAGGTCATTGCTAACCTGATGAATTCTAGTTGGGTAGAATGGTTACTTTCTGTGTAGATTTGGGTTATGTATCAGGTAAGTAGCTTTATTTGGAAGCATTAAATTTCTCAGTAAAGTGCGTAAAGGTTGGAGATTTTAAGGGCAATAGAAATATGTGTATATTTAGCTCTGTTCTGGAAAACTTCAGAGCACAGGCCTGGCTATCTCCACTCCCAGCAATGTGTGGCTTGACTTTACTACGCTTCTGATCAGATTTGACTTTTCACTTACCTCGCAGATACCTCATTCTCATTATTTCACTCAAGATGGGCCTCATACCCAGTTCCCTACTGACAGAACTGACAAGGTGGCTGATAAATCGTCAGTGTAAATGGCAGATTCCAAACAATATAGCCAAAAGAAGTACGTCAGAGCTGGAAATATAATCTGCTCTCTCATTCTCAGCGCTCTCTTGTAAAAGGTGGTTCCCACATGCTGACAGCAGGAGAACTTTTAAGAAACCCTGTTCAAGATCTTTTAAGATCCCTGTTCAAGAAATAAAAAGGGACTCTGGGTTTCCTCAGAGGCGCTCAGATACACCCAGTGACATGCAGCATGTGGCACCTGAATTGCGAAGCTCTCCTAATTTACTCATAAATCTTGCTTTTTTTCTTGAAGCAATTCTTTGCCTGGAAGGGATCTTTTAATTACCATCCTCTGGACTAACCAACCAAGCTGTAAAACCCTTAAAGCAGCTGAGAGAGTCCTCTTTCCAGTAGTCCTGCAGCCTCAGCAGGTTTCCCTGCCTATGGAAGCAATTTCTATCAGCCACTTCCTGCCAAAGCACCCAACTGAATGGAGTAAGTTGTTTCAGATGCCACTTCATTATCCACAAGAAAAGAAAACTCAACAGAGAACATTATCAGAATGTGAAAATTAGCATTAGGCTCTTATTTAAAATAAAACAAGAGCTACCACAGGCTGATTTGGGGTTAATAATACCAATTCTTTTCAGAGGACATTTTTTTTCCCCTTCTTTAGTGTGGTATTATGTTACCATAGGAAAAGTCAAATATGATTTTTTTATGTAAAAACAACCATGAATTTTTTCCTCTTCTGTCCCCAAGATGATTGTGTAGCCCCCATCTAAGTAAAGGCATAATACAATTATAAAAGGCAATGAAATAGTCACATTCCTCTATTATTAAATTTACGTTCATTAGCACCCTACTGTAACCCTCTGAGCAACCACCACGTTTCTGCTAAATATGGACAAAGAAAACATTTGTAAATGAATTTGGGTTGTGCATTTTTTCAGGTTTTTGTCAGTACACATTAATACTAAGCCATACTGTCTATCAATGAGATATAGTCAGCTGGATCCAAGCCCCATCTCCATTAATAAACTTGCACTAATCACTTGTAGGTTTAAGCTTAATGAAAGGTTATGATTAGAGTGTGTAATAATATGAGTCACTACACCAAACTTAGTCATGAAATAGTAGAGCTAGAAGAGGCTTGTAGACAAGATCCAGCGATTCTGCCTGTCTCCATATTAGGTTAATGAAATCATCTGAGGCTTGGTTTTCCAAAACGTATTTCACAAAACACAAGCCAAGTGATATACTCTGCCAGAAAAAAAAAAAAAAAAAAAGAGGTGGGGGAGGAGGAAAATGAGGAGGAGGAGAAGAAAGAGGAGGAGAATGGTAATCTGGGAAACAAGGAGAGTGACAATAAATATTACACTGTTTAAAGCTTTGTTATAATTTCAGCATAGAATATGATTTAACTTGGCTTAACCTAGTGTTTCTTGAGAGAATTTGACCACAGAATCCTTTTCTTTAAATGTGATCCATTTTAACTTCCCATGCATGACTACAGAAACACACTTTGAGCAATGTTGGTTAAGTGATTGCAATTGCTAGGAGATCTCCAGAAAATTATAAACCGTCCTTCAGAGATTTCCATCATTCTCTTGGAAACATTCAACTTTATTCTCGGTTTCAAAAGAAGTCTTCCTTTTGGTAAATTGGCTTATATATGAAGAAATGGGAATCTTCTGGCTCTTGTACTTGAGGGGAAAGCTGTCATTCTTGTGACTCAACTCACTATAATTTCTGCAGACATCAAAACCCTGGAACTACCCTTCCTGGGAAAAAGCACTAGAGGACACTTCCAATCTGTCCCTCTGTGTGTCTGTCTCTCTCTTTTTCTTTATTACTAATTATCTTATTGGCTATAACTGTCACAAAAATCAGTGCTCTGGTTTGGTCTGTTCTCGTGGTTCTCTGTTCATTGAACTACAAGTAAAGCTGACACAAACACGCATGGGCCAGTGGATGTCTTGCCTTGTAGACTCAACTCCCTTTGATTGGGCTCTGGGTTAACATGTGTGGAGTTGAGCCATGAACACAGGATTGAGGGTGGAAGAAAGAAAGTAAGCAAAGTAACAGAAAACCTTACAAGCCCTCTCTAACATGAGAAACCACTCCTGTTAAAAATAATAAAGCTGGTTCTGTCCGTGAATTCTCACCCTATTGTTTTGATCTACTCTCAGCTTGGTTCTAGAAATTTGGAAATAGGAAGTGAGAAGAAAAAATAATTAATTGGCACCCTCAGTCCCCAGCACCTATTATCCTTATGATACCCCTTCATCAGTTGAAAATGATTATGAAGTCACCCTGCAGCAATTTCTCCAGATCAAATAATTCCAAGTTCTTTCCCTTTTTCTTCCCCATAGCTCCATTTGCCAATACTAATTATTTTTGTTGCTCTCTCCTGGTTCATTTCCAAATTTCCAAATCACTTAAAAAATAGATATATATCCCCAGATGGGACAAAGCCTTCTGGGGGCCTGGATTCATCTGAGCTTCTAGATGGTTTGCTGGCCACTGCAGCATTTTACACTTAGTGGTAGATGAGAGTGCATCCCATGTTATATTAGCTTTCATAACAACACCAGTGACTCCATTGGTGGCTTGCTATAATTTTCCTTCCTGTTCTGTAAGGATGCTTAACAACCATGATATGATAATGGTGGCTCTAGCTAAGCATTTCTCCCTAAATGTTGATATTGCTCACTTTTCTCTAAGTGTTTTACATGGTAGGTTATTCTTATTGGATTCTAGTGAGTTTCTTTTTCAAGGTGTCTCAAAAATATTGCTTGTTTTGACTTTTCCTTGAGGTTTTGCCTAGGAAAACTTGTTCATTTAAAAACCTCCAGAACATTCTGTCAAATTTTCAAATTTACAAACAATCATTATAATCTGGAACTGATTCAATTTCTACATGTGGTTTCACTGATATATGCTTAATGATAAGAGCTTTGCACCTATAATGTAAGGAATACTTATTTTATAGCACTTCCAGTTTCTAAATTCCTTTCAACAGTACATGTTCTTTATTCATTCACCAAAGAGATATTTATTGATAGTGTATCAAAAATTGTGCTGGGCACTAGTGAGATAAAAGATAGTAAAGTGGTATAGCTGACTTCAAGAGGTTTGTAGTCAAGTGGGGCCAGTGGGGATACACAATTGCAACACCACATGGTTAAAGCTGTGCAATAGGAGACAATGCTTTTCACCTAGGTTACCAGGAGAATTTGCAGGAAAATGAGCAGGTGAATGAGGGTCACCCAAGAAGTAGACTAATGAGCTGCAGCTGAGGGGGCACAGATTTTAAAGGATTTCATATGGTGAGTGTTTATGAAGCATACAGATTCACTAAGTAGACCATGCCTTGTCCCCCAGTTTTACATTACATAAACCTGGAACCCAGAAGACACAAAAAGTAATCACTAAAAGAAAGACATTTTCTAGAATGTTGACTCCTAGAGCATTTTCCTTCCTACATGAAATGTCTATTAAAAATGTTTATGATTTTGGTATTTTTCTAAACTTTATTTTTTTATCATGTACATTAAAATGTGTACTTTAAGGACAGTTGTAAAATAGAAATGTATGGAGAGCAAATAAAAATTATAAGGTTAGCATATTTTATTATTTTCTCTATCATTTGTATATATAAACTTACATACATATTTTATAATATTAGCAACGTTATATATCTATTGTATCCTGCTGTTTTCATTGAATAATATGTATTGAGAATATGTTTCAATAATGCGATTTTTAATGGGTGCAGAGTATTTCATTTTAATGGTTGTAGAATATTCCATTGTATGCTTGTGATGACAATTTGTCCATTTTACAATTACTTGACATTTAAGCCATTTCTATTAGTCTGTACTATGAATAACACTGTGTTAACAACTTCTTTGTATATCTGATTCTTTCTTTAGGATTATTCACTAGGTCAGATAATACAGTCCTTTAAAAGCTCATGACACTTATTGGTAAATTGCCCTAACTTTCATTCCCAATAATGCTGAGCAAAGTGCCAGTTTCACCACTATTGCCAATCCAGTGTATTTTTCTGCCAAGAAATAAGTTTTGTGTTTGATTTTTTGCTAATTTTGGGGAGGAGGACATGTGTCTTAGAGTAACAGGTTTAGGACTAGGAGTGATAGAGCACAGTGGGATGAACTTTCCAGCCACATTGGTACTAGATGACTATGACTCTTCTACTTCTGGCAGGCCTAGGGCATGTGGGAGATGTCCACTTGGCATTATTAGACATCAAGCCAAATCTGTATGATTTACGCCTTCCTTTTGACAAGTAAAATGTCAGAACACAGATCCTCTTCAGCTATAAGAAGATGTCCCCTTCCTTCAGAGGTAATTTCTGAGAACCATTAGTCTGGATTCCCTGCCCCCACAAACCCATCACCCATCATCCACCAAACCTTCTCAGTTCCCTCCTTTCTACCCACCTCCCCCCAAGAAACACTGTATTCTTTTAAATCTAAATTTACAGTCTGACATTTTACAGCAGACTTTTTAAATAAATATTTAAGGCATATAAAAATGATAAAACAGTCAAACATGCATAAAACGACAGAGATTAGTATAACTAATAAAGGGGTTTCTCAAGATCTTTGGGGATTGGTTTCAGGAGCCCTACTACCCACTCCATATCAAAATCCA
The DNA here is from genome assembly GCF_047511675.1 of Marmota flaviventris. Lineage (NCBI taxonomy): Eukaryota > Metazoa > Chordata > Mammalia > Rodentia > Sciuridae > Marmota > Marmota flaviventris. The sequence continues at coordinate 26,371,337 of NC_092505.1, forward strand.
CAGATGCACGAGTCTCATATAAAATGACATAGTATTCACCAATAACCTACATATATCCTCTCATGTACTTTAAATCATCCTTAGATTACTTATAATACTTAATCCAAAAATAAACTACGTATATAATATGAAGTGTCTATCTACATATATGTTCATATATGCAAATAAATAATATGTAGATAGGAGTTGTTTTGTATTTATGTATGTGCATATATGTTTATATCTTAGAAAAAGGTCAGGATAAAAAACAAACTAAAGTATGGTAATTTAAGTAAGAGTTACAATTAAATTTTGTTCTTCTTAAACTTTCAAAAATTTTGTATAAAGTTGTAGAAATATTGTTTTAACTTTAAATGCATGCATGTGTATGTGTGTGTGTGTGTGTGTATGTGTATAAGAAAGAAACAAAGCAAAAAAGTAGTTGAATGTTTGAATGTAATTAAGTTATATATGGAATTTTTCATTCCTTTGGCAATCTGAGAATAAAACAGTTTACCTGAGAATTCCTGGTCTGTGGTCATAAAATCCAGAAAATTTTTGGAAAGTTTAAATGAATGGATGATGGATGTAAAGTGAATCTTTGTCCTGCATTCATGTAGAAGAAGTCCTGTGTGTGCAAAATAGCTAATTGGGGATTTCAATTTTTTTTTTCACTGAATCAGGCTGAATAGGTTACTAATATGATCAACTGCACATAACTAAATGATCTAGATGGCAAAAAAAGAGATTCAACTAAAAGTAATTGATTCAGTGCCCACATGTAGACAGAATCAATTTCAGGATCAAGATAATGAGAAAATCAAGGTAAATATTTGTTTTGTAAAACTTATTCAAATAGGCTTGAGATCAATAATGGATAGTACTGATATTTTAGGACAGCAATTATTCTAATTACTTAATACTATATGTTTATAATGCTTGATGGCTGATAATGTATTTTTAAAGTTGTCATTTTGACAGGTTTTTAAAACTTCATTCATTCAGTTTTGAATGGCTGTAGACTGCCAATCAGCAGACAGAGAGCATCCCATCTTTCTTTCTTTCCCCACCATACAAGCCGTCATATTTCTCAGCTGGATCACAAAATGCCAGGTCCTAAAAATTTCCTGTGAACAGAAAAGAAGCTACATTCTTTCATTTACATTGCTGTTGAAAAAAAAAATCATTCACAAAACTTTAATTTCTGATAACTGTAAATGAAAGACTAGATTAGTTCAAATGGAGTAGAAAATTTTTTTCTTACACACACACACATATACATGCACACATTTAAAGTTAAAACAATATTTATACAACTTTATACATTTGCATTGTTACCCAAGGTAAGATCACTTTTTTTTTTGACTTTCAATACACACATGGCCACCGCTCACTTATTAAGAGATATTAGTGTGCATTAAGAAAATCATAGCTTCTTCAAGGTGAGAAGGGAATTAAACATTGTCCAATTCAATTCCTTTCTCATCTTTTTAGATAAGAAAACCAAGGCCAAAAACAGTGACATGCTCAGATTGTGGCCAAAGATTCTTGAATTTTAATCTACTCTTCCCAAAACAAGCAAACAAAACACTCTTCCAAACAGTTGTGTGTGATCACCCTTTACATTCAATTTGCTACTGAGTCTTAGGTTGGTAATGCCAAGCAGATGCCACATTAGAGAAGCCAGCATGTTTAGGTGAAACAGACACCTCTCTGCATGCTTCTCTAACCAGAGGACCTTCCAGCTATCCAGTCCCCACTGCAACAGACTGAGACAATTTAGTTTGGACAGTAGGTGAATATGATGATGTAAAAGAAAGACATCACTTAAAATCCAATATCTTTCAGAGGGGCTTCTTTAATATTGAAGTCTACTATAAAATTGGTGATTATTGTATGTCATTATAGGACACCAACTTTTATGTGAAAGATCTATTTTGTTGATTAAATGAAATTCTTTCTTGTGTCATTGGGTCACACATAACATATGTCCAGTCAATTATTTTAGGAGTAGTTGAAAATTTCTCTTTTCACTGTAATAGTTTTTTTGGCAATCAATAGGGCTTTGAAGAACCATTTTTCTTGATAATGACCTACATCTTTTCTTTAGAAATTTTTCCCCCCAAGATGGATAGAGCTGGGTCATGGGAAGGGGTGATCAAAAATGCTTTATTGTAATTTTTCCAGAAAGATCAATGGTTTTGCAACCTGAAATGATAGCATAAAACAATAGTTTTTTAATAACTTAGAATGACTAAAAACAAATGTGGGTTTGACTTGACAGATGTCAAATAAAAATATTGATACTGAAGAAATAGCCATTCTTTTTCCAGGAAATTTCATCTCTTTTTATCTTACTAGATCAATAAGATAAATGTAAGCTATATGGTGGTCAATAATCTAGCCAGGTAAAAGACTCAATATTGGATGTTTGAGAATTTAGTTTCAGGTCTAATTCTGATGCACTAATATTCTGTGGAACAATCTTTAACTTTGAATCTCTTCACAAGTGAACTGTTGGCTTTTAGCTACCATTTATATTTTATGAAAAAAATTACCAAAAGAAGTATTTACATTATAGAAGGTTTGTGCCCAAATTAAAATAAATAGTTCAAGAAATGTTTTGATCTCCTCCTCAGTCCATACATGCAATTTACAGTAGTGACACTTTGTTCCCCAAGAGTTGAAGGTCTTACACTAAATGGTTTAACTAGCAGGCCCTTGTTGACATAAAGAATACTATTTACAATTTGGTTAAACACGTCTACCAGTCCTGTTCGAATATCATTGCGTAGGGAACCTTGCTAACCCTAATCTACCTTGGACCTTCCTCCTATTCTTCAAGCAAGTTACTGAAGGTTATAGCTGATCTTCATACTTGGTATGTAGAGACTGTGGCACTAAAAACAAAGTTTAAAGGTTAAAGACTATTGGCTGCAGCCACTCCTAGAATAGAAGTGGTCAAACTAGAATAATGGGCTACTTTGTGTGCATGCTTCTGATCCAAAAGCCACCCAGCTTACTGAGGAAAGGAGCAGTCCAGACCCTGTTTCATACTTCATCACAGCCCAAGTGGAGAAGAGAAGTAAATGTTCTGCATCCCATGGAATTAAAGCTAGAGGGAAGCCACATCCAATTTTGATCCTTGATGCACTTAGAGTCATGAAATAGCTACTTTTGGCAATCATTGATCCAATGGACCCAGCGATTTTTCTAAAGCAAATCAATTCCCAAGTGACTAGGCAATGCAATGGGGAATCCAGTTTGGGAAATATGATAGCACAAACTTACATGGGATCACTCTATGCTGGTGATTTGGCCTCTCACATGAGTGTCTCTTTAGCAAGTATATTAATTTTACATATTCAAAGGCATATAGTAAACTCATGAGATCCCATGTCACTCCTTTTGAAAAGGAAAGATCTGCTCATTTACCACATCTGCCATAATGAAATCCTTACCTATATACTAGGACCAGCTCTATGGTAGTTGGGGTCATTTGGTTCTTTCTGACTCCTGAGTTTTTACCAGCCAAACCCTTGATCTGAGAGAATGACAAATGGATGATAATTTTTCAAACTTTTAAATGCACTGTAATTCAATTAAGTGTTCCAACAGTTGACTCTAAGGATTCTGGACCAAACAGAATCACAAAAGTTGACACCTTTTGTATACATATCACTGAGCTTTCTTCAGGTTCCTGATTGGGACTGTTGAAAACATTCTATAAATAATCTCTGCACTAATATCAATAACACAAATTGAGTAGTTTGGAGGTGGATTTCCTAGAATGGCACAAGTATAACTAACTACTCACAGAAGGGAAGAAGAGTTGAGGGTCTTACAATTTCTGTGGGTTTATAAATATGAACAGTGGTTCACGCCCTACCTTTTTACTCTACAACCCCAGTAAAGATCTCTTCAGGAACTGAGATGGGTAATCTGTTCCAGGGACAAACCTGCAGCATTCCAACAGGTGTAAACTCTGACCCTTATGATGATATCATCTAACCTTCTACTAACACTGCAGCTGATGCTGCAAGAGCATCCTAACAAAAGACATCTCCATGCCCACGTTTCTAGAAACATCCTTCTCTGAAATCAACACTGCTTATAAAATAGGACATTCTAGCAACAGATGCCAAATTTCAGCCAAGTCTCCAGGCAAGTGATGGCAAGACACCTAAACACTGTTGCTTAAGAAACCCGAGGAAAGCAGGATTCTTGTAGATAGGTGAAGGGGTTTCTTTCTTTAAATGCTTCTACCTGCATATTGTCTCACTACTGAGTAATCAGTACCAAGCAGACACCAGGTCACAAAAAACAGCAGGGCCAATGAAACACAAATTTCTCTAAATACTCCTCAGACCTGAGGACCTTCTGCCCAGCCAGACCTTACTGCAACTGACCAGAACAATTCAGTTTGGAAAACATAGAAATGACTGATCACATCAGTGCCTGACCAAGGTACTACTCAGAGTCTTTCCCAGACTTTACAGGATCCTTATTATCTTAGAAAAGTGGCAATGTATCCCAGCAGAACCATTAACAACAGCTCCTTATTCTAGGCATGTCCTGGATTCCTGCCCAAGCCCTGATCTATTGCTCTGCTCTTTGTCTCTCTGGCTCCATTTTCTAGCTCTGGTATCTATAACCCTTATCATTTGGCAACTTTCCTTTTGGCATTTTGGGCCTTAGGTTCATTCTCATTGTAGAAAAATGAGGGAAGGAAACCAAAAGTGAAAATAATCCTACTTTTCCTTTTAGAGATAATAACTGTAAGCATTTCTGTCACATATTCTTCTAGACCTATTCCAGGTCTGTTGGTACACACACACATCCATACACACACAACATCTAATTCTGCGTGTGTGTGTGTAGATGTGTGTGTGTGTGTATGGGATCACACCTGACAGGTGTGTTATAATGACTGGCACACACTAAACATTCAGTAAACATGCTCTGTTGTTATATTTCTGATTGGTAACTTGGTTGCATCACTCAGTAACCTATAATGAATAGCCTCCATGTTGGTAAATATTTTTTATGTCCTTATTTTTAATGGATACATAGGATGTGCCAAAAAGGAACACTTACTTGTTAGATACAAGTTGTTGACATTATTTTGCTGTGGTAAACACAGCTACAATAAACATTACTCTAGTTAAATTTCTATATTGCAGGATAAATTCCTAACAATAAAATTGCTGATTCAAAGAGTTTGTATAGTACAAGTGATAAAGTATATAGAGTGATAAAGAGTATAGAGTTTGATGTAAAGGTGATAAACTCACAATGAGCTTATACCTGTTTACACTCGCCTCAGCTGCCCATCCAGAATATCAATTCATTTATTTATTCCTTTATTTCAGGATTATGAAAAGTGATATCAATATTTTTGGAACAAAACATACAAGATTCTTGCTTTCTTGGATAAGGGGAGAAAACAGATATCCAATCAATAACATAATAATCAATTAAAAAGTTCAAATCGTACCATGACTATAAAAAACAAATTCCTTGGGGCTGGGTTGTAGCTCAGTTAGTAGAGCGCTTGCCTTGCATGGGTTCAATCCTCAGAACCACATAAAAAAACAAATAAGCAAAATAAGGTATATTTTTTTAAAAGTTCCTATTGGATGGATATTGCATATATATCTGCATGTAACAAATTACCCTAAAGCATAGTGACTTAAAACAAAAATTATTTTCTTACCATTTATGTGAATCAGGAATCCGGTGCAACATAGACACATCCTCTGGAAATATATTATATATATATATATATATATATATATATATATATATATATAAAATATGTATATACCATGTAATTCATATATGAATATATATGAATAACATGGTGAGAATTAAGGAAAGATTAAATGTAGATGGAACAGAGATAAAAATCATAAATGATTCTCAGGTTTCAGCAATTGACCACATGCATTATAGACTATTACTGTTTTCTTGGTGTTATTCAAATTCATCAAGCTTTTTTGATAGCTAACAATGATTTCTTATTGGGTTTTAAATTTGTATTTCTTTTCATATGTTTATTATTCAACGGATGTTTTGGTTTAATTATTTTATGTCTACTATCATAGCCACTGTAATGTTATTTTTCCAAATGTTAGAATTCATATTAGAAACTTGGTCTTTGTTAGTAATTTAACCATTAGAAAATCTTAATAAATACTATTATGAGTAGCAGAATACAACAGTTACTAATATGGCATTATGTAAAAATGTGGATGTGTAACCGATGTGATTCTGCAATCTGTATTTGGGGTAAAAATGGGAGTTCATAACCCACTTGAATCTAATGTATGAAATATGATATGTCAAGAGCTTTGTAATGTTTTGAACAACCAGTAAAAAAAAATGAATAAATACTATTATGAAAGTAAGGTATCATAGTGTGCTTATAAGTACATATGTAATAATACATTTATGTTTGTAGATGTACATATATTTGCAAATGCTCTGATTGTTTATAGTAGGATACTTAAGAAACAGGTACATTTTTTCTGTAGATAACTGGGTATCTGGGAGACAGATTTGCTTTTCTTGTATACTTTGTCTATCTTTATATAATATTACATGCAGACATGATGTTTCAAAAACTGTATCTTACTAATAATAGGTATAGATAATGGTTTGTTTAAATGAATGGGACACACTTTATTACCCATTTTATTCTTATCTAATGGCTATTTTATCAAGTGAAAAGCAAAAGTATATTCAAAGGTTTCCAGACGAATTCATTTTAGATCATGCATTTTCAGAACCATGGATTGTTTTAAGAACTGAATATAAAAAGTCATTATTGGTGGATGGTAGCAGGTAACCAGAGACCTTTAGGCAACAACAGCATTTTGCTCTGTGTGTCGGTGTCCTCTGTTTATGTATTGTATATACCCATGTATCAATTATTTAGCACTCACTATTGAGCTTGTGCATTATCTAGACTCTTTGATTCACATCCTTAGCTCCTCTGCCACCTGCCACTTAATCATTTTCCTACTCATTAACAGCTCCAGTGGGCATGGTCATAAAGGGGAGGCAAAACTCAAATAAATTTATTTGTTATTTTTAATTGTGCATATAAAAAATGCCTTATGAAAAGGTTGAGTGTGGTGATAAAAATGAGTTGTTCTAATAAGTATAAGTAATTATTATTCTTTTCATTCTAATTCTTTTACATCAATGCATTCTATTTACTAATAAGAACCGGCTTTTCTCCTTTGCTATCCCGCCAAATTATCATCTGCAAAAAGACTACTTAGATGCTTACTGGCCACTCATTCAACTCTCTAACTTTTATCCTTGAATATGGACAATAAAAAAATGAAGAAACAAATGCAAAAGCAGGTGTTGAAATGTGGTCAGGACTCAGGATGTTAACCAAATAAACCAATGGCATCGAAAAGGCCAGATGTAAGATGACTGCTCAGAAGCAGTTAATCCAAAAGAAAAATAGACACAATTGTTTAACGTGCTTTTTAAGAGAGTTGGAAAGAGAAAGAGAAAATATCCAAAGATATAAAGGAATACAGTGGATAACTGAAATGGTACAACAGTGGGTAACTGTTGTTTAGTAGGTGCTCAATATTTGCTCAACCCATTTTGATTACTGTTTCCTATTTGGATAATATCCTTCATGTCTTCTTATGGTTTCTGTGGAGAAAATGAACCCTGAATGCTGAAGTTGAATGTGACCCAGAACTGGCCTTTTAGAGCATCATATTTTTTCTTTCCTTTCCTGTTTTTTTTTTTTTTTTTTTAATAGGATTTTTATTAGTGTGGGGCAGGTAAGGGGTGAGGCCTAGGGCATCATGGAGGGAGTCTATTTTTTAAGCTCTGTCCTGTAGGCATTCAGGAGAAGGTTGCTTTGAGTTTCTCCTTCACTTTGTTTAGTGCCTTGGAAAACCAGTTCCAGGTCTTGGCAGGAATGTTGCTATTTGATGTGGTCCATGGTGCCTGGGCCTTGTCTTCAGGGTATTTCCAAACTCCTTCAGCTTATCTAGGAAGTGTTCCAAGGTGCTGAAAAAATCGAGGGCAACCTGGGCTGGGGTTGGCCCTTCCAAGACCATGGACAGGACTACCATCAGAAAGGAGGGTGACAGGAATGAGCCTTATGGTGGCCGGAGGGGCACTCTGGTTCTGTGATGGGATGGCTGGGGTGACAGAGCATCACATTTTCCCGCCAACAGGAATCGGTTCCCAGTGAGCTCATGGCACAAGTAGGCCAATCAAAGCTAGTTATACAGATTTTGGAAAATTTCTGTTGAAATTTGAGGAATGAGATTAGCTCTTTTCTGCTGGACTAGGAATTTGGGGACTTTTAAGTTGGACCATGTTTCTTCCATCTTGTCTCTGTGAATGAAGCTGAGAATGAAGCTAACATGATGAAGAGTTGGGTCTTGCCACATGTACCAGAGAGAAGTAAGAATTGCACAACTCTATTTGAGATCTTGATGAAATCAGCCCTACCTGAGCACATTCCTACTCCTGGAATTCTCAGTTACATAAGCTAATTAATTAAAAAAAAATTTTCCCTCCTTTCAGCCAGTTTTGATTGACTTAGGACAGAGAAGAGTCCTAATAAATAGATTTTATTCACAGAAGGCACTGAGAGAAAGAAAGATGGTTTTGTTTTTATCTAACAAACTAGTAGATGCAGATAGGTTAGTGTCTTATGGAGGTCACTTGCCATTCGTTCCCTACACACAGCCTAGCTCTGTTAGGGACATGGGAAGCAGTCCTTTATATTGGGCAATAAATATTAGTGGTTTTACTTTCAACTTTATTTCTTTGGGATCTCTAAAAAATATCTGACACTGACTTATTTAAAATTGGGGGATAGGAAAATATTGACATGTGGAAGAATGTAGATTCTAGACTAAATAAAAAGGTGAATGAAGTTGGGGTAGTGCAATGAGATGTGATAACAAAATTCCTTATAGAAGTGTGGGAAATGCCAAATTATTTCCACCCTTAATATTATTGAAATCTCTGTGCAGGCAGTGTAACTGATGCCTGGACAACATGGTAAATTCCACTGTGACATTGAAACTTGCTGAACTGAAACACTTTGCTTCCATCACACTTTGAAATCACCGTCCTAGACTTGAACTCTTGGGAAAAGTTGAACAAGATCAAAAACTCTGAGTCACTTGTGTGATAACTCAATGCCAGGAAGCGATGACCTTTTCAGAAAAATGGGATGGTGACATCAGTTTGCAATGGGTCACTAAGTATTGCTCAGGGTGGCAAGTTTTTGTGCACTATCCTGTAAGATGCTTCTTACATGAAATATGAGACCTCTAATTTTAACAATGTTATAAACAAACCTGTGCAATTAAGGCCTAGAACATGACTGGAAGCAGAGATAAGCTAATAAGATTATGAACCAACTAAATAGATCCTGAAGCCATATGATGACATCATGAAATTTTAGAAGATACAGCTGGCTTCTAGTGATATTTTTGCCGTTGAAAATATGTAGCATCTGGTGTTTCGCTTATCATTCTTTGCTGAAGTAGTCGTCATCCTAAGTTTCTTTTTATCATGTAGATGTGTTAAGTATAAAAATAATGTTGGAAAATTTTGATAGAGCATGTCATCCAATTTCAAGTAAAAATAAGCAAAAATTAGTTACTGTTTCATTAACAAATTGTTTATAAGGATGGGCAGTACCCTGGGCCCTGGTTTTTGTGTTAACCAGCTTTGTGTCCTGGAAACACCATTAACCTAGAGAATGATTGGCACTTATCAAGTGTGCAGCATTCAGTCATTCATTCTTGTGTGTTCTCAGTATAATGAGGTAATACAATATATGGGTAAAGAACTCTGGCACTGGGTATAGGTTTCTTTGGCTCAAATTCCAATTTCATCAACTACTTGCTATGTAACTTTAAACAAGTTATTCAGTCTCTCAAGTTCAAGTTCACTTATCCATAAAATAGGAATAGTATTAATAATACTATTAAATTATACAATATTTATAAACTATTTTGCACCATGTCTGATATATATAAAATAAACCCCAAGTAAATATTACTTGTTATTAGTCACTCACTTAACAAATGTTTATTGAAGTTTATATGGGTCCTGGGCACCATGTTAATCCCCAGGAATACTTGGCCAAAAGGAAAGAAATAGTCATTTAACAATTAATTGGAGTGTGGGATATTCTCTGACATTTTAAGTGTTTGAGTTCCTGTTCCTCAACTAAATAGATTCATGGGAAATTATTTTTCTAGTTAGGATGAGGACAGATTGATACAAGGAAATAATGTCAAAGTGTAAACTTTAGTAATGCCTCTATGACAGTATAGATAGATATAAACGTATATATGTGTGTGTGTGTGTGTGTGTGTGTGCATATATATATTCTAAAGATACATAATTGCATGCTATAATCCAAAAGTCTATTCTAGAATTTGGCAGTGATGTGGGAGGAGACATGGAAATGAATTCTAGCATCTAAATATGTTCTTAATGCTGGGACCTAAACCAATGTCACTAACTGCTCCTCCGACTCCACTTCTCTTACATCTTCTTTGCTTGATATTCAACACTACCACCTCTACCACGGCCCATCGCATCTCCATTATGACACCTCAAATGTTGCCTTCATTATTTTAGCTTTTTCCGAATCTATCAAAGCCCATGCCTTAGGAGTATAGCAAGTGTTCAAAGTTAGCCTCAGCAACTTAGCAAAGCTTTAAGCAACTTAGCAAGACCCTGTCTCAAAATAAAAAACAAAAAGGGCTGGGATGTGTCTCAGTGCTTAAGCACCCCTAGGTTCAATACCTGGTAGCTAAAAGAAAAAAGAAAAAAAAAAGTTCCTGCCTTCTATGAGCTTACACTCCAACAAAACAAAGGGCATATTAAATGTGACCATATTTAAATCAATATGAACCAGACAAAGAAGTTTAGGAGACATTATACAGAAAGGAAAATCTTATATAGAGATGTTATTTGCACTGACTCTCCAAGTAGAAAAGATCTTTAGAGACAAAGAATAAAAGGAAGACCATCTCAGGCTATGATAATGGCAAAAGCTACTAAATAAGGTCACCACTCTGCTCTTCTTTTAATAGTACAAAAAACCAAAAGCAATGAAGGCTTTCAACATGACACCCTAGCTGCTCTATCTTCTGGAAGGGCAGATGCAGGTCATTTTTTTTTTCATACTTGTTCATGCGAATGAAGCTTTAGTTTTACAGAGTGGCTGAGAAGCTGAAGGTATGGCTTTTTATTTTTGTGTTATTTGTGTATACTAGCTACTTTCCTAAGTTGCTGTGAATGTTGGATATTGGCAAAAAAAGCACTTTGTAATATGTGTGTGTGGGGGGTATGCTATGTATACATACATTGATACACTCAAATACATATACATCATAAACTTTAAACAGTAGCTCGGAAATGAGAACCAATTTGATTTCTAAAACAGTCAAATTTTTTTTTTTTTTTTTTTTTTTTTTTTTTTTTTTTTTTTTTTTTTGCGGGGAGGTACTGGGACTTGAACTCAGGGGCACTCGACTACTGAGCCACATCCCCAGAGCTATTTTGTATTTTCTTTAGAGACAGTTATCACTGAGTTGTTTAACACCTTGCTTTTGCTGAGGCTGGCTTTGACTAGCCATCCTTCTGCCTCAGCCTCTCAGTTGCTGGGATTATAGGCATGTGCATCTGTGCCCAGCTACAACAGTCTAATTTTTACAAAATAATAGCATATTGTGACAGTGTAGGTTATTTCTAATTTCTACTGTTTGTTTTATTTTCCTCAGGGGCTCTCTACTAGCAAGCCACCTCCCCAATCCCTGTTTACTTTTTATCTTGAGACAGGGTCTTGCTAAATTTCCCAGACTGCTCTTGAATTTCTGATCCTCCTGCCTCGGCCTCCTAAGTAGCTGGGATTATAGGCTCTACTAGTACTGTCTACTGGATTTATTTTGTTTCATATCTTAGAAGTATTGTGTTTGTATATGAACTACCACAGGTTAATTCGAAGAGCATTTACACAGTATATGAACATTAATTACTGACGTTTTTGATGACTTGATTAATATCATTAATTGTCATTACTCATCTGAGTCATGGTACCTTTGATCCAGAAGATATTCAGAAACAGGGCATATGGAATAGGACAATGCAGGCTCATGGAATTTAGATATGCCAACAAGAAACCTTAAATACCACGACAATGATGTCACTTATCTCTCTTCACCAGAGTAGAATACAACAACAGATCATGAGAAATGAATATGCCCAGGTTTCAGCAGAGTCCATTACCATATTAGACTTAGTTGTGCTCAGTTAACTCTGAACACTCAAAATACAGGCAAATGATTCGCTGAATGCACTTTATTTCCAAATATTGTCCAAATTAAAGAGATTATTTTAGCAAATGTTTCATTAGTGTTTGACTTAACAGACAAACCACTATTTTCCTTGTGAGCATGTTTTCATCAAAATGGAGAAGGAAACAGATGCTGTTTGATAGTTTTCAAATCTATACTAAAATTTCTCCCACCCTCAAATGCATTTCAAGTCCTTTAAAGGTGATCTTAAGAATGCCTATGCCTAAATTATACAGCTCAGTTCGCTTCAGAGCTTTCTTGCTATTTTATGTCAATTCTTTTTCACACATCATTCAAACAGGATTAAATTATACATGCTTTAAACATACAATGCGTTGAAGTAATAAGAGTCATTTCTGGCTTCCTGGAAAGATTAATTAAGTGTATCAGCTCTTTCCTGGAGAGAAAAAAGTAAATTTGGTTCTTTGATACAGGGTTGAGCTACTCTTTCCAAAATGGGCTGAGAAAAATATTGATCACAGGTAAGCCAATCTTGAAATTAGAATGTCTTGTTCATATTATGTAATTGAGGAAATTTGAAAAAAAAAATGGCTGGCAAGAAATAACCCTTCCATTGTCTCATAGAATGTCTCAGATTTCTACTTTTCAATTCACTCCTTATGAATTTTCTAAGGACTCTTAATAAGGACTCTAACATAATAACTTGAAATTTTTAGCAGGGATTAGTGTATCTGAACCATTGGTATATCTGTTAACCTATAAGAGAGCAAGCTTCTCAAAGAGTAAATGAAAGCAAAGGTTTTAATTTGTTCAAGAAATAAAACAGTTGTAGCAAAGCTTCTTCTATAATATACTGCATTATTGCTCTGGTCAACTAAAAATAATTATATGTTGTTTTTTTTTTTTGTAAATTTGATAACAAGTGAAACAAGGTTCTAGTATCATAAAGTGGTAAAATAAACTAGGATTAAAGAAAAAACATGAGAAAAGTTTGGTTTAGAAAACAAATAGCTGATTTCTGCGCCCCCCCCTCCCCCCCCCGCAAATTGGGAGAAGATAACTATTATTTGATCTTAAAAAGCAGAAAATCTTGAAACATTTATTTAGATCATAGTTTGTGAAGTGTTATATTGCACTTTTCAATAGGTAGGAAGTTGAGAATTGCAATGTAATCTCTTTGAATTTCTAAGACAAATAATGACAAGGATCATACATATCATGAAAGATACTTCATGGTAGAAAGAGGCTGGGTATAAGTAAAATACTCCAGTATTAACAAGTAAAATTCCAGCTTTATACATTAACTTGTGTCTATCACTGGGGCAAGTTACTTACTTTGGGAACATTCAGCACTTCATTTGTAAAATGATAATCAATGCCTGTCTGTCTATCTATCCATCTATCTATCTATCTATCTATCTATCTATCTATCTATCTTACACTATTATAATGAGACTGAAGAGGCATAATGTACACAATGTGCACAATAACACTTTGGAAGTATTATTTGATGTCCCTCTTTGATTCTATGTCACATGTTATTGACTTATCATTTGATTTTTTTTTTTTTTTGATGTTGGTACTAGGATTGAACCCAGAGGTGCTCTATCACCAAGCTACATCCCCTTTTATTTTTTGAGGAAAGATTTCACTAAGTTGTCCAGTATGTCCTACCTCAGTCTCTTGAGTGACTAAAATTATAGGAATGAGCCACCATGTCAGGCTAACATTGTATATTTTAATATCTTTGAAATTGAAATATATATTATCCTCACTGTCTGTTGGTGACATCTCATGTGCATCTACAAAACGTAACCAATGGAGGTCAGAGCTTGGAAAAATTAAAATTCCAGAAAGAACAACAGAGCACTATTAAGAAAGTCTCTACCAACAACATTTTTTTTTTTGATGGAACAAATAATACAATTATGTTTAAAAACAGTAAACATTGATGAGTAAGTCAAAAAGTGGTCCTTAGAAGACAAACTCCATGTGAAAATGTTTTAAGAATACCTTTAAGACTGTCTTTTACTTATATTGTATTTTTACTTATACATCAGAGTGATATAAGATTAAAAATCTCTCTAAGGATAAGTTCAAGTGAACTTTTCAGTAAATATAAAAGTAGAATTATATGTGACAAGAAAATACTGTGTTATTGTTTAAATGATTGCAATCTCCTTTCTTAGGAGTCCATGAAAAAATTGGTGATATGTTAGCAACACAGAAAATTTGGTGCATAAATGTACAATGCTATCATGAAGCCTCTGGGCATCTAAAAGAATGTTGCACTAACAGTGAATTAGAAAAATGTATGTATTGATATTGATGGTAATGTTGGCACATTTCACAGCTTTGTCTAAGACTAATTTTGATACCATTGAAGAGACCATGGACATAACAACAACCACTACTACTAAAAACACCTGGAAAGTTCTGATGTGCATTAAGTCCTTGGGATATTAGAAAATCAGGCTGTAAGCCATAGGAGGGATCTGAATCTGCTTCCTATTGATCAATACCATTCTAGCCCTATATATGAATACACTGAGAACCATGAAACTTCCTGGTGCCGCAGTCTGGCTGGGCACAAAATCACAAGCCACTCACAGCCTTGTAGATTCAAACAGCAATGCTTTATTCTCGAACTCACACCGGCACTCTACAAGCACGTTCTGGGCAAAATCCACACTCTCCACAGGGCTCTGAATCCCAAATATTCTCTGAATCCCGCGAGAACTCAACGGGAACTCAAGGCACCTGAGGCAGCAGGATACGCCCTATTCCCAGCAGGAATCACCTTAAACCTGGAACCGCCCTAAACCCGGATTGCCCTAAACCCCGATCCGCCCTAAACCCTGATCCACCCTAAACCCGGATCCACCCTGGTCCTTGAGCAAGGTCACCTTTCATGCAAAGTCACTGCAAATGACCTGGGTCCACAATGGAGAGTCCTTCCTCTAAGCAACATGGGGTAGGCTGACAAGGAAATTGCCATGTGTTGTACCTACTTAGCTATGGCTCTCAGCATCCTGGAAGGGTAATAACATCTGAAAAATAGGATTTAATAGCAAGATGTTATAATTTGTGTATGAAAACTAATCAGCAATGACCATAAGAAGAAGAGACATGTGGGTAAACTCATCATTCGTGATTTTGTTCAAAAATCATTTACTCAAAGGAAGAAACTTTTCCTAGAATTCCCAAAATGTGAATGATGCTTCCTTTCTCTCTAATACCCATCTTTACTATATCTTCATTAAAAAAATCAAACAAAATATTAGCTGTCTCTACTTGCAGGTTTTTTTTTTTTTAATTTGATATCAAGAGAACTTGACCTGGTGTTTTTAGTAGGCAATTAGTAAATAACTGGTGAAAGAATAGGCATGTTTAATGTATTTTGTATACAAAATCATAAGCCCTAATTTACAAGCTGTTTGTAAATAAGATTAATGATGCTGTTACAGTGTCACAGTTTTTAATTGATGTGGTGTAGAAGGTAATGACTGTACCCGAGACATTAGTTTATTGATCTCCCACACCCATCTTACCCTTCTAGTTTTACTGACCCTATTCACAGACTTGGGAATGTCAATCCTTTGTACTAAGTGAACTTTTCCTCACCTCCAGTGGGATTGCTGATGAGAACAATCTGGACACTTGCCCATAAAATAAGAAGTCCATTGGCTGGGCAAGGTTCAATCAAATTTTCTTTTTCAAGTACTAACCAATAAACAGGGTCTGAGTAAATAAAGAATCAAAGTACATCATTGGTGGAGCACCAGGGTGAAAAGCTATGGTTTCCTAAGTACTGATGGGATAGTATTTCCTTCAGTTCCATGAGTTTTATACCTTAAAAATTATTATTTTCTAAGTAAATTGGCATTAGCCTCACTTTCTTACAACCCAAAGAGCCTATTCCAAGAAAATGTATATTTTTTTTGTACTCCAACAAGATCAATATGTAGTATACTAACAGCGTTAGTCAACTTTCCAAGAGCTAGAATACAATGAAACAAGTTTAATGCAAAATTTACCCAAGTTTAATGGTCCTTAGATGAGTTATTGTTCATATTACAATCTAAAATAATACTTGCTTTGCTTTAGAAACCTTAGATCTTCTTCTCTCTACTGGATACTTGACTTTGCATTCCCCCTTGATTTTGACCCCATGTTTAGCTCCAAATGAAATTTTTCTCTTGCTATCAGACAGTCCTGATCCTCATATATACATACCAGCTCCACTATGGCTCCACACTGTGGTTTACTCCTTAGGTCTCCCCTGGAGAAAGCTTGGAAGAATGGAATGCCCCTTATTAGAATAGAAAAGTATGGGAGTGAACTGAGCGGTTCATTTACCTGCAGGAGGGAATATATATCAAACATTCTTGAAATGTTATTAATGGCTTTAAAATATAAAGGTAAACCAAACAAACTGCAATAACAACAACCCCCTCCACATACACAGAAAATAACAACAACAATAACAACAAAAAGAACGAAATGAATCCTATGTGAAAGGGGAAATATATTGTCAAACTATTTTATGTTATTTATTAATTTTAGTATAAATGTTTTCATGACTTCTTCAAATTTTAGTATATTAATTAAAATGTAATTAAAACTCAGAAATAAACCTTTTGCTACTGTGACAGATACTGCAGAATGACATACTGAACAACTATCAAAACTCTTCTTATCATGCTTTCCTGGTTCTTAGAGGCTGGCAAGCTGAATGTTACATACAAACCTCACACTTAGTTGAAACTAAGATTTTTTTCAGGGAAACTGATTTCCTTCAACCAGAGGCACATACATAAGAGTGTGAGGCAGAATCTATAGTGCTGTTTGTCAAGTAAGATGGTTAAAAGTTTTGGGTTCTATTGAGTTGTAATGCAAGTCTCAGTGTCTGTATCTTCATTAGTTCTAGGTGACACATGGTTGGTGGAGTTTCTACCCTTTCTGTAGCTAGACTTTTCTCCCGTGTTTAGTACAAGCCTGATTGTTGGGTCCCAGCGAAGTTATGTATCTATGATGTTATAATAATCCCATTTCGGTTTTAAACTATCAAGAAGGAATTTTGTTTCTTACAACCAAGAACCATGGCCAATGTAGTAACTGTATCAGAAATGGGATGCTTCATGGTACAAATACCACGGATTTAGCGGAAACAGTTGGGCAGAACATGATGAAGGTCCCACTTTTTATGAGGTAGGTACCTTGAAAAACAGGCTGAAAGATGCTATAATGCTAAGGAAAATAGTAGAAAAAATTTGTAATGTTGGTAGGTGGGAGTTCACATTTGCTATTTTCAGCAGATTCGTATGAGTTAGATGTACTCTTACTATCCTAGAAGCAGAGGTGGAAGGAAGCAAAGATTGGCAAAGGAAGGTATTCTTCCTGCTAACTATTCTGATGGAGAGTCCAGTGATTTGGGCCTTGCAGTGTTAAAAGTTATCTGCTCTGTACCTAAAATTGAAGACATTTTGAGCTGTGGCCATGAAACTGCAGGCTTAGCAGGAGGTAAGACTCTTGCCTTGTCATAAAGCAGCAGTGATATTGCTGGCAGGAGGTGATAAATTGTATTGCCTCCCCCCGAAGTCTATTATTTCAGATGATCTCAAGGTAGCCACCATTAATTTAAGGGCCAGAAGGATGGGCGGAGTACAGAAACTATTAAATAAAAACTGAGAATCTGCAGGCTTTAAAACCATGTCTGGCAAGCCTTGCAACAATGGTAGCTTGTACATGGAATGAAATAGAAACAAACCAAGCTTGTTACATGCTTGAAGATATTGGCTTCTCTGAGAAATCTCAAACTTTGTCTGCAACAGTTGGTTATTGTTAAAACAATCCTGTGTTGCAATATTTCAAAATCCTTGAAGAAAGTTATCCTCTCCTGTGCCTACCTTCAATATGTTTACTGAGTCAAACTGTCAGGTTGAACTTCCCAAGGGCAGATCCAAGAATGACAATGGGAAGGCAAAAAGAAAATATTGAAGAGAAAAAAATCAAGGTCTACCAGTTTGGTCAACCAAAGAAATTCATGCAATGCTAGGACAGAGAGTCCTGGCTGTTCCTGCTTAGTAGGTTTGATAATTATTATGAAATGGTGATTAGTTTCTCCCTTTCCCAAATGGACAGGTTTAATGTAATGATTCTGTTCCTTCTTCACAACTTAAAATCTAAATGTGCTCATGGCTGAAAAAAAGGTAGTTTATTGGTTGCCAGTCTACAAGGAACCTCAATCTGGGCCTCTTGGAGAGGACTGCATAGCACTCAGGAATCTTGGGCAGTAGATTTGATGATATATTGGGAAGAGACTTAGATCTTCTTCCCTTGGAGAGGGCAGTGAACCTCTTCCATGTACAAAAACACCGGTATGTATGTTCATTTGAGAAACCAAAGAGGGAGGACAGAGCACCAAATGCTAATAGTCTTTGTTTTGTTTTGTTGGTAGGGGAGATTGAACTCAGGGGTGCTGTACCATTGTACCACATCTGGAGGCTTTTCTATTTTGAAACAGGGTTTTGCTAAGTTGCTTAGGGACTCACTAAGGTTGCTGAGGCTGACTTTGAACTCAAGATCCTCCTGCTTCAGACTCCCAAGCTGCTGCGATTACAGGTGTGTGCCACCATGCCCAGCTTTTTCATATTCTTCGTGGTATTCATTAAAGCTCAGATGCTTTATGTTTAAGTCAAGTATGCCTATTTTTTTCTTTTGCCACTTGTGCTTTTGGTGTCATATCACAGAAGATTTTGCCCACAAGGTAATGAGGACTTACTGCTATATATTCTTCAAAGAGTTTTCTAGTTCTTATATTTGGATTTCTGCTCCATTTTGAGCAAATGTTTGTACATGGTAGGAAGGACTACGGTGGTTTTGTTCTTTTACATGCATGTAACCAGTTATCCCTGCATCTTTTGTTATAAAGCCTACTCTTTCCCTATTGAATTGTATAAAAGTTAGGGATTGTGAGTGCACAGTTCTGTGTGCTCAAGAATATGTATATGTGTATTGAGGGTAAAGATAATTTTGGCTTGATGTTGTGAAAAGATATGTAAAATTTTTATGTTTCTTAAACAAATCTAAAATAGGTATGTCAGTGTCTCTATTTTTCAGTCAAACAATTTCACAAATAGTAAACATATACATCATCTTTCTCTATAGCTGTCTTCTTTATGGAACTCTGAGTAATTTGGAAATGCAGACATGTACTTTGCTTTAGTTGAAGACTATCTGAAAATAATCTTCAAAAATTAACAGGATCATGCTTTTACTGAATTGATTCATAATATGTATATATGTTGTTGAAATCACACACCAAAAAAACTTTGATATTCATTTTCTATTTTTTTTGTAGGGGGTGTTAATAGGGATTGAACTCAGGGGCACTCAACCACTGAGCCACATCCTCAGCCCTGTTTTGTATTTTATTTAGAGACAGGTTCTCACTGAGTTGCTTAGTGCATCACTTTTACTGAGTTTGACTGAATTCTCCATCCTCCTGCCTCAGCCTCCTGAAGGGCTGGGATTACAGGCATCTGCCACTGTGCCCGGCTTGTATTCATTTATGACAAGACTACTTAATGAGAGCTACATGCCTCATTTCTACATAGAAGGTTAAGGCCCACCTAATATTTATGTTCAGTGGTTTGGACATGTTAAACTGATATGTCATCAGAATTGACAGATTTTCCTTGCTTCATTTGGATTTCTTGGCTTTTTGAACCCCTTACCCATTCTGGATATTTCCTTGTTTTGAGAAGGAATGAGAAGACGTTTGCATTTCATTGAAGTATCTGGTTTTTTAAAAAAAAAAAAAAATTTTTTTTGCAACTTTCAACTGTTCATATGCAATCATTTTCAGACTTTTTTTTTTTTTTTGAGATCTAGTTCTAGTTTTCAGGATTTGTTTTAGTGTGGAAATCGAGTGCCCTGGTTTTGTCAGTCCTTGGCATTCAAATCCTGCTGAAAATAAAAAGGCTCCAATATCCTTAGGGGAAATTGCATAGTAACCTGCAGAGCATGTGTTTAAATATCTTCATTTTAGTTCCTTAGACCTTTCTCAGTACTGAGAGAGCTGCAGCACAGCCTTACTTCTATAGCTTCAGATAGGTGACTGCCTCAAACAAAGGCCGGGGTGTATTTTTGTTGTCCACAATAAGTGGCATGAAGAAATTAAAAAGCAATTCCCTGGGCTTCTACAACTCGAAAGATGCTCAACAGTAACTAGCATAGAGGTAGTTTTGTGTTTTAGGACTTTTTTTTTTTAAAGCTTATTCAACCCAAAATTTATAGCATTTTATTTCTGCCATAAAGACAGTTTACATTTACAGTCCACCACCAGAGTTAATAGAGATGGGAGTAGTTGTAACTACAGTATGGTTAATGAAGACACAGTACATAAAATGTAAACTTTGCTGATTCTCTAATTGGCATAAAAGCCTACATATAGCAGTAGGGCACTCGCCTAGCATGTGTGAGGCCCTGAGTTCGATCCTCAGCGCCACATTAAAAAATAAGTTAGTAAAATAAAGGAATTGTGTCCAATTACAACTAAAAAATAAATATTAAAAAAGTGGGCTTTTAAACATAGTATAGTTAAACACTGGTAATGGACACCAAATTTACTTTATAAGATTCAGATTTCATTTTAAAAAAATTTTGACTATCCCATTTCATATTTCATATATTCTTTATATTATTTGGAGCTGCACTACTCAATATGGTAGTCAGCAAGCACATGTAGCTTCTGAGTACTTGCATACTAGTCTAAATCAAGATGTTCTGAGTACAAAAGACACTGGATTTTGAAGATTTAGTCTTCTAAAGAATAAAATAATGTAAAATATCTAATTAACTATTTGTATGTTATAAACACATTGAAATATTTTGGCTATATTAATTAAAATACACTATTCAGATTAACACTACCTATTTCTTTGGACTTTATAAATGTGGCAATAAGAAAATTTTAAATGATGCATGTAGCTCATACTTGTGGTTCACTTTGTTTTTATTGAGCAGCACTACTCAAGAGACTAATGATAGCATAAGTATTATGGGGTTACTGGGGTTCCATTTGCATACAATCAATTATATACATCTTTTATCCTCAGGTGTCATGGTTCACTCTACAGTGTATAATGTGGGTTCAATCATTTTCAATGCATATTTTTATTTTCTCATACCTTTCTACTGTTCAATGGTCTATTTTCTGTCTAGAGAACCCCTTTTCCACTTTGTTTACTTGGCAAATTCTTACCTTTTAATAGCCAGCTAAAGCGTTATTTTCTCTGTAAAATGTTTTCTGAATTCCTTCTCCCCACATCCATACTCCAAATAGCAATACCCTGTCCTCAGGGCTGACAGCATCTTGGCCAATATCTACTGAATATCTCCTGTTACAGGAATATATGGTTGGAGAGATCCAAAAGTGAATAAGAGAGAAGTGGACCCTGTGCCTGTACTACTCACATTTTAGACTGGGATGGGATACTGACAAGTAAATAGTTTCAAATGGTAAGGAAAATGCCATACAGGAGAGATTTAGAAAACACATCAAAGTATATCTTTCTCAGACTCTTTGTGACAGGCATACTGAACCTGAACTACATAGCATCTGATCTCACAGAAACCACAGGCTTATAACAGTACTCACATATTTAAGTATACAAACTGAATGGCATCTTTTTCACATCATGAATGGTTCAAATGGGAGTTGGTTTCAAAATAAACTACTCTCTAGGCATTCTTATATTACATATATGTCTAAATATCTTTGCAGTGATTTTCTTATGCTGGAAATTTCAAGAACAAAACAGTCTCTACACAATTAACATGATTAAATTAAGATGAACTCTGCAAGGGGTATACAATTTACTTAACACTAATGTACTATCAAAAAGAGCTCAGGATTTCAATGATTGTATTTCTGAGAGGTTGAGAAGATAAATTAATAAGTGAGCAGCTTTGGTAAGCCATCTAACATATGGCAGTGGATTTTTAACACTAATGTTGGAAGGCAGTACCAATACTTGGCTTGGTGGGCAATCTCAATGATCCAAAAGTAGGTTAAGAGACAAGAATGCTCTTAAAATCAACATTTGAGAGTCCAAATAGTCATCCCAATGTCTATGCACCAAGCAAGGTGCATGCACCTTGCTCTTTGGTGAGCACTTCATTCCCTTACATGGAATCCATTCATTTTACTTTAGATAGAATGTGTCAAGTGAGGCTATCTGTATTATCAGAGTAGAAGCTGCCAATGCTAAATGTAACAATATTGTTAACAGAGAAAGGACAGCAGATTGTCAGTCAAGGGGTGGAGATGGGGAAGAACTACAAAAGGCAAAGATCATCAGTAAGTTACAGCATCTTGGAGTTCTTCAGTGCAGCAATTTATAGCTTATATACTGCCTGGGAAAGTCCTTCACACTTGGGAAGAAGCCTGACATAAAACAGGAAATCAAAGTATTTCTTGAGTCCACGATAGCCTTTAATTACTTTTAATGAAATTAACACTGATTTTTCAAGAAAATGCTAAATAAAATCCAATACACTGTGTAAGAAAATGTTAACATTTATAATATATCTTTGTTTAACTGTTAAGCTTTTTTATTTTTTAAAAAAGTTTGAGATCCCCATCCCACAGGGCCGAGTTCTAATAATGCTGATCATTTAATTGGACTAGTTTGCTTTGTATCAATCCTAAATAAATGACACACTATAGAACAGCAGCCTTTACTAATTTGCCTTAAGCAGATTTCGAACTGTGATATATGCAAATATGCTATTATATGAGGTTTAAACTATATTAGATGGCAACAGATTGCATAGTTGAATCACTAGGGTGATGTAAAAAAAAGTGTTTAAAAATGTGCCATCACTATTAAGTAAACTATACCTACCATGTGCCCAGCACTGTGCTAGCTAAGCTAAATTTATGAAGAATCAATTTGAAAAACTGCTTTCATGATTGAGAAAGCATTCCAAAAATCATTCATATTTTTAAAGGTTAAGTAAAATGTTTAATGCACAATACAGCCATTACATAACAGGCATAGAATACAGTTTTATGACTGGATAATTTTTGTTTTTTAAGGGCACTAGCAACTCTTATTTCCGAATGCTACCAAATGCTTAGGGTTATGAACACCTATATATTAAGAATGGAGCGCCTCATCCACTCGTTTGTCTCACCTAGTGTAAAACACAGGCATGCCATTTCAGAGTTTGGGGTGAGACTAAGCCTTACTTTATCGTTTTTGTGTCAAGCAAAAACAATTTCGGCAACGGAACTCATTTCCCCGGGTAATTTTTTTCATGGCGAGCTACCAAATGCTAGATGTTAAAGAGTCAAAAAGAAACCTGACATCTGGGAGGTGCTGGGGGGGGGTGTTAATAGTTGTACTTAGATGTTTGGGGGGCGCTGAGGATACGATTTTTAAAACTGCAATTACAAGGAGAAGAGGAAATTATGGTTTCTTAAGATTCTCTCCTCCCTCCACTTTCTCGCTTCACCAATCCGTAGCCCCCTCCCCCCCAATTTAGAGGCGGGTTCAGCGAGATCAGGCTGCAGGAAACCTAGAGGCTTCTTCGCAGCGCAGACGCCCCGGCCTCGTGATGTAATTGTTATTTCTTACTCGGATACCGAACCGAGGAGAGCTGCTGAAAAAGTAGCAGCCCTGTTCCTTTTGCCTTGTCTAGTTGGGTCAGATCCTTCCCGGGGATGGTGTAGATTGGCTGGCAGACTCCGCTGGAGGTTTCGCAGTGACAAAGCAGCAGAAGATAAACCCTGCTCCTGGGTCCTACGTCCGTCCAGGGAGCTTGAGCGGGCGCTCCTCAGGTCTCCTTCCTAGTTTTCCTCTCCGAGTACTCCACGTTTTTTACTGGGTGCCTACCAGGTGCTGTACGTGGAGACAGAGTGACCTAGCGTTATAGTGCCCGTGTACCCCAAGATTAAAGCAGGACACAGATTACAAGAAGAGGGATTTTTGTGGTGGGTGAAAGGGAGCCAAGAGAACGCGTGCTGTGGGGTGAAATGGGAGGAGGGAGACACTTAAGGCGCCAGCACCCAGGCGGGGAGGGAACCTGGAGCTTCTAGGGAGGCCAGATCCCGTGCCGAGCTCCAAACGCGTGCCTTTGGGCTTGTGTAAGGAGAACGATCGCTGGCCCCCAGGGAGGAGCTGTCCAGGCGGCTGGACAGAGCCAGGACCCAAAGAGGACGGCTCGGGCGCGCCAAGCACCCACCTCTCCCGGCCAACGCGGTCCCCTCGCTGCCTCTGGGCCCTGAAACCATGGCCAGCCATCCGTGGGGCGGGCGAGATAGAGAGGGAGAAAAAAAAAAAAAAAAAAAAGAACAGAAGGGGTTCCCCAGCTCACGCGAGCTGCTGGGACCCGAGAGGCTTCCTCCGGCCTGGGTGACAATGGGAGGGAAGGGAAAAAAAGGGTTAAGAAACTTGGCTGAAGAGCTGAATGGCGTGGAGCGGCGAGGGGAGGGACTGGGCCGCGGCGGACTCAGCGGCGGAGGGAGGAGCGCGGCTGCGGGCGGGCGGCGAGCGAGGCGCTCAAAGTCAGCCTCGCAGACATTGCAGCAGAGCCCCGAACTCGGGAGGCGGCGGCGGCGGAGGCGGAGGCGGAGGCGAAGGAGAAGGAGGAGGAGGAGGAGGAGGAGGCTGCTGCGAAGGCGGAGGGACGACCCGGCCCCACACCCGTCCGCCCGCGCGCACCCGCCAGTGGCCTCGCGTCTGCTGCTGCGCTCGGTAGCGCAGCTAGTCGGAGGGAAGAGCTAGCCGGGCGGCGGGGAAGGACGGGGCGGCGGGGCGTCTTCGTGGAGTGAGCCTGACGGAGCCGGAGGCTTGGAGCCGCGGCGGCCTCGGGTGAGTGGCGACCGCGACCGGGGGGGGACTCGGAGGAGCGGCCGCCGGCGCGGCCGGAAACGGCCTCGGAGCGCGGCCCGCGGCGGCGCTGGCGTTGGCCGGCAGGGCCGCGGGGGCGTCGGGGCGGCGAGGGCAGCGCGGCCCGCGAGGGGACCGAACGCTGGCGGCGGGGAGGGCTCGGCGGCGGCGAGGAATCGTTGGCGGGGAAATCCCGCCTCTCCTCCCGGGCCCTAATCACCCCGGGAACTCGGGGTCCGGGCAGCGGCGCCGCAAGTTGTAGAGTTAGCCCTGGGTTCGCCTGCCCGTGCGTGCCAGCCCTGGGCCGAGGGGCCACCGCCGAGTGTCGTTTGCGCCGTGCGCGGGGACGACTCGGGTGGCCGCGCCACCGGGCTGGGGTCGCGCCCCGCTCTGCTGTCCCTTTGGCCCCAAGTCCGGGCGCTTCTCGCCGCGCGGCTGCCGATCCTGCTGCCCAGCAGCGTCCTGGGTGGCGCCGGGCACAGCTCCCCGCCTTTCGCTCGGGTGCCTCCCTGCCCTGTGCCAGCCGATTCCCGGCCAGGAAAAGTGAATAGGAAAAGGGACATCGCTCTCAGCCTCAGGCCCGGCCTGCCGGCACTTGCTCGTCGCCTCCCGAGGGTGAGGCTCCCTGGACCCGAGGCCTCGGCCCTCGTTCTACCCTGGAGCCAGGAACCGGCTCGCATGTAGGGTGAGCCCGGTGGAAGTCCGGGAGGCTGCTTCTCTCTCTCCGGTGTCCTCGCTACTATTTGAGTATTGTAGTTTTAGGAATGGTTTCATGGAAAGATTCTACAGACTTTCCATCCTTTCCAAAGTAGTTCTTAAATTTTAATCAAGAGTTGGTGTCCAGTCTGAAGGAACAAAGGAATCAACTGTGTTTTAGAGGCGGACAAGCTGGGAGTCTGTGACACATGTTGATCTCTGAAGCATTCCATGAGTTTCTATGTTCTATAATGTTAGTTATTTAATTGGATGCCGAAGGTAGTTAGAAAAAATAAAAGCAGAATTGCAAATGCTTATACGTTAAAAAAAAGTTTTTAATGGGACGTTTTATTTTGGGAAAAATTAAGACTTAGGTTCAAGAACTTTTAACTTGGTGAAACTTGGGTTGACGATTGTCTCCTGTAGTGTAAATAATTAAGTGTGGGATTGTGAGGGAAAAACTTCTAGAGTAAGAGAGGCTATCTATAGGTGTCCAAAGTAAAAATAATTATGGGGTTACAGACACCTATGCTGATATACTTTCTATTTCTTGGGGGAACTTGTGAAGCCAGGGGCTTTGCTAATTCATTATTTATGAATTGCACTGAACCTGCTTATTAGTGAATCATGGGTTTAGCAAGTGGGTGGCATCTTCCAGATGAGATTATTCAATGTTTAATCATCAGTTGCTACCTTTGTTGAAGAGACAGTGAAATGAGTAGACTTTTTAAACAAATGGTGCTTCATCTGACTGGCCCCTAAATATGAGTTGCTGCCTGGAGCTTGTTGAAATGTTTCAACTTCCAAGTCAGTTGTTCTGGTTTTGCCCAGGAGATTTGGTAATGTCCATAGGGTTTATATGTTTTTAGGGAGTAGTGGCTACATCACCAATAGTTAACTTTCTCTGTTTGGACTTAGTTCCTGGAGACAAAGAAGGAGAATCAATCAATGAAGCAGCTACTACCCTTCAGGCTGTAGGATTGGTTACTTGAAGCTGTTTCATACTTTGGTGAAGAAATACTGCTTTCCAAATTTACCCTTAGAAGTGCCCTAGATATGTGTACATGCAGGTCTATATTTTTTAAAAAGGATTTTTCCTTGTTGTTTTTACACAAATGAGTTCTTACAGTGCCTTTGATGTAGTTGAAAGTCAGGCTTAATGCCTATAGGAACACATGACTGACTTAAAACCACTTCTTACATGCATCGTCAAACTCTGTAGAACTTGGATTTTCCTAATTTAAACATCCTAAAACATGTGAGTTCACAATAAAGACATGTGTAGAAGAGGCTAAAGGCCCTTCTGTCTCTTGCAGATAGAAGAGCAAAACAACGTGATAAAAAAATAACCTATACCACCACCTAGAGTCTGTTTGTTAGTTTATTGCTCCTGAAGTTTGTTTAAATTGACACGTCTCTTGTGGTCTGATATAGTAAAAAAATGGTTAGGAAGTGCAGGCTTTCAAAAGGCCATCCAAGAGAACAATTATTTAAGTAATAAATAGCAAGTGCCAATTTGAATTATCCATGCCACCTTTAGAATAGAAAAGTGTGACATACCAAGTTGAGTGGGCTATTCTCCAAAAGATATTAATTCAGAAGAATTTAAAACGGAATTTTCGGCTTGTGCTCCAAGGTAGCTCTGACTGCTCAAAAGATTTTCTGTGTTGTTATCAGGTATTCAAGAAATCTTACAAATTAAATGCCAGTAGGTCTTTCTGAAATCCAGGTAGAACAAAAGCTATGATAAAAATACAGGGGAGCGTTACAGCTACAGAAATTCTGGAAACTCATAAGGTTAGAGAGAATGTAAGCTATAAAGAGTTATGGTTCAGAGATTTAAGAGTGAAATCTGTGTTAAACACTGGAGTTATCTATTTTGCTGGTAGTTGATGTGTAGTTAAGCAGTCCGCTAAATGGAAGACCTCTGGGAGGCAGTTTTGTTGCCCGAGTGTCCAAGGAGGAAGTAATGTTCCTCCTGTAGAGTGTAGTCTCAGAGAAAGATGGCCTCCAAGATCTTTAATTAAATGCCAGTTGAACAGAGAGAACTAGAGCACTGTATTAATTCTGTCAAACATCACTATTTTAGAACATTGAGGACAACTAAAAATGAATTAACTCGTCTCTGAAAGCAGAGTTTTATGAAAGGTGACAGATGAGGCAAAATATGTCAATCTAATGGAACAAATAGGAAGATAAGGAGATATGTCATTCCTTGGCTTGCTAGAAAGATGAGTGGGAAGAATTTTATTATTATTGATTGTGCCGATTCCATGCATATTGGCCTTAAAAGGCCATGATGGACAAATAATTTTAAATTATAGTGGCGTAGGATATATGAATTTAAAGGGATTAGTTTTCTAATTTTAAAACATAAAGATTATTTTGAGTGTTCTGGAAAGAATAATAATTTTGTGTATCAAGTTAAAAAATAATTCTGTTCAAATTAAGTTTAAAACATCTAATTTTTATCAAGAAAATTGTTTAAATTGTGATAGGGTTAGTTTTGCTTTTTAGACTTTAGATTGTTTGACACAGCTTTTAAAGTGTAGGTTCATAGTGAAGAGTTTGGTTTCTTTTACCCCTTCCCTCTCCCACCTTCCCTTAAACAGCTTCTTTGGATGTTTTCTTCACTTTGAAAATTGCCTTAGTGTGTAGCTTTGCTTTTTGTCTATGGTGGAGTGAAGTTTCTTACTCATGTGTTTTTTTCATCTGCCTTTTGAGGTAATTGATACACAATCAAGAGTGGATTTTGTTTTTTAAAAAAGGATTTACTTTTGCATGGGTAATGACCAAAGAAAAAGTATTTGCTATTCTTAATAAAGACCTGTGTACTTATTTCTTCCAACTGGAGAAATGTTTTTATTTAAAAAAATCTTGACTACTATGGAAAAGATAAAATATTTTCAACAGACTACAATAGGGTAAATTTCCGGATGTTGGAATTTTAGTCTGGTTCGAATTGTTCAGGATTCATTTCCTAAAGTTGCAGTCCTTTCAGGGGACAGTGGGGGTGGGAGAGGAGCAAACTCATTCAGTAGGATTTAGATAACACAACAATTAGAAATATAATACCAGGATGGTCACCAAGACTTTAGAAGGTGAAAACCAGGAGTGTCAGATGATGAAGCCTACAGAGCAGTAGAATGGAGCTGAGGATTATGTTGAGAGGTTGGACTGAACAAAAAGTAAATGGAGGAGAGAGATCTTGTTTCCCTATCCTGTTTGCATCTGATGCTGAAGCGGGGACATGAATTGCTGATGGTAATAGATTCCTGCTTATGGGGCCAGCAATAGTATATAAATAATGGTCATTTGAGGGAGAGAAACAAGTACCCCACTAGTGCATAGCACACTCTATTTTCAAATATCTCAAGTACATCCAACGTAGAGGATAAAAAATGGGTACCACAATGAAACCAGGAGTTGGAAAAAGATGAATGAATATTAGATCACCTTTTCTTTGATCTGTTCTTTTAAAATCTGTAGTTTTCCAGGGATCTTTGTCAACATGGAAAACAGTGGAAGTGCTGAGGTTTGGGTAGTAAACTGGATAATTCTTTTATGGGACCTCTGATAGAGATAATTTGATAAACAACTACAGAAAGATCCTTTCTTTAAGAACATTATCTTATTATTATTCAAGGTAGGGGGAAAATTGAGACCTAAGAGACTCGTGGTCTTATTGTGTTTTCTTGAAAATATTTATATCGCTGTACACCTATTTTTTTCTTACTTGAAATTAAATTTTCAGTTTGATGGATACTGAAATATGTAGGGTTTTAAAGATTGGAAGTTTATTTAGAAGTACACTTTCATTTCATTTTGCTACAGCTATGAAAGTTAGTTTTAAGTTTTCTTTCAGGCCCTGAGAAGAGTAGAAAGTTACATTAATTTCTAAAACTTGCTAATAGTAAATATACTCAAGTCATAGAACCTTGAAATTCAAATAGAACTAATGCTTTCTTGCAAATATTACAAGTAAAGTATTCGAAACTTGTGGTATTATGGGTTATCAATACAAATGAAACATAATTTGCCTTAAATTCATAAAACAGAAGAAAAATTTTAAAATGTGATAATATTTTACAATTGCATTAGAATGTTGTTAAAATCAATACCTTGAATTATGCAAAGGATATTTAGCCTAGAACTTTAGCAGTAATATAATAAGAAATAGATTTGAAAAATTTCAAAAGTTGGCAACTCAAAAATGGAGGGAAAAAATCACTCACTGGGGTTATGAAAAACTGGTCCCCACCATATCCATAGTAGTCTTAAATTAAAAAAAAAAAAAAAAAAAAAAAAAAAAAAAAAAAAACTATGCCAGGTTTTAAGATGGTGTGTTCTTGAAGATGATAGTATAGATAATTATTTGTTAAATAAATTAAGATTCATCTTCTTTGTTTGGTTAAAATGATTTTTGGAAGAACATCAGCATATGTTGAAACTTGACTAGAAAAATGATTATGACATTTGTCCATTCATTTATTCTCCCTCTCTCCTTCCCACCCTTACTTCTACTCTCAGTTAACAGAGTTGGGGGGAAAAGGGTTTTGTTAAGACACTGGGAAATAGAAATAAATGCTTCTTTTACAGGATTAATAGTTGTATTTGAAACTACAAGCTTACCATGGTTCACTGTCCCCAGAAAATTTTTAATTTCTTATATCTCAGGGAATAAAAGCTCTGAATTAAAATCCATCTTACCTCTTTAACTTTTGTGTTATTTAGCAAAAATACCTTTAAGGATGAAAGGAAGAGATCCTTATTTGCCTTATATTCTGTGTGACTAAGCCTAGGGTTTCAAGAAATATTAAACTAGAAGCCTACTAGGAATTTGAGTCACCAGCTTAAGATACCATTGGGACAGAACAACTCTGATTGACCTGATGCTGGTGTTTATTCAGAGCTTTGGGGGAAAGGAGTCTCTTACCCTTGGACTTCTAATTAAGAAAGTCATTTCTCAGTCACCTGTTAAATGATAGTCAGGGCTATTCCTTGTTTTCAAACCCGGAATTTTCTTCGCAAGGGATTGAGGGCAACTCAGGAACTAAGGAGTTTAGAACTTATGTTGTTAGTAGTTTGTGTTGGTTATTTTACTTTATATTCTAACTGGCTGTGTGAGGGAACTGGATAAAGGCTGGTGATTAGCTGTAGACAGTAAGAGAATAGCTTAGTTAAGTCACATAGTGGCTAAACTAGCTTATGGTTATATGCTTTTAATTGTTGAATTTGCCTATACATATGTGTAAACATGTTCCATGTTTCTGTATTAAAAAAGCCAGATGCCAATGTAACATGGCAGTAGTAAGATAGGAAGTTATGTTTACAAACAGCCTTAAATGAGAATAGTATTGTAATGTTGTGGTGTTTAATGACCCAGTATGGTTGGATTCTGGCACATCATGGGGCACTACTAAAATTTGAGAATCAGAAGTTCAGAATAAAAATCGGACTTCTGTCTTGAGAAATCTTTCTAGAAATTGAGAGATGAAATGTTTAAGAGATGGTAACTGGATGGTGAAAAGCATACTTCCTTAAGTTCTTTTTCATTCATGAATTTATGAGTTCATCGTGAATCTATAATAGAGGGGTAGACTTACACATTGGGGAAAAAATTAAGGAAAAGAGGGAGGGAGGACAGAAGAAAGTGGAGGATATCAAGAAAACGTATTTGGAAATATATGAAACACTCCAAATGGGAAGTTAGAAATATTCTCAAAGGGAATTAATCCCTGTTGCAGTTTTTCCCCTAAAGGGAATATTTGCACAATGGGTCATGTAGGCTCAGGTTTGATTATTGAAAAACATTTTAAATATAGTTGTTTGTGGGCTGGGATTGGTGTTCAGTGGCAGAGCACTTGCCTAGCATGTGTTAGGCACTGGGTTCAATTCTCAGCACCACATATAAAATAAATAAATAAAGGTTCATTGACAACTGAAAATGTATATATAAAAAATAGTTACTTGTGTTTTGTTATTTCATGATTCTTTTCCTAGTTTAGGTTCTGCTACAAAATCAACATATACATAAAAGGAAAGTCTTTTTATCTCTTTGGGTAATAAATAACATCTGTAGAACGAGAGGGGTAGTTTCCTAGTATCATTTTCTCTAGTTTATAGATAAACCCATTCTGAAAGATCCCAGAGTAACTTGCCTGAGGTCACACAGCTACTTTCATTAATTTGATTTTCTATGAGAATATGCAATCCTTTGAAAAAAACAGTTCACCAACTGATTTTCAGGAAGTCATTAAAAAACTTTGCTTCCCACCTGATAGCCACAAAACTCAGGCATCCCATCCAAGCTTCCCAGCCTGGATTCTCAAAGACCAATTTCACTGGGAAGGCACCTTGTTGCCAATTGATGATTCAGCAGCATTTTAGTTAGTTCTAGCAGAGAGCTGTCCTATCTCCTGTGCCTGTGTATCACTAGAGGAAAACACGGTCACTAAGGGCACCTGTATGGATGTTTTTTCCTTCATTGCTGGCTCTTATAAGGTGTACTACAAAATTATTGCAGTGTTCTTTAAGGCAGTGAAAACAACTATGTTTCTTGATATAATTCATTAAAATAGCTTGCTGTGGTCTTAATTCAGGTGTTCCCAAGGCTAATTAGGTTTGTCCACTTCAAGAAACAGCAATTCAGAGCCATAGTTCTTCTGTTGAAAAGGTGCAACTCTTGACTTTTACCATTGTCAGCATGATTATTTTTTATTGCCCTGTCTTCACCTATAATAATTTTGTTAAAAACTATGCTATCCTAATAAACTAGTCTATACTACAAAGAAGAAATCAATAGTGCATTTGTGAATAGTGAAAGGAAGCACAAATAGAAAACTGAGGAGTAGTTGGCTTTCTTTGGGGAATAGACTGTGATGAGGAAGGAGACATTTGAGTTTAAGGAGGTTAGTGGCACATACTGTATTTTTAAGTACACACCAGGTATGTGTTTTTATTGTTGAGGCCATGAGAAGTGGAGTTATAAACCTCCCCACCTCTTTTTATTTGCCTCATTTAAAATTTATGGAATTTAGAACCCCAAAACCACTCTATTGGAGTGGTTCCCCAGATCCTGAAAAATACAAATTGAAACTATATTGTAGACACAAGTTGAATAAGCAGGTGCACATAAGTAATATTTTCTAATATGCTTTATATTTTGATTTGGCAAGTGCATTTTGGAAAAAAGAAGGATTCATATGAAAGCTGCATAGGAAATGTTTTGCTTCTATCTTTTATTAAGAGAATATATTATATTTTTGCCAAATAAGAAAGAAACTGTCCAAGTGAACAATATAGGGAAAAAGTCTTCTGTTTCAGATATGTATTTAAATGTGTATTTATATTAATTCCCTAGCCAGTACATGCCTTTAAAAAATTTTTTTTAAATAAACTGAATATACGTGATGCCAAACATAAGGGTTGAAATGATAATTTTGATTTACTATCTATCTGGTTCTTTCCCAGTGTCTTTCTGGTTGTTTATTATTAAGGCACAACCAAGGTTGTGCATGGTTCTCTTGGAAAGCTGCTCTCTGGTAATATTTGGTGGATCTGGATCAATGTCACATTTTCTTCATTTCCTTTTTATTAAAAAAAAAAAAACAAACAAACCTTGAACTTATTTTGCTTGAACTTTCATAAATTGAAGTAATTTTATAGAATCTTTTAAATTTTTCCAGTTGGAAGAGAAGTTAATAAAAGCTCTGCGTCTATGAATTTAAGCATACTTGTCTTAGAGGAATCCTGTCCCACTTCCTTATTATCAAACAAGTCATTTTATTGAGCCATCTTGCTTATGGAAAAGTGCCCTTAGTATATATTATAAATCAAATAGTGCTAAAATGCTAAAAAGTACTTAGAACTTAATGCACCATTTTTTTCCCTCTTGATACTCCTTCTTTCTCTATTTTTGTTTCCTTTTTACCCTGTTTTCCCTTAATTTTATAATTTATCACCTGTCTTTTTAAAATTTTTTTTAATTGCCAGGGGAATTCATGTGATATAACTAGGTGAATGATTCATTAAATTATATGCATTTTACAAAGGAGAAAATTAAGTCGTTGAGCTAAACAATTGGGTAGACCCAGGATGGGAATATTTGTTTATTTTGGTTAAGGCTGATTTAGAAAGAAAGGTTTGTGTACCAGGTGTTAAGGAATGGTCAATAACCTTTCTGGTGGATCCAGCAGTAAATCCAAGTTAAGCCCGGGGCAGGAACTGTAATAATTGGTACTGAGTCTTGAGAAGGGGAGTGAGAAGGAGCCTACTACATCACCCCTGTTCTGGTACCTAATTTTCTTCTTCAGGTCTCAAGAAGTCTTAGGATTCATTTCATAATTCTGGTACCTAGAACTGTGATATAATTTCTAGGCTGAGAATTTTAAAGGGGAATTTTATAGTATAGGTGTGTAAATGAATTCTGTTATGTGTTCTGTACATTTTCAGTTCTATTTTGAAAGCAGTGGGGGAACTTCCCATTTATAGATTAATTCAGTCAGGCACTTACAGATTATTGGAGTGACCAGAACACTTGCAGCCAACTCGACTTACTACTGACAAGTAATTTTCTAAAACTATAAATGGAGAGCTTGGTTCTTTTGGTTCAGTTGATAACATAATGCCTGCATTATCTTGTGGAAAGGTATCAATAAGATGAGGGGACACCACTACGTAGCACAGTGGCGATAATATGCCTCGAACCAAGTGTACCTGGGTCCACACCCCTAGGAAGAGAGCAAAAGGAAGGCAACCCAACTGCAGCCTTTTGTATGGGCTACAGACTGGTCATGTGCCTGACCTTGGTGAAGCAAGATGACAGGAATATTATTGCTCATGGGGCAGTGGGCAAGAATTTAGAGGCTTACTACAGTCTCCAATCCTCTTAACAAGATCATGTTTTTCTCTCAGCTTCATGTGCTCCCTGATTGTAACAGTTACAGTTGTATGTTTGATTTCCACAGTAGACTGTAAGCTTGGTGAATAGGAGCTTATTCAGCAGTATAGTGTTAGTGCCCAGTGCCTAGTGGGTACAAGGCTGTCTATAAACATTTGTTGAATTGAACTGTATCAATCCTAATTATTGGTAAAATCTGGCTCAGGGCTAGAACTTTTATATATTTTTATATAATAGCTATTGTTGTTATGTGCAACTTACAAAGGAGCTCTTCTACATTTTTCTTTAGTCTATTTAAATTAATACTTCCAAAAGGAATAATAATGCTTCCTTAAAATTTATCATTGTCTTTCCAGTCATTAAATTTTGAGGAAAAAAGTGAAACTGTTGGTAACATTATAATTAATTGGCACTTGAAATCATTTGTCTTAAAATAAATTTCTTCAAAAGTAAACCAGTTATATTAGATAATATGTTTAGCAAAATCTTTAGGGGCAATATTAATTGATTTATTTTTTTTCTTTTTGGGTAAGAAAATGAAACAAAACATTTCAGAGTCTTCCAAAAAGTTTCCTCAGTTTCACAAGTACCTGTTAGCTTGGTCCATTTAATTGCATTGGATTTTACCACTTGGGAAGGTGGGTGGAGACATCTTAAAATTCTGTGTGGAATTAATTTTGGTGTTCAGTAACCTTAGAAGTTAGAGGGTATCAAGAAGAACTGATGATTCAAAATCTGTTATGTTGTAGGACTTAAAGTAGTATATGAAGCCCGTTAGTTATATTTTGAAATTCAGAATTTGGCCTTCACTAGAGGTGAATTTCCTGTCTGTTAGAATGTCATCAATTTCAACTACATTAAAATATAGTTGGTAGGAGGAGAAAATAAATATATATTGAAATGGAGCTCAGAGATTTCTAGGTGAGATTTCTTTTCAAATGCTAAAAATATAAATTATCTGGATAAATACTTATGGCACTGATTTTAACAAATGCTTTTAAAATAAGTTAGCTTTCTGTTTTGTGAAGACAAAGATTTTCACCAAACATTACCTTATGTGTCTTTGTTTGAAAAACATCTCTCATGGCTCATATTGTTCTATGTATTCACATGCTTATAAGTTATAGCAAAAGAAGAAAAAGCTAATGGACTAATGTTTAAAGTAAAAGGGTAGAAAAGTGAGCACATTCATGTTTTGTGGTGTATTCTACCTTGTGCTTTTACCAGCTCTGGTGCTGAGTACTGGAGCTCCTTTCCCTTCATTGTTCATTAGTGTCTGCTCATATGTTATGAGTACATGAACTTCTGTGTATTAGTGTGATGTTCCGACCATTGGATTCCTCAGCAGGCACTCACATTTAATTTCTATTTTATACAACTAAAACTTATAACTAAGACATGATGTCTCATTAAACTACTTTGTAATGAAAAAGGTGAATGAGACTGAATTTGCGGTTGCCCTTGTACAAGTATTTGTTTAGCTCTGGCCAGTTATCTGTCTGCATCTTTCACATTGTATACATCCTTGTTTTCCTCCTGATAATGCCAGAGAATGCTTTTATTTAAAGGTATCATTCTAATAACATGAATTCATTCACCTTGATTTTAAGCTCCTGTACCCTATCTTTCAGACCCTAGCCACACCAAAAAATGTATTATTTTCTCTCTTTGGACCTATTCGTTATTTTAGCACAATTCTAGATGATCTTGCTTTTGCAAAATTACATGTTCCATATACTGGGTAAGTACCTTAAACCTGTAAGGTTTAGGATTGTTAAAAGAAAAAGCTGACAATATAGGTTAATACTGACAAGAGGTAAAAATGAGCCTTTGAGAAGTCAACAAAAAAGATAAAATTAAAATCTTACTTTAAGTCTTTTGAAAATCTAAACTTAATATGCATTTCCTCACAGCAGCCATATCATCTTTAAATTTTGTGTTATGATTCTTAAGTTGCTTCCTGTGTCATAGTAAGAATGGTAAATTTTTTTTAACTGGTTGTATGAAGTAAATGGAAAGAGAAAAGAATAGCATATGATATTATATCTCTGTGTTAATAACATGTTTTCACTACATTTTATAGTGAATGATAATTATTTTTTTAGTTTTTGTTTTTTTCTATATACAATCCATGTGTATATAGGTGTAAAGAAGACATATCTTGGAAATATGCACCTGTGAATTTGTCCTATGAGAAAATAAGTAACAAGCTGTAATTGCTTTCTGTAGCTTCAGTGAAACACCAGAAAGAAAATAATTCTGTTTGTACATATTGCCTTGTGAATGTTTCAGGATTTAGCAGTTTTTAATGGCTATGGTTATTTATTTATTTTTTAAAATTTTTTTTAGTTGTAGATGGACACAATATCTTTATTTGTATTTATTTATTTTTTCTTTTATGTGGTGCTGAGGATCGAACCCAGGGCCTCACACAAATGAGGCAAGCGCTTCACTACTGAGCTACAGCCCCAGCCTGGCCATGGTTATTTTTAAAAAGGGAAAAAGATGTAGTGTGGGGTAGAAAGTTTTGGTGTGTGGGAAGAGAAAGGAAAATTTACTTGTAAACTGTATTGAAGTCACCATTTATTTTGTTTTAAGCTTATTTGTGTAATGTATTCTAAAGGATGCTGAAAGTTAATAATTTATGGTAAAAATATTAGCTCCTTAATGCTGGGTGGTTGAACTGTTAATCCAGAGATACCATGGAGAATAAAGAATTAGAGCTAGGGATTAGATAGGTTTTAGCATGGCTTTGTTGTGGGAAAGCTATGAAATGGGCAAGTCATTTAATGTTTTCTGGCCTCAGTTTCTTTTGTAGCATAAGGAGGTTGAACTAAAATGACAATTTGGTTCCTCTTAACTTTGTACAAATCAGCATTACTGTAAAACTGAGGGTTTATTTTCTATTGCATTGAGTATCAGAGTGCATAGAACTTAAGGCTGGGAGGATATCCCTTATGATTTTTTGAGCTTGCCATTTAATATTTTACAGCAAAGTTTTTAGTTTAACATAATTGAACTTGTACTAGATAGGGTTAATAGGCTAGAACAAAAGGTCAAAGCATAAGGCATTAGGCTTAATTAAGGGAGAGCAGGAGTGGCAGGAGTGTGTGACAGTTAAATGGGTTTCCCACAGACTAATGTCGGTTACAGTGCAACCATGCCTCAACTTAAGTGGGTTATTTTGTGCAAAGGGCAGCAGTGATTAGCAGTTTGACATGCCAGACACTTCTGGCCAATCCCATCTGTTTTAGAGGTTAAAAAAGCACACCTTTATGAGCTGATGGATTGATTTGTGTGCCCGTCTGGTAAAGATTAGAAGTCCAAGGCCAATGCAGTAAATGTCAGTTATAGAATATTGTTCTTTCTTGGTTGGCTCATTGTTGTAACCGTCGACTGTTTTATAATGGAGGATAACTCCTGTTTATAGAGTTGAATGCAAGACGGGTGGGGGAACAGGTGAGGGAGGAAGAAAAATATTTCCCAGATGAAATTATGCATTAATATACTCTGTCGCAGGTGTTTCAAATTCTGTGGAATCTTTTTGACCAGTTCTTTATAGTTTGTGTCACTTTGTTCTTTTATGTTATCTGAGCAACATTGTCAGTCCAAGATTTAATTTTCTGTACAGAATTAATAAATTTATTTTATTTTATTTTTTGTTACTGAGGGTTGAACTTAGGGTTGTCAAGCTGATGGATACTTTAACTTCATATCCTTACATACATTTAAAAGTTGTAATGTTTTGTTCAGTTACCACCTGGGAAAGGGAAATGAGGAAATGAAGAGAGACTTGCACATACAGGCTCACATGTGTACACACACACACACACACACACACACACACACACACGATTCTGTGTTCTCTGTGGTTAGTCAGGTGCAATCACAAAAGGAGACACAGCGACTCAGAAAAACAAAGTTTATTATAATTTCTGGTCCTAGAAAGTATGCCATACCGTGCCATGCAGGGTGACATGGAAAAGCATTGGTGAGGAGGCACTAGGGAAGAGCCCAGGCTGTATCCTTTTTTGGAATCTCCTGGAAGAGTGAGGCAGTGCAGGGTCATCAAATTTAGGTTTTGACTAGTTTGAATAAGCTATATGTAGATGATAATAGTAATAAAATATTAGTATATAATAATAATACTTTTGAATAACTTACTATTAAACTAATAACTAACAGCTAGGTGTGGTCCATATTTTACTTGGTTCCTGGCCCTTGGATGCTGTGAAGGCAAAGGAATATTGCCCCCTAGGGTGTGTGAGCCAGAAGAAAGAGGTGTGGTTTGGGCTGGTTAGTTTGCATATCAAAGGCATGCTGGGGGCTGAGCCTTTTGCTGAATCTCCAAGAATTGTCTTGCCTCCAAAGGAATAGTCTCTACCCAGCCAGGAAGGTCTTTCAGATGTCAGAACATCATAATATACAGAAAATAAGAAATAAAATATATGAACAACACACATGCATACTTGCTTTCTAGGTGGGATTTCCTATAGTCTCCTGAGATTGAAATGTAGCTGAACCTAAATTTAGGCCTATTTCTTTCTTCATTGGAAGCTGTGTGATGCCATTAAAACAGTTTATTTCAGTTAAAGATTGTAGCCCATTTAAATATACTCAGAGACTTGATTGTGGTTATAAAAAATGACTTCAGATCTCCTGATATGCAAGGGAAAAAAATCATGATATCATGTGGATGAAGTAGAACTTCAGAAATTATCGTAATTGATGAACTCAGGAATATATATAAAGCACTCAGTACCTTGGGGTGGGCAAAGAAGTGCTTGTGAGAAAAAGAATATTATCTTTATCGGAAGAGTGTCTTCAATCTGAGATTTCAGTTCAAATAAAAATGTAAATAGTAACATTGAAACAGCAGAGAAGCTTCTGGTTGGCCCCACAGGTTCTTATCCTTGTCAAAGAATGTGAGCCAGGAGTTTCCTCTTACATAGTTACAAAGTTCCACCATGTCTGATTCTGAATTGCTTCTTATAGAAAGAAAATTAAAATACCTAAAGAAGATGTGGTCACTGAAAGTTGTACATAGATAATAATAGTAACTAGGGCTGGGGATGTGGCTCAAGCGGTAGCGCACTCGCCTGGCATTCGTTCGGCCTGGGTTCGATCCTTAGCACCACATACAAACAAAGATGTTGTGTCCGCCAAAAACTAAAAAATAAATATTAAAAAATTTCTCTCTCTCTCTCCTCTCTATCTTTAAAAAAATAGTAACTAATATTTTATTAACTATATGTATACATTTATTTTGAAACTAAGCTAGTTCGGAGTGTATTGGCTTGGTTTATAGGTAGAAATTGAGAGATTTGGGTTCTAATTTTAAAATGACAAAATAACAAGGTATTGGAGTTTATTTAGGAATATGTTACTTAAATATGTATTCATACTTATTGTTCTCTGGGAAGAAGCATCAATTGAAATGATTTTTGTCTAATACATAGTTACTTGACAAAAGTCTTGCCTTTTCTGTAGGGAGAGAAGATGAAGAAGCATAAGTTTTATAATATCATTGCTTCTCATTGACTAAATCATTTTTAAATTGCAAAAGATTGACTTAATTAATATAAAAGTGTTTGGGTAGTAAATTAAATATGGAAGATGCACCTAATTTAATGGACAGCGCTTCTTCAATGAATCTCCTGGTGATGTTGTATTAAACCTAAAATAAATACTTGAAGTTCTATATTTGTGCTAATACTATAAACATTTTTAAAGTACCGAAGATCATAGATCTTATGCTTTTTTGGTTTCCTTCCTTTTTCTCCAGTTCAAATGCCAGTGATATCTAGTTTGTGTTAGAATTGAATTTTATTAATGGTAACTTTTTATGCGGTTAACTTGTTTTTATGTGTTTTAATATATTTTGAGATTTCGAATGCACATTGTCCTCTGTGACACATCGCAATTTCTGTCAATCTGTTGTATTTCCTTTTTTTACTAAGGTGGTATTATTGGATTTGAGACATGTAAAGTATGCTTCCCTAAGCCAGTTCCTTGAACATAGGATTCTGTAGTCATACAAATGAAAGCAGAAATTCTTAATATGTTTAACATCTTGTGTTTGTAGTGTTTCCCTAAAACTGTAGCCTTATAATCTGAGTTCTAGTTTTTAGAATTTTTTTGTATGACAATGGAAAAAATAATAGCCCTATTTTGTGTTTTGATCTTAAATGCTGTAAGGGCATATTTTTTGCTTCTGTTTAGGCAGATTAATAAGAAAGCCATAATGTATATTACCTACTTATTGAAATATATTCTTAATGTACATGTTTATTCATATCTTCTCAATGTGTATGTAGATTTTTGTGTGTGATATATTTTAAATAGAGATGTCTGCACCTGTTGATTGCATTAAGCATTTGGTATCTTCTAATGAGGGATGGAAAAGGTGCTTCACACTGTGAAGTGGATCATTCCTCCTCCACAAATTGCATACATTCTACTTTTTTGTATTCAGTGACCTTGCAGTCAGTGACTTCAGCCCAGAATAGTTTCAAAGTCATGTAAATGAATGCAATTAAGGTATTGCTTATCATCTTACATAGTTCAGATGGAACCTTATTGGATAGCGAGAGTTGTTTGCTTTATGAGGAAGGTCAAAATAAGGTTAAATTTTATTACATAAAATGATTTGGTAATGTTTTTTATTTAGCTGCTTAAAAAGTAGTGTCCTAATAGGAAATGATAGTGCTTCCCCCCATCCCCCAATCACCTGGATGTCTTTTCAGAGTTTCTTTTTTTTTTTTCCTGTCTTACTAAAGAAGAACTGTGAGTGAGTGGGGACTTATAGGAATGAAGTAATTACAATAAAGACAGTTATTCTTCATTGTTTTTGGTCCACATACTTCCTTCCTTTCCTTTTGTGGTAATTGTTTTTACTTAAGCATGTTCTTTTAATTGAATTTTGCAGACATTTAGTAAGCACCAGCTATATGATTTGTACCACAGTAAGTATTGAGGGAATCAAAGAAGAATAAGGGCTCAATGGTCACAGGGAGAATAACAATCAGCATGATACAGAGCAAGCAATTTAGGTTGAAAAGCCTACTTGGCTGGGATGTTCAGGGAGCATAACTTTTTAAAAAAAATTGGTACCTCTCTGTGATTTCAAGGAGACTAAAGGGCCCTGGTAAAATGAAGTGGTAATAAAAAATAGCTATTTTGGGAGGTTAGATTCAGTTTTATGGTTTATTTAGTCAAAGCTATAGTCCTTGAGAACTGATCATGGGTTATGGGCTAGGAATTTAAGAGTTCTAGCAGAGTAGTTAGTACAAGCTGAAGCAAATGGAGTGTGCTATAGAGAGATCAGGGAGTGAGCATCACACCTTCCTTGTCCCCAGCTAGCTTTGCTGTTCATTGGCCTTTGATCAAGATAAAGTTTCCTCAGCCACCACAATATTAAAGTGTAGACACTGTCTCTGTCTGGACAAAAACTTTCATCCATTCTTTTTTTTCTGAACATGTAAACTTTCTTATATGTCAGTGTCATTCTTTATCTAGGAGGTTCTCATTCTGAGTTTGATATTTTCTTGTTCTTTTTGGTCTAGAGAAGAAATGTGTTTCAAACACTGTGATGACTGTCAGATAATCTGGGGACTCTTTCTCCCAAAATCCTTGAGGGAAATTTCTCTTTATTCTTGACATTAGCTTCTCATATCCTTGAGAATAGGTGACAATTGTTACATTAAGATAAAGACTGTATTTTTATGAATAATTCTTATAATACAGGTTGTTTCATCAGATGTAGTCAATAACTGTGCTTAAGGAAAGCATGTATAAGAATACTTTTTATCTTGAAATACATGTTTTTTAATGTTTTTCGTAAAGATTTGAGTAATTAAATTCCATTTTAAAATGAGCTGTTGAAATTCTTTGAGATAAGATTCACTTGAAGTAATGCATATTTCTCTTCATTTTCAGGGAATGTTTGGATTGTGAACTCTTTCAGAACTTTGTTCTCAGGACCTATTATTTTAACATTTGGGAGAAACACATCCAGAAGGTATTGTATTTTGTCTTATTGCTCCATTTTTAAAAATTCAGTAAAGCCTTTCCAATGATAGGAAAGTAAGACTTTTATGCCATATTGTGTTATTTATTTTTCTTTAGCTTTCAGTTCTGGATAAACTAGTTTGACATTTGTCACAGAGAAGAAGAATGTATTTTAGTCTTGACAAATCTGAATTTTGTGTAAGCAAGTAAAAAATTCTGATTTAGATCAAACCAGTTTTATCTATTTTAATCATCTAAATTGTTCATATTTTACCTACACTGAAAAGTATAGAACTATTTTAAAGAATGCCTTGATTTGAAAATGAAATGTGTTAAGTTCCTTTGTTAAGATAGTATGAAGTATGTATTAAACATTTAGGCAATCTTAAAATCTTCCTGCCCACAGTAGCTCTACCATCTAGTGTAGGGATCAGCTGCTACCTGTATGTCTATAGATCTATGTATGGGATCCATGGACAACTCAACCATGCCACTTGTGTCTGCTTCTGAAGATCCATGTACTAAGTTCTCTCTTTGCATTTTCACCATGTTTAGATTGGTGTAGCCTTATAATTGATCTGTTTGTAGATACTGTATTAGGTGACACGTAACTGGGAAGAAAGGGTATTAGGTGGATTGCTGCTGGGCCCAGTGGCACAAGCCTGTAATACCACCAACTCAGGAGCCTGAGGCAGGAGGATCACAAGTTCAAAGCCAGCTTCAGCAATTTAGCGAGGCCCTAAGCAACATAGACCCTGTCTCAAAATAAAAAATGAAAAGTACTGGTGATGTTACTCGGTGGTTAAGTGCCGCTGGGTTCAATTCCTGGTACCAAAAAAAAAGAAGATTGGTAATCAAGAAACTTACCGCTTTGTGCTTTTGACATTTGTACTTTAATGTGTAGTCAGCTATAACAAAATACCATAGACCTGTGGCTTATATACACTAAAAGTTCATTTCTTACAGTTCTAAG
This sequence comes from Marmota flaviventris, assembly GCF_047511675.1. Classification (NCBI taxonomy): domain Eukaryota; kingdom Metazoa; phylum Chordata; class Mammalia; order Rodentia; family Sciuridae; genus Marmota; species Marmota flaviventris. Next base: position 26,415,134 of record NC_092505.1, read on the forward strand.
TTTATTTCTTATAGTTTAAGAGGCTGGGAAGTCCAAGATTATAGTGCTAGCAGATTCAGTGTCTGATGAGGGGCCCACATTCTTATAAATACCTGTCTTGTGACTATAACCTCATGTGGCAAAAGGGGCCAGGGACCTCTTGGGGCCTTTTATTTTGCTTTCTTTTGTTTTATAAGGGCACTAATGCCATGAAGGCAGTGCCCTCATGATCTGATTGTCTAGTGTTTTCCTTTTTTAAAAAAATACATTTATTTTTTACTTGTTTATTTATTTTTATGTGGTGCTGAGAATCAAACCCTGGGCCTTGCACATGCTAGGCGAGCGTTCTACTGCTGAGCCACAACCACAGCCCGTGCTTTCCTATACAAAATTACATACAAGAGGAAGTGAGGGGAAAGGGAAAAATAATACAAGGGGGAGAAATGAATGACAGTAGAGGGGGTAGAGAGAGAAGAGGGGAGGGGAGGGGAGGGGAGGGGAGGGGAGATAGTAGAGGATAGGAAAGGCAGCAGAATACAACAGACACTAGTATGGCAATATGTAAATCAATGGATGTGTAACTGATGTGATTCTGCAATCTGTATATGGGGTAAAAATGGGAGTTCATAACCCACTTAAATCAAAGTGTGAAATATGATATATCAAGAACTATGTAATGTTTTGAACAACCAACAGTAAAAATTAAAAAAAAAAAACTTAGGCAAGCTGTCTTGCTTGGAATAGAAATAGATGAAGACAGGAAGCATAAATTTATATAATAAAATAATGTATTTATTAAGGTGGTAGTTTTTACCTTATTACCTGAATATTCATGATTTATATTCACATGAAATAATACAAATCAGTTTTACAAATTTTCTTAATCACTTGCCAAACAGTAAGAATTTCCAGGATTAGATGAACATAGCTTTTCTTTTCTTTCTTTTCTTTTCATCTTCCTCAACATACTGTTTTGAATTTTTAGAATAGAAATTGTCTTTCATGTTCAAGATTTTTCACTATTGGTAAAACAGCACTTTCAAACTCTTAACAGTCATAGGAAAAAGATAAAAATAAGTAAGAAACTAAAATAAGCAAATTAGGACTATAATAGAACTTGTAGATAAACCCCAAATATTAGTTAAATTTCATTTTTACAAACGTACTTGATTTGTAAAGAAATTATATGATCAGAAATGCTGGATTTTGTAGTGTTTAAAGTTGTCTTTTTAAATTGAAGGTAAGTATTTAAAAGGTAAACATTAAAGCTCAGTTATGAAGAAGATTGTTACACTTTTAAATCCAGTGTAAATTATCCATTTATGAGTTTATCATTATCATCTTAGAATTAAGAGTATTAAACAGACAAATTCTCTTGTCTTTAAGTAATTCTTTTGGAAATATAATGTGTAAGACCCTGTAAAAATACTTTAAAAAAAACTTTTATTGAACTGTATGTAACTTTATGTAGTCAAATAGATACTCTTAACTGTATGTAAGTTTCAGTTATCATTTTATTTCAGTATTCCTATACATTTCTACTAAGGATAAAAAGCATCTTACAGCATTTCTTAGAAAGTCACGTATAATTTAAACTTAGTCTGGTGACCACACAATGCTATTTTTCTAGGTTTTAAGCCTTTAAATAGTGTAACCTCTTCTTACCTTGGCTATTGTGAAATGGAGGTATCCTGCTAACTTTCTTCTTCTTCTTCTTCTTCTTCTTCTTCTTCTTCTTCTTCTTCTTCTTCTTCTTCTGCAAATCAAGAATGTAATTTTGTACTTTCTTTCTAAATTTTAAAAATTTCTTCTAATTAGTTATACTTGATGGAATACATTTATGCACTTTGATAAACATAAACGGAGTATAATTTCTCATTTTTTCTGATAATACATGTTGTAGAATTACATTGGTCATGCAGCTTATGTACATAAGGTAGTAATGTCTGTTTCATTCTACTGTCCCTCCTACCCATCCCCCAACTCTCCTCTGTCTAATCTAATGTAACTCTATTCTTCCCTAGCTCCCCCTTCCTTATTGTGAATTAGCATCTGCATATCGGAGAAAACATTTGGACTTTGGGTTTTTGGGGATTAGCTTATTTCACTTAGCATGATATTCTCCAGCTCATCCGTTTACTGGCAAATGCCATAATTTCATTCTTCTTTAAGGCTAAGTAATATGCCATTTATATATTCCATTTATTTATATTATATAATTTATATATACATATATAAGTTTTATATATACATATATATGTATATGTGTGTGTGTGTGTGTATATATATATATATATATATATACATATACATATATATACTTTTTAATTTGTTCATCTGTTGAAGGGCACCTAGGTTGGTTCCATAGTTTAGCTATTGTCAGTTGAGCTGCTTGTAAACATTGATGTGAGGCTGGGGTTCTGGCTCAGTGTTAGAGTGCTTGCCTAGCACATGTGGAAGCACTGGGTTCCTCAACACCACGTAAAAATAAATAAAGGTATTGTGTTCATCTATAATTAAAAATATTTTTTTAAAAATTGATGTGGCTATGTCACTGTAATATGCTCTAAGATTTCATCTCACCCCAATCAGAATGGCTGTTATCAAGTTACAAATAATAAATGTTGGTGAGAATGTGGGAAAAAAGATACACTAATACATAGCTAGTGGGACTGCAAATTGGTGCAACCATTATAGAAAGCAGTATGGAGATTCCTCAGAAAACTTGGAATGGAACCACCATTTGGCCCAGCTATCCCACTTCTCACTTTTTACCGAAAGGTTTTAAAATCAGCATGCTGACTTTCTTTTATAGCATAACTTATGAAATGAATACAATAGTCTCCACCGGGAATATATTTCAAATCCCCGCCTCTGCCCCAGTGCATACCTGAAACTGATCTATGTATATCTTGGGATTTTTTTTTTTTCCTAACATATACAAATTAAATGCCTTTATCTTAACTAAGCAGTTCTCACGCACTGTGGCCATAATTTTTACAGCTTGAGGTGCCATAGCAAACCTGGCATGAATTTCTTTTTCCTTCTTCATGATTTCATGGATAAAAAAATCTGTTCTTACTATGCTTCTTAGCAACCTCAGCATATGATTGTTTTCTTCCTTATTAAGTAGAGAACTTTTTCTTTGTCACTTAAAAAGAATTACTTTATGGTTTCTTTGACATATACAAATTGCTTGCACTTTGGGGCTGCTAATAAGTAAAATAATCATTACTTGAATACAGGTACTGTGATATTTAGTAACTGATCTGATAAATGAGAGGGCAACTGCATGACTAATGAGCAGCTGGTACATACAGAGTGGATACTCTGGAAGAGGGGATGGTTCACATCTCACATGCAACGGAGTGAGATAGATTGAGATTTCATCATGCTACATACAATGACATGCAATTTAAAACATAAATTATTTATTTCTAGAACTTTCCATGTAATATTTTTGGACTTCAGTTGACCTCAGGAAACTGGATCCATGGAAACCAAAGCTTCAGGTAAAGGGAGTTAGTGAGTCACCCCTCATTATCCAAGAGTGTCCCTTCTTTAGAATTTCAGATACTCAAATTCCTCATATAAAATGGCATAGTATTTGCATATGACTTATGTGATTCCTTATATTCTAATTCATCTTTAGATTTCTTATAATACCTATGTAAATGCTTTGTTAAATAGTTGTTACACTCTATTGTTTAGGAATAATGACTAGAATAATGTTCAGAACATACACTTTTTTTCTCAAATATTTTTGATTCAGGGATGGTTAATCTTCAAATGCAAAACTCACAGATTAGAGGGCAGACTAGACTGTTTCAGTCTTTAACTTCTTGTGTAGACACTAAAAGTAGCCACAATGATAGCCACAGTTTAATACAGTTTATGCAAAATGCTGACATGAGAATACTAAGATTATTTGAGCCCTGGATCTCCATATAGACTGTTACCAAATCATTTAACCTAGGCTTCAGTTTCCTGATCTGTAAAATAGCGCACAGCATACGTCTTAGGAATATTATGCTAAAAAAAATAAGGAAATACCCAAAGTATATTATTATCATGGTACTCTTAGATAATGTGTTAATGACAATATTGCTAATTTGAATGCATTTTTAAAAGAATCAAAATAAGTTTTTAAACTCAGTAGCATAATCTTCTGTAAGTTAGGACTTTTTCTTCCACTCATTTTCTGTTTTTCTTTCTTTGCCTCTGCTTTTAAGAATTTTCACAAACCCCTTGTCCATGCTTTCAAATTCAGGTTTGAACCAGTTATGATCTGCCACCTACTGACCCAATTCTCCACTTCCTCCAACTCTTCTCTCCTCCTGTCTACTTGCACGTTATGTTTGTTGGGTGATTAAACTGGTTTTCATTGTATTTTTACAAAGATCTAGATCAGTACAGGGTCAGGAACAATAATTTCTGAGTTTGTTTGCACTACCAAGCAAGGGGGTGCATCAGGGTCAGTAATACTATTCATTCTTTCCCCCAGGGTAAACTGTTTTCAGGGAAAATAATTTGTAAAATATCACACAGACTCATTTTACCTCTCATTGTATGGCAGTTAATAGGTTATAAAAGTGATTTCTACCCACATATTGAGGTTTTAAAAGTTTTTAATATTAAGAGTAAGTTTGGAAGTGACTCAACACATATGGAACTACTTCAAAATGCATGCCCTTAACTACTATTTGAATTTTTATAGGTTTGAAGTTTTGCTGACTGCAAGAAAATAAAATGCCCAGTGCCGGTTCTTGCTGGGTCAAGATTTATTTTGAAGCATCAACATTTCCTCAGCTTTTTGATACTTAAAATGTCCTGAAGATTTTCCTGCAAAAGGTTTTCAAAAGGTTTTCCAGTAAGGAAAATTCACAGTGTTTATGCCCTAGTAGTAACAAAAGTTATGTATTTGGTGAATTTGGCACTAGAAACTGCCAGAGGCTAGACTACCCTAGAAATATATATCTTTATTTAGAGAGTCTAGTGAGGTCAGCAAGGACTTATAATTATATTTGTGTCTTTAGAATAGCCCTAGGCACGGAATATCTGACCAATGATTTATAAAGAGACTGTCCATTTCTCATGAAATGATCAGGAATCTGATTACCAAAGCAATTGGTGTGACACTGTGAAGGCTTTATTGGGTAGTGTTTGTGGAACGTGTTTAAAAAAAACAACAAAAAACACAATGACCTGAATTTGAATCCCAGATCTACCTGCAAATTACTCAACTTCTCTGAGCCTCATCTGTGAAATTGATTACTATCTGATTTATATATATAATGACTTAATGTGATAATGTTTGACTTAGTACTAATATTAATAACTGGTATTTATTTGCATCTACTTTATAAAAGCTAATTATAAAAACTGCAAATAACCTACCGTGTAGTTGTTTTAAAACTTATATTCCATGTTGCATCATCATTAGGGTACAGAAGTATATTTGAGGCCACTTAGTTTTTAGGACACCACATTTGAGTCAAAGCAATGTTATGTGTAAGTGGACTAAAGTTGACAAGGACTGAGACATTGTGGTGTGGTGGTTTTGAACAGACCAGACAGTTAAGGTGTGATCTTAACACTTCCACTTATTTATTATTGATAATAGGCAAGTCACTTTACCTCTCTAAGGGTTCTCCTCCGTAAAATGGGGACAACTTCATAGGATTGTTTGTGAAGTTTCTGGCCCATAGTATGCAGTAGTTTTTAATTATTTTTGTTATTCTCATGTCTTACACATGCATAGCTTTGACTGTTTTCGGGGGGAATGTAGTTATTATTATTATTTTTTGATGTCATGGTTACTGATAAAATGTTGGAATTAAATACTTTTTTTTTTAAAAAAAAAATGAGTAGTGCTTATTCAGTTGGTTTACATTAAGAGAAGGAAATTCAGAGATGTTCAGTTTAATTTTTCAGCTTTCCCTGTGACCCGTTTCTGAATTTCTAGCAGTCACAGAGACCAACTTATATGTTATAAAAAAAGATTTTTAAATCACATATATTTTTGGACATTCTGTGGCTTTACACTGTTAATACAGGCTTAACTTATACATCTTCTGTGCTTCTGCCTTATTTCCTGTATTTGTAGAACCCCAAAGAAGAAGCAAGGAGGAGGTAAGGACCAGGAGAAGGTAAGGCTTACACTTGAGATCAGTATATAGTCAACCTTAAGATGATCAGGTATCCTCTCAGGTAAATTGATCCAATGACTGTGTTTGAAGTTTTACCAACAGAATAATTTTTATTGCTTTCACTTACTGTTGGAGACTATGTAAAATTTCAAAGGAAAATCTTCCTGTGCAGAAGGCACAGAAGATGTATAAGTTAAGCCTGTATTAACACTGTAAAGCCACAGAATGTCCAAAAATATATGTGATGTAAAAATCTCCTTTTAGTAAGTTTTTTTCAGAGCCATAATTCATCCAAATAATTTTTAGAAAATAATAGCAAATAAACATTGATAATTATTTACCATATATTACAGATATTAAGTGTATTCTGTAGTTAAAATTTTTAATATTCTTTATTTTTGTCCTATTATTTCTAGAATATGTTATTCGATGATAGGAACATTTCATTAATAAATTTATAAGAATTTTCAAATTTGTTGGACATTCATGAAAAGGCATTATATCGTGTTAAGTTATACTGGGAACTTGAAGAGTTACAGTTTTAGACATTTACAGTTTTGACTTTGTTACTAGTAGTTTGAGTTAAAAATCAAAACCCTTTGACTCAAACCATCACTGACTCACTAGGACTAGGATTGCTTCAGAGTTGAAGGAGAATGTCTCAAGTGAATGGTATCCCCTAACTGCCTTCTGGAGTGTATACACACACAAAGGGAACATAATTACCTTTGTTTAATTCATCATCCCCTGAGTTTATTAGTCTTATACCCCCTTCCTCCCCTTTACCATCCAGCATTCTTTCTCCCTTCTTCCTCCCTTCTTTTTTTCTTTTTTTGGATAAGTATTTATCATTCTGCAGAGCATTGCTAGGCACATAGTGGTTTGGAACATGGTTTTACTGTTTAAATTATTTTAAACTTCTACACTTGGCTGCATTTGCTTTGGTCATATATTTCACTTCTTCCATTAAGAACAGCCACACTGTTCATAACATTATTACTGTTAGAAAATAGCTCAAAATACCTTGTTTTTATTGTGATATGACATATTCTATAGGCATACAGCATAAAAAAAAAGTGGTGGGCAAGGTAGAAGCACCTGACTTCCATCAGGTGAATGAATCCACCTTCAGTTTAGTTTGACATAACACATTAAAGGAAACAGAATGGTTGAACAGTATTTATATGTTAATTAAAATATAAGTAATAAAAGATGATACTTAAATAGTAAGTAATGTATCATCTTACCTACCAGAAAGTTTAGAGTACAAACAGTTAATTAATTGTCATAATAGTGTTATCAGGACTGACCCACGTGACATTTTCCCTTGTCCTTTGCTTGACAGTGGCACTCTTCATTGTTGCAAGGTGGGCATTTTACCATGCTGTTTTTTTTAAGTGAGGAAAACATTTCCCAGTAAACTTCACTCAACAAAATTATGTCATATACCCATGCCTAAGCCCCTTATGGTTAGAGTAAACATAATTGGTCAAAATGAGTAATTTGACCTAATCAGGATTCACCTCCTGAGGGAGAAGAGTGAATGTTCTGCCAGCAAATAAGAAAAGGGCTGAAAAAGTGTGTCTTTGAGGAGGCCACCACAGTGTCTTCACATAGCTTTGTTAATTGCTGCAAACTCTCTTGTGAGACCATGAAATGTAGTCATGAATGGAGTGCCTGCTGTATTCCAGTTATTCTTCAAGGCCCTGGGAATAAAATACTGAGTAAAAGAGTGATAGAGGAAGCATTGCTGCCCTCCTGGAAGCTTAATTTTATTGGTGAGATAGATACAATAAAGCAGTTCACTTTTATGGTGTCTTATTAATGAGTGCTAATGAAAATGGAAACAGAGAAGGTGGTATGGAAAATCTGTGGTAGGGGTCATGAAATTTTAGATTGTGTTCAGAGAAAGCTTCACCCAGAAGTGAAAACTGAGTTGGTATGGGAGATAGTGATGTAGATGTTTGAGAAAAGGAAGTATTTGAGATCCCTGTGGCTGGTGGGGGATGAGTACGAAAGAGCCATAGGAGATAAGGTTAGAGGGTTTAGGATGCCACTAGACAGTTTTGAGCAGAAGAGAACCCAAAAAGAACCCCTGTGGCAGTTGTATTAAATAGATCAATGGGGCATTAAACATAGAACGAAGAAAACCAATTAGGAGGCTATTTTAATAATCCAGGAAAGATGAAGATGACATGAATAGAGGCAGTAAGAAATAGTTGGATTCCCGATATTTTTAGAAAAAGCCCTGAGAATTTGCTGTCAAATTGGATATGGGGTGTGGCAGTCAGGTTTTTGGCCTGAAAGGAAGACTGGAGTTGATACAATCTGAGATTAGAATAAACAGGGACTCAGTTGTTGATAGGCTACATTTGAGATGCTTTAGACATCCAAATGAAAGTATCAAAGAAATATTTGTTTATATGAAGTATTTTTGATGATAGAACTACTTATTTTCAAAAAGTATGACAATGACCATTAATGATAGAAAATGACTTTTAATAGAATACAAATTAAAAGAATAATAATGAGAATAGAAAATAGATTAAGTGTTACACGGATTGAGTATTTTGTATTCCATTTAACAAATAGGGGAAATACTGAAAGTGATTTTAAAGTGTTCAAAAAAGCATTTATGCTGAATATATATTTAGTGGTTATTTTATTCTAGTCTTAAAATTGCATATTGAATATATTTATTCTATGAATTAATCCCTCAATTCTGAAGTCTTAAAGCTTATAAAAATATAGTAAATAAATACACCATAAAACCAATGGTATGGACTTCATTTTATGTTTGTCTTCACTATGGCATGTTGCTGTCACCCTTCTAAAGGATGCATGCAACTGCCAACTAGATGATCTACCTCACCTAGCTTTCTAATATTTTGCAGCATATTATAGCATTCATGCATATCATTAAATAGGAATCCAAGCCAACAAAATCAATTCAACATTTTTATGTGTGTTTATCAAGAGGAATTGCTTTTCTCTGACCTTTCTTTTTAAATAAGAAGTTTTAACCAGATTATTGTACTTCTTTACATTTGATAAGAATGCAGCATACAGCTAAGATTTTCAATCTGTGTGTAAAGTACCTTTCACGTGCTAGTTACTCATGAAATACTTAAATGGAAAGTAGATATAGAATATCATTAGCATTTCTAGCTATTTTTAATTTTTAAAGATAATTGTTCTGTATTCAGTAATTATTGCTTAATAATATGTCCACTACCTATAAAGCAGGGTTGTTGGTAAAATTGAATTGTAATTGTTTTTTGAGACAAAAGTAGTATATAATAAATATAAGAGATTATATTTATTGAATATAATAAAAGGAAACTGCTCAAGATGATTAGGCATTTCTCATCACACTTTGGCCAGTCATGGTTAGTTTATGATTACTGGCCTGTTTGCTCAGCTAGGAAGAAAAGCCTGTTTAGATTTATAGAATAAATGCAGTTCATTAAGAATCTGAAGCATATTGAATTACTCTAGCATACCTGTTTCTCACCTTAAGGGGTTTTTATGAAATGACCCATTTCCCATGAGACCATTCTAAAATTTGTTGGCAAGAAAAGTAAGCAAGCATTGGCGTTAGTTTTCAGGCCAAAATGATAGTATATAATGAATCCTCATTCTTCTAACAAGCTATATAAGTTTTTATCTGCAAGTCTACTTTCAGCTTATTTTGAGTATATGTCTGTATGTGTTCTCCTTTGTTTCTTATTTTAAAAAAGGAAAATGAAGAAAATGTATTGCCTAGCAGTTAGCATTTGTTCATATATGAAAATTGCTGAGATGCTTACCTAAACAAGATTCTTACCAAGTAAAGCTCCTATTATCATTATTATTATTATGTAACTCTTAGTGTAAACAAGAATATACTTGAGTGTCACCTCTATGAATCTTTAGATTTTGGAGTTTCTTGCATTTTGGACTATTTGCATAAACATTACCCAATTGAGCATTCCTAATCTAGAAATCCAAAATCTGAAACTTTTTAAGCATCATGTCAATGCTCAAAAAGTTGCAGATTTCGGAGTCTTTAAGATTTCAAATTTTCAGATTAAGGATGCTCAACCTGTATTTAAATTGTGAAGCCCAATATTAAATTGACCCCCTAAGAACCAACAGTAAACACAGAATCAGAACTTCACTAATATTGCATCAAATTGTGACTTTTCTTTCGAGTTTGTTTGAACCTGCTGCCCTCACCAGTCTGACCACTTTCTTAAAGTTTATGTTAGTCACTTATTTTCTTAATAATACTTTTTTTTCTTTCACGTGTATATTTGAGTAACATTATTTAATTTTGTGCTTTTAAGTTTTGTGAAAATGGTAGTATTCTGTATATAGTCTCCCAAGATTTGCTTTTTCATTCATGTTGGTTTAAAAATTATTATTTTTTTTCTTTTTGCTGTATGGTTACAGTTAATTTATTTTAATTGCTGGATAATATTTCATTGTGCATTTATTTATTCTTGTTTTAATGGACATATATTTTGTTGTTGTGCTTTTGTTTGTTGTTTTGTTTTTGATTATCTGTATTGATTCATTTATTATACATATATACACGATGTACTTACATTCATATATGTATATATATATATATATATATTTATACATACATTAAGTCAGCATTATTTCATGTGTTCTGCTTCACATGTGCAAGACTGTAGGATATATACCCAAGAAAAGTGTAGAACATATTCAATTATATGACATAATGCTAAATTGTTTTCCAAAATCATTGAACTTATTTACATTTTATTAGTAATATATCAGAAGCTCCTATTTGATATTTCAAATATTTCTCAATTTAATGGTCCCAAATGGCATCTTTTTATGATACTTAATTTGTTACAGGGTGATTAATAATAAAGTCAAACATTTTTTCATGTGTTTTTTTTTCACCACTGGCATTATTCTTTTATGAAATGCTTGTTCGTGTATTTTATCTGTTATGTCCTAAAAACTGTTCATTAAGTACTGTGCATGCAAATATGTAGTTTTATATTTTTAAAAATTTAAAACAGCACATACAGAAAAATTACAAATACAGTACAGAATTTAAAAATTAGAGGGCTTGATCTCCAAACCCTGTACCATACCATCTCTTCCACCATGAACACCTGCTTCATGCTGCTTGAGTCTGACACCTCTTTTAGAGTGACCTTTTGTGCATTTTATCTGCTTTTCAATAAAATGTTATAGAGTACACACATACATACATATATTCTGAATATTAAGGGTTTTGGGGGAATGGCTACTTGTATTGTGGTGTTGTAAATCATCTTTTCATTTTTCTTGTTGATGAATGGAAGTTTTCCATATTAATGCATTTGAATTTATTAATCTCTTGCTTTAAAATTAGCCCTTTTATGTCCTAAGAAAACCTTGCCCTGATATATTCTTGTTGTGCTTGGATGCTATCTCTGTAATGGGCTTTTGCTGCTCCATGGATGTTTTAGAATCAGCTTATAGATCGTCTTGAATTTTGATTGGTATAACTCTAAATGTAGTGTTTCAATTTGGGAATATTGTCCTTTTGTTTTTTATTACTTTATTTAAATTAGATTATATGACAGCAGAATGCATTTTTGATTCATTGTACACAATTGCAGTACAACTTTGAATTTCTGTGGTTGTACACGATGTAGTGTCACACCATATGAGCAGTCACACGTGTTCGTAGGGTAATGATGTTGTCTTTTTATTTTATCAAATATTTGTCATAAGAATGGCATGTCATTCCATTTAAATAGATTGTTTAGGATCCTTTGCTAACATTTTCCAATACATTTTCTTCATATAGAACATGTAATATTTACATATTTTGTTACTTTTGTTCCTTAGTATGTTTTAATGTTGAATTTTTAAATGTTATTATGTTTGTTAATGGTATATTAAAAATGCTTTACTTTTTAAAAAGTTATTTAGCTGCAATTAATTGAATACTTCATAAACTATTGATAAATGTGAAACAAGCTCAAAAACAAATAAGTAAAATCAGAACTCCAGTTTTTTACTCTACAAATTACTTTTTTATTTTTATTTTTATTTATTTTATTTATTTTTTTAGCTTTCGGTGGACACAACATCTTTATTTTATTTTTATGTGGTGCTAGGGATTGAACCCAGTGCCTCACGCATGCTAGGCAAGTGCTCTACCACTGAGCCACAACCCCAGCCCAAACCTTTTTAATAAATGTTTTAATAAATATCAGGTGAATTGTCTTCTTTTTAAAGTTTATTGATATATAATTCATATGTCATAAAATTCATCCATTTAAACTGTTTAGTTCATCATTTCTGGCTTTTATATGCAACCAGCACCATCATCTAACTTTCACAGTGTCTTGATCCTTAGAAGGAACCCTGTGCCCATTAGCCATCAGTCCCCATTCCCATCCTTCCCCATCCCAGTTCTGGGCAACCACTGATCTATCTGTGTTTATTTGCCTGTTCTGTGTGTTCCAAGTAAATCAAATAATGCAATACATGGATGGTTATTGGTAACTGATTTCATTCAGCATAATAGGATTCATCTGTTGTAGCATGTATCAGTACTTCTTTGCTTTTTATGGCCAAATAACACTTTGTTGTGTGAATTTATCTCACTTTGTTTTCTCATCAATTGATAGATACATGTTTGCACCTTTTGATTATTATGAGCATATGAGTTTTTATGTGACATAAATTTTCATTTCCCTACCATATATACTTTAGGATTGAAATGCAATACAATGATTCTGTGTTATTTTTTAAAAACCGCTCAGCTGTTTTCTGTAGCAGCTGTACCAATGTAGTACATTCTACCAACAGTATATGAAAGAGGTGAAGATTCAAGTGTGCAACCATTGTCACAGTCCAGGTTTAGAACATTTTGGTCATTTTAAAGAGTTCTTTCAGGGGCTGGGGTTGTGGCTCAGTGGTAGAGTGCTCACCTAGCACGCATGAGGCACTGGGTTTGATCTTCAGCATCATATTAAAAACATAATAATGTGTTCACCTAAAACTAAAGATACACATAAATAAATAAAAGAGTTCCTTCATACTCATTCACAAGGTCTGCTCCCATCTCCTGCAGATCCTGGAAGTGATCTGCTTTATCCTGCACTTTAGCTTTTCTAGATATTTTATATATAAATGGAATCATACAATATTGAAATGCTTTGTTATTTAGCTTCTTTCACTGAATATTATGTTTCTGATATTTGAGTTTGTTTTTATGAATAGTTTATTCCATTTGTTTTTTGTTTACTTGTTTTTTAGTTGTAGATGGACACAATACCTTTATTTGGCTACCACTTTATGTTCTTTTACTAGTTGGTGGGTATTTGGTTTGTTTACAATTTTGGCTATTGTGATTGATGGAGATATCACTGTCTGCATATAAGTTTGGGGAATGTTTTTATTTCTCTTGTTTAGCTATCCATGTGTGAAATTGTTGGGTCATTATATGTGTGTGTGTGATATATATTATATATGTATATAATAGTATATATAATATATGTATATAATATATATCACACACTCATATATAAAGATATATTTTATTATACATATTATATACATATATATGTGTGTGTATATATGTATGTATGTGTATATATATATATATATATATATATAAATATAATTGCCTAACTGTTTTCCAAAGTGGCTATGCCATTTTATGTACACACCAATATTTAGGAGGGTTTTATTTTCTCCCTGTCCTCCTCAACATTTTTTAAAAATTATAACTTATAGTGGATTCGTAGTGAAATTTCAGTGAGAACTTATTTGTATTTTTCTTAACTGGTAATGATGATGAACATCCATCTCTCTCTCTTTTTTTAATGTGTTGACTCGACATTCATATAATATCTCTTAAATTCTCAGCCCATTTTTTAAAAAGTGGTTAATTTATTCTTGACTTGTAAGGATTATATGTATATGAGTTACAATATTTTCTCCCATTCTGGAGCTTACTTTTCATTTAATGGATATCTTTTGAAGATTTTGATAAAGTTCAATTTTTCTCTTTTTTATGGCTTGTGCTCCTGTTATATTTAAGGATTTGTTCCTAACTTTTTGTTGTTGTTGTTCCTAACTTTAGTTCACAGATTTTCTGTTTGTTATAGAAGCTTTGTTGTTTTTGAGTTATTTCAGTTTTTAAGTTTGTTGCTTCAGATTATGATCCAAACAAATGTTGTTATTTTTGTAACTACATTTGTGAAATAAAGGTTTACACTTAATCATTTATTTACTTTTGCATGTGGATATTCAACTATTCAGCACCATTTATTAGAAAGACCGTTCTTTTTCCATTGAATTGCTATGGTACATTTGTCAAAAATAAAATGACCATGAATGTGAGAGTTTTTTATGGGGATTATTCTGTAGCATTATCTATTTTTCTATCTTTATGTCAGTATTACATGATTTTGGTTTCTCCATAGCTTTATAGTAAGTTTTGACCTTAATCTTTCCCCCTTCTGTTCTGGGGAGAACGTAGGGCTGAGCTCACGCCTGCTAGGCAAGTGCTGTACCACTGAGTTATATTCCCAGCCCCTCTTATTGTCAGATGGAGTATCCCTAAAGAGTGCAGGCTGGCCTCAAACTTGGCAGTCCTCCTGCTCCAGCCTGGAGAGTAGTGGGATTATAGGCATACAGTACCAGGCCTGGCTTAAAACAATTATGATGGATTTTGATAGATGAATTTGGGAAAAATTGACCATCCCTTGCCATGTTTATTTTTCACCTTGAGACAGGGTCTTGTGAAGTTGCCCAGGCTGGCCTCAAATTTGTGTTTTTTTCTGTCTCAGCCTCTGGAGTCGAGTGTGCCACTATTCCTAGCTATCTTGTACTTTAGAGTGTATGAGTTTTGCACATTTGTTAAACTTCAGGTGTTTTTTTGTTTTGTTTTGTTTTGTTTGCTATTATTGTAAGTGAATAAAATCCATTTCTGTTGCTAACATATACATGAAATGCTGTTGAGTTTTTTTGGTTTTGGATCTAACCAACCTTTCTTTCTTAACCTTCTTATTAATTTTAAAAGTTCTTATTTTTTAAAGATTCCTTCAAAGTATCAGCCCACAAGATATTGTCAATCTATATGTCTTTATATTTTTTGCTTTATTATATTGAGTAAGCCTCACCTCAGACATCCATGTCTTTTTTGTGATGTTAGGGGGAAAGCATTAGACTTTCACTGTTAGTGTGATATTAGGTAAAGGCAAATATCTTAGAAGGGAAGGGTTGCTTTAACATGGAAACTATTAATATACATTATTGCTAGAATAAAGGACAAAAACCACATGATCCTGCATCCCAGTAGATGCAGAAAAAGAATTGGGACAAGAGCTAGCACATTTGTAATGAAACCAAATGAATAAATTCCAAAACTAGGTGTAGAAGGGAATGAAAAACTACAGCTACTACCTTAATTATAAGTAAAAGACTGAATATTTCTCCCTAAAATTTGGGTACGATGCAATATACTTAGACCACTTTGATTCAGTACTGGACTAGAAGTTCTAATCCTGTTTTTTTCTTCACTGTAATATTTGTACAACTGAGTTTTGGGATGTGTGGGAAATACTAAGGAACAAAAACAAAACTATTCATCTAGAATTAATCAATTTTTATATTATGTTTTTTTTTTTCTTTTTAGTACTATGTGTATACCTTGGTGTTCAATAACGTACATGTAACATAAAACGGATTTGAGTTCACATTTTATGCTTACTCTAATCTCATTTCTTACCATTTTCTTCCTGGCTCATTGCTACCCACTGAGTCATCTTTCAGTTCTTAGAACAGGCAAGTACCATCCCCCATGTCTTTTGCACATGCTAAACCTTCTATTGGAAGTTTTCTTCACTTAATTTATTTTGTTTTTATGGTTAGGGTTTCAGATATTGAAATATCTTAAATGTTATTTCTTGGAGAAGCTTTCCCGTATCATTTTATGTAAGGTAGCTTCCTTTCTGTGTCTTGTTTAAATGCCTCTATTATTTTCTTAATTTTCTGTCTCCTTGTTTTTGTCTGTTTCTCATGGATGTACACTGAGGGTTTCTTTTTCATGTTGTAATTCCAGCACATAGTGCCTAGGCTTCTAATTTGTTTAACAGTAAACAAAAGTGAATAGTATCTTGATTTTTCAACATCACATTCTGATTGTTTTGCCATATCATTTCTATGATATAAGTATGACAGTGTTATTTAAACATTTTCATTTCATAGACGGGGTTTCTATTGTCATGATTCAAAACACATCTAACACATTCAGTTTCATTGACTTGTATGAGAGATTAAACTTACCCATTTATTAATTTAAGAAACATTGAAGTAATCTGTGAGAGTAGTTTATTCTATATTAACTTACGTTAACTTTTATTACTTAAATATTTGTAAAATTTATATCTTCATGAGGTCATACATTGAGCTTAAAGGCGAGGGGTATAAGAATGCTTTAATAAAGACAACCCATTAAATCCAACAATTCTAGAAAGTAGCAGAATAACAGGCACAAATTGTGAATATTTTTAGAATATTTTTAACTCCTTAGATGGAAAATGTAGACTAATGAGCTTCATCAAATACTGGTATCTAGTGTTTTTTTTTTTTTTATGTACCATGTAAATTGAGACCATTGTATATGCATAGCACTAGAGAAAGTCGGTTATTTGTCTTTCAAATAACTGCTGAGCCTGCTGCTTTTGTTTTTTGTTGCCAAGTAAAATGTTACCAGGGTTTGAATTCTACTTCAGCTCTTACTAGCTTTGTGATTTGGAGTAGCTTAAACTCAATTCCCCCATCTATAAAATGGGATAATAATAGTTCCCTCATAAAAGGCTTATTAGTATTATGTTTGGCACATAGTAACTGCTCAGAAGCGGGTAGTTATCATTAGATAAATTTAATAGTTCTTGGTCCTGGGAGTGTTTAAGAGTAGCAGTTGTAAAGGTTTCTTAGGCTTCAGGGCATTATCTGCAGGCACTGACCAGCTCTTTAATAATAATGTTCCTCTGAAGATGTTGGCAGCATTCTTCATTGAATGTGCCTGTTTACTGACTGGGTTTTTTCTATACCTATACCAAAAACGACCTAGCTGAAAGATAGTGAAGTCTCATTAAGTTAAATCCTACAAGAGGTTACTGTTTGCAGCATTCTTAAATGTAGTCATGTTTACTTTCTTGTTCCAACTTGCATATAGAAGGTAATATAGCCCAGTGAAGTGACAGAGGAATGTGATTCCAGCAGCCTAGAGGCTGAAGCAGGAGGATTGCCAAGTTCTATGCCAGCTTCAGCAAATTAGCAAAAAATTTTAAAAAGGTCTGGGGATATAGCTCAGGGTTAAAATCCCTGGGTTCAGTTCCCAGTACTGCCCCAAGATGATGATGATGATGATGATAATGATGATAATATTTTTCAATAAAGGAGGAAATGTCAGTGAAAATAGAACAATTCTAGAATTTCAGTTGTTTGGTAGATAATGTTGACAAGGGGCTTGCCTGGGGTTTGGCTTCCAAGGTTGGGGATTGGGAATTAAGGAAATTCCCAAGGTCCAGGCACTTTCCAATAGGAGTACTAATATAATTGCAAACTTGGATATTTTTAAGTTCATGTGTGAATCACTTCCTTCTAGGTATAAATAGAAAAGTGATTGTTTTCTACTTCTCTGAGAATTTCTATCAGAATTTTATAGTCAAGGTCCAGTCTGTGTCCAGGATCTTTAGTTTGGGTCCTTGCTTAGTGCCTGTTTCCCTTCTATCAAATGGGATAATGCCTTCTGTGCTTATTTTGCTGAGTGACAAATGTTCCTTGGCAATGGAAAAGCATGTAGCTTATTTAATGATTCCTCCCATTTTTTTTTCTGTTTTCCTGTATATTTTTTAGATCACTGGTGGAGATGGCATGGTAGCCCAGAACTACATCTGTCACGAGTGTTGCCTCTTAGAGGTGTTTGTTTTATACTTGTACGAAAGAGTAGACACTTTTAGATTATTGCTGTTCTCATTCTTTAATTTCTTTTGTTAGAAAACCAATACATGCTTATTGCAAAAGAATTAGAAACTATAAATCAAATGAATGAAAATATTTCTAAATGCATAAATAATCACTGAATTTATTTTGTATAATTTTAAAATAATTTCAACAATGCTGAAACTATATTGTTTCCTATTTTAATCACTTTATGTATATCATTTAATCTAACAATATTCTTCTATGTTTTAATGACTACATAGTATCTCATGATGTAATAATATTCCATGATTTACTTATTTATTAGTTTAATTGTTTTTTACTTTGACATTTAATGATATTTCTGATTTTTTGCGATTAGAAATGCTGTACATAATGAACATCCTTTTTTTTTTTTTTTAAAGAGAGAGAGAGAGAAGAGAGAGAGAATTTTTTTAATATTTATTTTTCAGTTTTCGGTGAACACAACATCTTTATTTTATTTTTATGTGGTGCTGAGGATCGAACCCAGGCGAGCGTGCTAACCCAGCCCCATAATGAACATCCCCAGCCCCATAATGAACATCTTTATAGCTAAATATTTCTACATATTTTCAGTATTATTGTTTTTGTTTGTTTTTGAGGCAGGGTCTCACTCAGTTGCTTAGGACCTCACTGATTTTCTGAGGCTGGTCTCAAACTTGTGGTCCGCCTTCCTCAGCTTCTTGAATCACTGGGATCATAGGTGTGTAATGCTGTAGTAAGCTCTTTTTCTTTTTCTTCTTGTTTTCTTTTATTTGGATAAATGATAGACTTGGAATTGCTTTTGCTATATCAAGGAACATAAAACATTTTAAGGCATTTGATCCATGTTTTTATTGCTTTATTGAGGTGTAATTGACGTACAATAAGCTGCTCATGTTTATGGTATAAAACTGGATAATTTTTGACATATGCACATCCATGAAACCAACACCACAATTTAAAACAGCACATATTTCTGATCCCCCCCCCCTTGTACCTCCCTTCTTCAGGCAAAACCACAGATCTATTTTCTTTTACAATAGATTAATTTGCATTTTCTAGAATTTTATGCAAACAGAATTGCAGAGGGTATGTATCTTCTTGTCTGGTTTCTTGCACTAAGGATAATTACTTTAAGAATCATCCATGTTTTTATTATCATTAATATAGCATAGTATATTGTTGTGGAATAGTAAAATTACATTGTATGGATATGCCATAATTCTTTGCCTATTAGTGGGCATACATATTTCCAATTTTTAGCTATTAAAATACAATAGATTTACTTCAGATATTGGAGTATGTCTTTGTACAGATATAAGGCATAAGGCATTTAATATTTCTAACCAGATTTTGTGTTGGAAAAGGTATACTGTTGGTTATTGATACTTTTCTCTTTTCTTTCTTGGTGGTTTTTTTTTTTTTTTTTTTTTTTTTGACACTGGGTTCCATGCTGTCTCCCAGGCATGTCTGGAATTCTTGGGCTTAATGTGATCCTCCAGCTTCAGCCTCCCAGCTAACTAGCACTGTATACTACCATGCCCTGTTCCATTGCTGGTATTTTGAAACTGAAAAAATATGAGGGAAACTATAGGTCTTTTTTTCTTCCTTTTTTAAAAAAAAATATATATTTATGACGGATTAAGGATTTTTTGAATGTAACAATTGAATTGATTTAACAGAACACTCTTAGAAATTTGAAATTAATCAAGGTTAGTATGCAGAACCTAGGAACTATAAACATTTATTAATTAAGTAAACATGTTATCTGAAAAGCAAGGATCTTTTGCTCTCCTTTGATGAACTAATGTTCATAAGTAATTTATATTTTTCTGTCAAATGGCTCCTTCTGCATTGAACTTGAACAAGAAGAGTTTACTGAACTTCACAAAAGATATTCCTGAATCTGGTGTAGAATAGTTTCCAAACTATCTTTTCCCTCTTCTTAAGATACACAGTTGACTGAAGGAGGACCTGAGAAGGCTCCAGATGACATCAGAGCTGCTTTTCAACAGCCTTCTTGATTTCCTTTCTCAGAAAGCAGAGGCTCAAACCTTGGAGACAAACGGTGAGAGTATTTTTCAAGAGTCCATGGGGCTTAACATTACGACTTTAATATGCTTTACATATTTTTTCCTTAGTTGTACATTAGCTTAAAATCACCAGATATGTGCTTTATCTCTGTGAAGTACTTCACTAGGAAATGTGGTTAAAATCCTACCTTTAAGGAACTTACAAAGAAAGAATAAATGAAAATAAATAAAGGTAATCAAGAGTAAAGGAGGTTAAATGCAATAAAAATATATTCATGAGAATTCAGTGAGTGAATTACTACTGGAGAGAGGGATTTTGGAGCTTGAAAGAAGAAATGGTATTTGTGTTGATGATACTTAATTTGTTTTTACCAAATCCACAGAAGATGGATAGTCAATATAAAACCTGAAATAGAAATCTGGTTTCAGATAAAAAGTTAATTATTGTTTCGAGGAAAAAAGAAACTTGTTTTATTATTGTGGATTCATTGTAGTGTAGGTGTGTGATTACTTTTAGAATTATGTAAAGTGGTTACCTCTTAAAAGGCAGTTCTGGGAAATGATAAAGCAATTGAATTAGCACAAGTAGGTGGGCAGTGAACTAGAGATGAGTGAGTAGTTAATTCTACTCAGATTAACACGCCCGTTTTCTAGTGTAGCTACAACTTAAATAAATTTGTCAGATTTTACATTCTTGAACCTTAATGCTTTTTATTCCTGGGCAGAAGCAATTCATGTCAATCGGGGGAAAAGGGATAGTGGTTGTTTATGTTCCCATAATTACTTGTGCAGAGTTACCTTTTAACCAGCTAACTGAAGACTTTGATCAGAAAAGAGATAACAGTATACAGCATCCTAAAATTCACTGTTTTAGTTGACCATGATGTTTCAAAAAGGGGATGGTAACTTTGAATCCAATTTGTTCTTCACCTGTAGCCATAATATGCTTGTCCAGTGACAAAGCTCCCCTTTTCATTACTATCCTGAACTATCCTGATTAAATTCAGAAAACCCAATAATAAATTTGTGGGTTTTGTTTGTTTTGTTTTGTGGTACCGAGGATTGAATCCAGGAGTGCTTAAGTACTGAGCTACATCCCCAGTCCTTTTTATTTTTTATTTTGAGATGGGGTCTCACTAAATTGCTTAGGGCCTCAATAAGTTGCTGACACTGGCTTTGAACTTGTTATCCTCCTGTCAGCCTCCCAAATTGCTGGGATTATAGGTATGTACCACTATGCCTACCTATGAAGTTATTTTAATTGCTTTCCTTAATGCTTATATCATCTTATAATTTCACCAGAAAAGTTTTTAAAATATTATTTTTAAAAAGACTGCCTAAATCTACTAGTAATTATTTGGTTGGTATTTGCTTTTCACATTTTCCTGTATTTTTTCCTCTAAGTCGGAACTTACATCAACTAGATTTATATTTGTAAATACTACAGGTTCATTGATTGGAGTATAATTATGCATTAATGACTTGCTGATAGTCTGAAATCTGCTTCTCATATATATATATTTTAGTTGTAGTTGGACACAATATCTTTATTTTATTTATTGTTATGTGGTGCTGAGGATTGAACCCAGCGCCTCACACGTGCTAGGCGAGTGTTCTATTGCTGAGTCACAACCCCAGCCCCTGCTTTATATATTTGATGAAACATAGTGAATATTAATCTCCTTTCTTAACTTTAAATTTGTTAAAGTGAACATTATAACAGCATGCATTCCCATGAGTCGATATAATTAGTTTGTTCTTAATTTGTAATTACCTTTGTTTTACCAAATAACCAGAATGGTAACTAACAATCACTTAGTGATGGTTGGATAAATAAATCATAGATAGTCATCCAGGAAAGATATATAGCCAATGAGTTGCTCTTAGAAAATAATCCAATTTAGATATTTCTTCTAGATAAAAAGGATTGTTTAAGACATAAAAATGAATTGATTTTTCTATATGCTTTATGTATATTCAAAATTTTTCAAGATTTTAAAAGCTATGAATATGTCAAGTGTATTTTTTGTAAAACGAATTTTGTTAAACGGTTCCTCATTTTGAATGAGGAGCCCATGTTCAAATAAGCATGGAAGATGTTGGGGCAAATATGTCTTCAGTGGGTTTTTTAATATTCAGTGAACTATGTCCCCAAAAGTAGGATCTGGTAGACTGGTTATGACAAATTGAAGACTTTGAACTAATGTGTTTTATGAGTTTTTTTTATAGTTTATTGTATTGTCACACTCTAAAAACACTCATTTTTAAGAACAGTAATATCCTTTTGAGTGAGAGAACATAGGGGAGGGTTGGGGGGAGAAAAAGAAAAGAATTTGGTTAATGAATATTACAAGCCATATAAAACATGAAGTGTTTACATAGCTTTTGAGTATCATGGGTAGCCAGATTTCCCTTGCTCCTTGTTAGCTCCCCTTGAAAGAAATAGTTACCTGTCTAGTAACTAACAAAATAATTCTACCCTTTATTTTATTTTCATATTTTTTAGTGCTCTCTTTGTTTCAGTGTATAATATTTATTAGCCAATGTTGACAAAAATTAATGACAAAAAAGAAGTGAATATGTTGGGTAGAATTAGATAATTGACCATGAATCAGTTTAGCTGAAACTCTTGAATATAATGATTTTTTTTCCCACTGAAAGGAGTTTTTATGGTTATGTGCCATAAGTTTTCACTGGGAAGAATTCCTTGGGGGGGGGGGGCGGTAATGGAGATTTAACCCAGGGGCACTCTACCACTGAGCTACATCCCCAACCCTTTGTGTTTTATATTTTAAGACAGGGTCTCACTAAGTTGCTTAGGGCCTGGCTAAGTTCCTGAGGCTGGCCTTAAATTTGTGATCCTGAATACAGACATGCACCACCACACGTGGCAGAGAATTCTTTATAATACTTTTTTTTTTTTTTTCCTAGCTTGTTTGTATTGTTGATAACTTTTTTTTTGGTGGGGGGGGGGTGAGGTGGGTACCAGGGATTGAACTCAGGGACACTCAACCATTGAGCCAGATCCCCAGCCCTATTTTGTATTTTATTTAGAGACAGAATCTTACTGAGTTGCTTAATGTCTCATTGTTGCTGAGGCTGGCTTTGATCCTCCTGCCACAGCCTCCCAAACTGCTGGGATTACAGGCGTGCACCGCTGTGCCCAGCCTGTTGATAACTATTTTAACAAATATCTTGAGTGTTAAAACTTATGTTCCACATAGAGTTATCTGTCTATATAAAGATAAAAAATAACCAGTGACTCAACTGGTTTTAACAGTTGTGTTGCCACATTGGTAAAGTCAAGTAAATGAACTCACGGAAATGCTTTCCCCACACTTTAGAAAATATTTCTCAAAGAACATGGGATACAATCCAAGCCCCCACTGGTTGTCTACAGCCACAGATAATACAGCATTCTATACCTATAGTTATGTTTCCTATACATATGTACCTATGATAAATTAGTCACAGTAAGAGGTTAACACTAACAAGAGTAAAATTGACTAGTTATAATAATATACTATATCAAAAGTTACGTGAATGTGTTGAGTCTTTCTCTCAAAATATCTTACTGTTCCGTACTAACAAGGGAATAAAAGTGTGGAAAGAAAACCACTGATAATTGGACAGTGTAAAATTATTTGTTTAAGAAATAGCACTTTTTAGTAAGTATTTAAACTTCTAACTCAAGTTTTCAGGGGGACCATGGTACTAGAGAAATCAAGATCAATCCTTAATCTTATTAAGTCACCTCTGTTGGAATTAATTGCCATAAAGCAAGTTGGCTGTCTCATTGGTGTTTCCCTGGCTTCGTAGACAACCTTGGTAAGAAAATCTGGATGCTTGGCTGAAACCAAGTGTTGTCAGTTTCCAACATTGCTTCCATCCCCTCCTAATTCCCTTTCTCACAGCCAACTGTCTTATTTCACAGCCTTGTGATTTCCTCTTAACTGATGTCCTTGCCCACATCTCACAGCCACCAGATTTTCCTAAAAGTCCAATTTATTTGAGTAACTTCTCTAATCAAAAATGATGTAATGCTTCCAATAGCAAAATGCACATAGACAACAGGCCTTCCTTAAGTCAATCCTAACCTACTGTTACAATGGGAAGCATTAACCTGATTGGCATTTCTTCACAATTTGGTATCTTTAAAGAATGGACTTTCCTTAAGTCTGTTACCTAATATTTAAATTAATCTAACTACTATTTTGGGTAGAAAATCCTTACTATACCTTCATTATCAACTCATGTTTTTTTCTCTTTCATGAATGGTTTCAAATTCAATAATTTAAATAATTAAAAATTTGCTGATCAAACTGACTATTCACTTTCACTTCTTACGTAGATCCTGGTCTTTAACAGTGGTAAACCTGAAAGGAAGGTCCAATTTGTGTTTGCATGTTCTTATTTCATTTCATTATTTTAGTAACTCATTATTTTTAGTAACTTTTAAAAAGTACACTTTTACTGTACTTTTTAAAAAGTACACTTTTACTGTACTTTTTAAAACCCTCTATCTATGACAGATTAGGAATTAAGCAAAAGACATAGAATGTAAGTCCAAATTGTTCATTAAACTCAACAGACATCAAATTACTTTGTCACATTCCATAAAAGTTTCTAATTACTGAAAATTTTAGTCCTGTGAGATTACAAAAAGTTTCAATAGCAAACTATGCTGCCATGCTTCCTCTTATTATTCCCCAATGAATGCTAAAGCTTCTTTTTCAGTTGGTGAAACCTTGATTGTTCCTCCAGTCAATTCACATGCCACCTTTGTACAGTATATACATTAAAAACAGTTTTCTGCCTTGTCTCCTGATGTTTTTCCTAAAAAATTTGTGCTTCATTTGCTTTCTTCATTTTGTTCATGTCTTGGCTTAAGAAGTATATCACTATGTTGTTGATTGTATTTTTTCCTGACAATATTATTAAATCCACTAAATGCTAGTTTATCACTTACCCTTGTAGCTGCTTCTTTTAACAAATTTGTAGATTTGTTATTTCTTGTATGGTAAATTCAGAATAGTGACTGTGCAAAAATGAAAGCTATTTCAAGTTGTCCTTAACCACCTAATCTTTTTGAAAGGTTAGTTGGGCATGGTGGCACATGCCTTTAATAGCAGTGACTCAGAAGGCTGAGGCAGGAGGATTGCAAGTTTGCAGCCAGCCTCAGCAAATTAGGGAACTCCAAGACCCTCAACAATTGAGCAAGATTATGTCAGAGAGTGGGGAGGGGAAGAGTGGGGAGGTAACCTTGATGGTAAAGAGCCCCCAGGTTCAATCCCCATTACCAAAAAAAAAAAAATTATTTCCTCAGCTGGATCCTGGGGACTTTTCTGTATTAAGAGCATTTATTATCTTGCATAGTTATAGTAGAAATTCATGAAATTGACAATTGTTTAAAGACAAACAAAATTATACTTCTTGATTATTAAATAGACCAAGAGCAATTCTTAAACTGTAGTTATGTTTACTTTCTTGTTCCAATTTAATATAGAAGGTAATATAGTGAAGTGACAGAGAAATGTGATTCCAGCAACCCAGAGGCTGAAGCAGGAGGATTGCCAAGTTCTATGCCAGCTTTAGCAAATTAGCAAAAATTTTAAAAAGGTCTGGGGATATAGCTCAGGGTTTTATTCTTAAATCATGGAGGATCCAAGAGCGTTTTTGTTTATGAGAGTCATTACCTGACATTGTTTTAGAAATTTAAACTGAGAAAAAACTTTTAAAAATTCAAGAATGCACAAGGATGCATTTCATTAGCCATCAAAGCTTGACACATTTATAACCTCCGAATGACTGCACTGTACCCTCATGAAAGAAAGATACCAAAAGAGCAGATAACATTTTAGTATTCTAATATTCTATTGTTGACCTCCTATGCCTCCTGAATGGATTGTGGGAATCTTTTGGGGTCCCAGGACCTTACTTTGAGACTTGCTGTTTTATAGCAATTCATTTTTTCTAATTGTCAGCAGAATCTTCTATATTTTTATTTCAATAATCTAGCTTTTATGTATGTAGATTAGTAATATTTTTTAACATCTTCAAGCCTTATCATATTACCCACTTTTCTATTAATGTCTATACATAGAATGTACTGGAACTTATTACTAGTGTTGGTTTTGCTTACTCAAGGAGAAGTCATTTTATTTGTGGATACTCGTAAGGTCATTCCTAGTTATGTTCTGTCAGTAACCCTAGCTTTCAAGTGCTAGCCCTTTTTATGACTTAGGAGCTCTAAATCCTTCTTTTGTGATGAGACTCCTTACTTCAGAGGTTTTGGAGCTTTGGTTATTTTTGTAATGATTTTACATAATGAAGTTGATATTTTCTTTTGGGGGCATGACAGGCTTCCCTTCAAGTCTGCCTTCAACTCTTTTCTTCTCTCCTTTGTGTGACCTTCCCCTCCACTTGCCTCAACCTGATCCCCAATGCTGGCACTCCTTTTCTGAGAGTACAGTCTGCTCTCTGGCAGATATTTACTTGGCCCTAGTGACTCCAGTTCTTTGTCACTCTCTACCCTTTTACCTTGGCTGATACTCTGTTAAATTCTTTGTGAGGTCTTAGCAGGACAGTCAGTCTCTAGGGTATTTAACGACTCTTCAAATTACATGGGTACTGGGTCTTCCCTGAGAGTTCTGGGAATGCATCGTGTACCTGTCAGCGGGATGGGAAAACCAAGATGGCTGCTAGTCAGACTTGATTTACTAACAACTCTTTTTATTCCTTGTCTTTTTATCATGATGATGTCATGGTGTGAGCTGGAATTTCAGGACTTAGTATCATTATAAGTGATAATCTAGCAGCCTGGTGCTCACAAAATGTTGGGAGTTTTTATAATTTAATTCTGTGTCCTAAACATAGTAGGCGCTCAGTAAATGTTTGCTGAATTAATTTTTTTCTCATTAGCATTGGATAAAACTCTTGTCTCTAGTGACTATATTATAACATAAGCCAGGCATCTTGCTGTTATAGCCCAAGGAAATAGCCCTCATACTATTCTGAAAAGGTAAATGTTGCTGTCTTATTAAGAAAACTCTCACTTAATACTTAATGAATATTGATACTTAGGATGTACAGACTTCAGATTTTAAATGAGACATGACTCTGTCTCTGTTAAGTACGTCTACAGTAATATTATTTTTCTTAAAATTTTATATTAAATTATTTTAACCATGTTTTATACATATAGACTTGAGGTAATTGTTTTAATAATTTTCATCTTTCCTTGTTAAATAACACCTCATTTAATAGCACCAACAAATTGCTTCATAAGTATTCAAACAAGCCTTCTTTGTTTCAGAGCTTTTTCTTCAACTTTCCTTCCCTTGCCTTATTTCAAATGTGATTTCTTCTCTGCATTAACTGGTTCACAATTTCTTCTCCTCTCTAAGCCATCAACAACCCCACAGCTTCTGTTTTTATTTTTAATATGCATTTAATCATATCATTACTTATAAGTCGTTCACTGCCCACCAGATAAAGATCAGCTCCTCGGCATGGCCCTGACTCAAAGTCCTTGGTTCCAGTAGTATTTCCAGTCTAATCTGCAGTCACATTGGACAGCCTTCCTTCATCACTCCAGCTCTTTTCTGTCCTGTAAGTGCTATTTCTATAGCTTAGAATAGCTGCCATTCTCTCCTGCCTGGCCAGCTCTTACTCTTCAACCATCACTCACTGCCACCTGAACATACATACATGAACTAAAACCTAGTTAGAGCCTACTGTGTTCCTAGAGCACTTTTTAAATACTCCATTCATAGCAGTTAGCACGATATATACTTCTTGTCCTTTTACTTGGTGACTAAAGAAGAGATCACATGAACTATGCATGCTCATGTATTATGTAGCCACTACGTATTTCTCATGCTACCCCTTTTCCTGTGCCATTTGGGAAAATATGTCCAAATAAATTCAAGTGTGTGAAAGTGATTGAAACTCAACATAATCTTTATTTGTTCTATTTTTTGAAGGGGAATATTTTGTAACCCAGTGAACCTTAATAAATTCCATATCTTACACTAACTACTCTTTAGAACTACTCATGATATACTTTGCCTCTGATGGTAGCAAACTAATATTATAGATGGAGACGCGCTGATTTTAGAATATTGCATTTTAAGTATTATAACTGTTTGTTTCACTGGACTATTTCTGAGAGTTAGGACTGTTTTATTTTAAAACTTCCCAACTGTAGCTACTAAGTTAATTTTTGAGGGCTTGCCAGGGAAGAATCAAACACCCTTGTCTTAGTCTATTTTCTGTTAGTATAACAAAATGCCTAGTGCTGGGTAATTTATAAATAATAGAAGTTTATTTACGCATGATTCTAGAGACCAAAATGTAGAAGCATGGTGCTGGTATTTATTCAGTATCTGCTGAGGGCCTCTTGCAGCATTGTAACATGGTAGAGGGAATCAGGTGGCAAAACAAGCTTGCTAGCCAGTTACTCTTCTTCTTAGGAAGCAACTAATGCCATTATGGGGGCCTCACTCTCCTGACCTTATCTAATCCAAATTATCTCTCTAAGGCCCCACCTGCAAATACCATTAACATGTAAATTTGAGATTAAATTTCTGACTGGTGAATTTTGGGAAAACATATTCAAACCATGACAACTTTAATCTGGCAGTAATACTTTCTCTTGGCCCATGGGTTGGAACTATAAAAACATAATTTCATTCTGATTTTTTTCATAATAAGACTGGGGTTGCTTTACTCTGTGGAGTTTCTGTCTGCTTTTGATATTATGATCATTTTTTCCCTTTATCAACCTTATATATCCATCTCATCAAGAATAGGAAATTTAGTAATTATGTGATATAATTTTACTTGTGATTTTAGTAAATTATATGCAATATGTAGGAAATTCATGATTTTACCAGCTAAAAGCTTATTTTTTAAATGAATTCTAGAAATTAATGTTTATAGGAGTATTTCCTTAGTCTTAACCTGTCACTTTGCTACAGATCTAAAAGATACAAATAGAGCTCTAAGTTTCACATTCACTACTCTAAAATATGGTTAAGAAAAAAATTCAACCTGAATTCTTTAATAAGCATAATGGAAGGGTTGTTTACTTTTGAGAACTAATAGCTGCCTCATCCTTTGTGATTGCTTGCTTACATAATTTGTTATGAAAGAATGCTTCTAGGTAAACCATCTCCCCCAAATGCTTGTAATTTGTTCTGTTCTGCTTGGGAAGGGTTAAGAGGAGACAACATCCTGTCAAAGACCTTGTTTTTAATTTTGCTTCTCACACTGGCACAGATCCTGCTAAGAGCAGCCCAGATTAGTTCGGGAAAACCTTTGAAGAGATTTAAGATGTCCTTCAGCCAGTTTGAAGGTTTTTGTCTTGCAAATCCAGTACAAGGGCGCCTGCAGGCATCTCGACCCTTGCTGTGCTGCTGATGCAGCTCAAGGTCACACTAACCCGCCCTGTGACATTCAACAACAAAAAAAATTATGCAGTGAAACTGCTTCAGCGGTTCAGCCAACCAACAACTTCCCTTAGTGAGGAACTGAGGAAAAAGTCTTTTTTTACCCCTTCCCTCTTTTTCTTTTTTTGGGGGCTTTGTGCATTTTTGCTGTAGGAAATAATCCCGGATTTCTGGTGTGTGTGATGACAAGGTCATTTCTTAATTAGAACACATGTAAAGAACAAAGCTAAATGGCTTCAAAACAGCTTTGTAGTTGATGGAGAGGATTTAAATTATTTAAAGAGATAGTCACCCATGTATGATGGAAACTGAATTCTAAAGGCATTAACTCCTTCATTCCTGTCTGCTTGCCATTTCTTTCATGTATTTATGTCTGACTTTAAAGGGTGGCATTGTAAGCTTAAGACAATTTTTACAAATGCCCGGTTTTTACCAGGGTGAAACATAATTTATAAATCGAATTCTCAGATAAACTTAATGGAGAAGTTTTCTCCCCATAACATTTATCTCCTGAAAATTTAGAATTTACTTAGGAACTAGGAATTACAGACACATTTTCCCCCTGGCAACTGTGATTTATTTATAATGTGTGTGTGGGGGGTGGGGGGGATGATGAGTAAAGTTCTTCTTTATCTCCTCTTCTTCACTTTAACCAGTTGGTGATTTATATGTCTAGTAGACCTGTTTGGCCCAGCCTCATTAGAAATTACATCACATATCATTCAGGTTTCTGAGTTTTCAAAGAATTGGTATAGAAGACAAAGCTTTTTTCCAAGGGGGAAAAAAAGCCATTTTAATTTAAAATAAACTTTTAAGAAAGTTGTTTCTGAACATGTGTGAGTTTCTTGGGCATGATGAAACATGTCCATAAACACTGGATAGCCTTGTGGGCTCACTGTGCTGTGGGGCATGTTGTTCCTCTTGTGGCCTGCTAGTGCTAACTGCCAAATACATTAGTTGGATACAATCCAAGTGAATTGGCTTTCTGTGCTTGAGACATAATGCATATCACCTCTGTAGGACTGGAGCTGAATAATCTGAGAGCTAACTTTAGGGTTCATATTTTCTTTATATAAATTATATGTAAAAACACACTACACTTATTTCTTTATACACAGAATCACATCATGTAGATAAATTTTACCACAACATTTTGATACTAGCTGAAAAATTTTCTCAGAATTCATACCTACTTGTTTTTTCAAGTACATATTTTCTGAAAATGTTATTAAAGTACAATTGGGTCAAGTACTTTATAAAGATGTGTAGTATTTTAAGTTTGATTATTTGATATTTTAAATTCATGAGCCATATTTTAAAAATTTAAGTCTGAAATGATAACATGATGGATTGTCTAAGAACGGTTTACTAGATTTATTATGAGGGATTTTCCTCTTGTCAAGAAACAATTTCTTTAGATCCATGGAAAGAAAAAGGATGCATACATTAAGATATATACTTTTAGATATAGGTATTTTAAAGGTTTTCAGATTTGCAGAAAGGAAATGTTGAAGGGCAAATCTATATGCAAGAAAATGGTTAGTGTGATTCAGTGCATCTTGCCCTTGCCTGGAGTCTGGTATGCCCTAAATGTCATGTATGACCCAAGCTCACCTGCTAGTAATTTCTAATTTACTGTCCTAATTCATCGATTTGTTATCACTAATTGTTCTTCATTTACTTCTGTGTAGTTTCCAGTACCTAAAGGGTTGAAAGGTTGCTGTAATTGGCACCCGCAGCTGCTCTTTCTTTTGACAGGGGATAATTTTGCAGCCTATGCTTTGTGTGACAGCTGCCTAATTGGGCATTCTCCCCTTGTAGCAAGCCTGCCTCCTCCAGCCTCCCTGCTGACAAATGGTGGTGGATTACAGATGAGGACACGCTGACCCATTCGACCTTGCTGAGACAGCGGGGAGGGGCCTCCTGCTACTTGAGGGAAGCTTTAGGTCATTTAGAGGACAAGGTCATGAGCCAGGTGGAGAAATGACATGATATCACATGACAGTAGCCTGATGACATGGTCAGTGTGTCAAGGACAAATACATCAGTATTGATTAAACATTATTGCAATACTTCATTGAATTTCCTAGTATTTCTTAATTGTTCTAACCGATTCTATTTTTGGTTTTTGTTTTTTTTTTTTAGAAAAAGGAAGAGTGCAGAATGAGATGTGTCATTTTAACAGTGGAAAGCAGTTGTTTACATGAAAATAGAGTTGGTCTAGGAAGCCTCCTAATAAGTTTCTTCAGTTAGAATGTTTTTAAATTATTGCTTAGTTTGCAACCTTTTAACTATCAGTACTTTTCAATAGTTTTTAATTTGCCTGTCTTAATTTCCAAAAATGAGATAATGTGTGATGTCAAAAAAATATTTAACTTTTCTCATCACACTACCTAATGATTGACATACCTTTTCATATTTTGAATGGAAGAAAAATAAGCCAAGTGAAATATCTAGTTGAAAGGAACCTCTAGATTTATTAGATCAAATATACCATTGTTACCCTAATTATAAAGTGTTAAAGATGCTTTTAAGATCATTTTAAGACCTGAAAAAAATTTTTAAATAGCATAAAATTACACTTAAATAAAAACTTCAAGATAAATGGAAACCTTTGTGTATTTTTTTTATGAGTAGTAATGAGCGTGCTTTTTTTGAAGTAGACTGAAGCTGTTATAATACACTTTTACACGTGAAGTCATAAGAATACATGCTGAGTCTATTAACCCTATATTCATACTTGAAAGCATAAGTCTATAAGAACTGTATTGAATATTACAATTGATACAAATGTCTTGTTTTAAAAATAGTGAATATTTAATTCAAAGAATCATGATTCTCATTTTTGGAAAAACAATTGTTGTTGAGTACTGTTGGATCTAAGTCTTTAGTTCAACAGGAGGTAATTTTATGCTTCTGAGATAAAAAACAAGGAGTAGTAAAGTGTGATGAATTAGTTCACTGAAGTAGACACATCTGTATTTTCATGGCATGTGTATGTATGTGTTTGTGCCTGTTTAATTTTGACCATGCTGTGCATGTGTTTAGCTGCTCTCAAGACTCAAGCTTGGTGGAGGTTTAATCCTGTGCCCTTGTACACGTATACTTGATTAGTAGTTGTGGTTATCTCAGCAGAAGACACACCGCCCTCCTCCTTGTATTGGTCGGGACCTGGGCATTGGGGAGTCAAGGCAAAGGAGAAAGAAAAGAGCTTTTGCATTAGTATTCTATGAAAGCCTTACTGTCTGCAGAACAAATTGATTGCTCCGGTGTACCTGTGCTTGGCACCACTGCTGTGAAAGAAAGGTAGGGCTGTAATCTGTTTTATTGTATTACATATTGTGACACTCCAGGAATATGTAAGGTGCACTTTTTCTATGGCACGTGCTCTAACTCTAAGTAAAGAAAAAGGAAATAAATGAATGAAAAGTATGTCAGCTGTGGGCTACAGCTTTGTTTACTTTAGTTCATGAGTTCATTTGAATAAGATAATTTTGCTGAAGGCGTCACTGGGAACATAACCTGATTGATAACGAAACCCTATAAAGTGTTCTGAGGCACTAATCTGCTTCCCTGCTTGAAATGTGTCAAACAGAGATGAAATTCATGCTATTATTGTAAGATTTAAACTACAAAATGGGAGATGTCGTGGAGGTGGTTATGGATATAATTAGTTTAGGAAATCATTTCAAATTATTTTTGTCGTATTTTTAAAGGTCGTACGTGGTACAGAGAAAGAAGAGATTTTCATTAAAAAAAGAATAGAGGTGGCCAGTGTACTACTTTATAAACTATATTAAGAAAATTAATAAATGTGTTGTTTACTTTATTTGTTGGTTATTTTGATTTGTATAAACCCTATATATTTGATTCTGTTGCAGTGAAAGAAATTGCATTCTTTTTTTTCATGTAGTTTTTATTTGTTTTTTTTTAATTCTGTGGATGTTTTTCAATCGTGTACAGTTTGGGGTTGCCTATTATGAATTGAATAAATATTTTAACATTTTACACAATAATTAAAATACCCGTTGTTGGAGTTAGACTCTTTACCATTTTTAGGATTTCTTAAAAGGTAATTGTAGCAACACTTTTTAGGTTGCATGTATATCTGTGCTGTGAGGAGAGAAAGAAATTCCTCTTGTCCAAGCAAGCCTCCTACCACATGTGAACTGCAGGTGCCCTTTGCTGCCTGTCCCCATCCTTTGATTACAATCAGAACACTTGATTTAAGAGAAAGAGCAAAATATCTCATATTAATATATTGATGGAATTAATGTTGTTTTCCATTGTTTATTTTTATATTTAAATTAATATATAACTGTAAATTGCTTAGATTAAATTTTGCTTTCATTTAAGCATGCACATGACTATTCGTTATAGAGTAATTATAAAGATAGGATACAGGTTTCACATAAGTTATGGACATTGATCTAGACTTACTCATAGATAACTTTTGTAGAAAATGGGCAAATAGAGGAGCCATTTAAACATTGGTTAATAACAAATACAAATATGCCAACCCTGACATAAAGCAGTGATTATAATTAACTATTTCAGGTCATGTTATCTATAAAGGATCTGGGTGTTTCAAAGAACTTTTGAATTCCAGTGTTTCAAATTGAATATAGATATAAATTTTGTAATGTTTAGATAACTAGTTTTATGAGGTTTTTCCCTTATTGGGGAAAAAGTATCAGAAAATGTGGAGGAAAATAGACCATGGAACTAAGAATCAAAATATTTATTTTATAAATAAAATTATTAAAATCTTTCCAGTTTTGTTTAGTTTTTAATTTTTAAAGTTACCCTAAAATTTTGAAAACCTTAGAATCTTTCAACCTTTCAAAAGAAATACTTGGCATGTGTATTTTGTGTGTATATTTGTGTGTGTGAGGGGTTAATTAACTAGAGAAAATAAAGGATAGAGAAAAATTTATATTTTTTTCTGGCTTTTTTTTTTTTTTTTATTTTGTGGGTGCAATGGGAGATGTTTTTAACAGACAAGGACTTTATTTTGTTTACCAAATTACCTACAATGCTTGACATTATACCTGGCATATAATAGTTGCTCAGTAAATGTTTGTCAAAAAAGTGAATAACAGATGCTCACTCCACTCCCCACATTTCTTTCCCCATTTATAACTTCAGGTTGTGCTGTGTGCATTTAAGTGAATTATGGGCATTGATGGGACAAGAATTCATTTTTTTAAAACCAACCTGAGAACCAGGTGTATAGACTTTATTTTCCAGAATAGTTAAGTGATTGAGCTTGAAATTGTTTTTCCTCCAAAAGTGTACCTTAAGAGTTCTGCACTTTCAATTGCCTCCATTCTTTTTGCTCAGATGCTGATCTATGATGCTGAGTTTTTTGTTTTAAAGCTATGAAATCTGTTTCTTACATTTTCATTTTGTGATGTTCGATCCATTATGCTAACAAATCAATATCAGCAGTTATTATAACCATTCGAGAAAATTGTATGTTAACATTAGTTAGAAAGATCTAGGTAGATTGAGTCTTGGAGAGATAAAACAAATATTTGATACGTTGGCGACTAGTAATCCATGAAGTTAAAGTTACCCATAGATAACAACTCTATGTGGGTGTCACTTTTTAAGCCCACTTAACAAGCAAACTTTTCATTGTTTGTTATTCCACATTAGTTAGGCTTAAACTTGGATCCTTTGAGCAGTAGGAACCTTGAAAATTAGTATCAATAGCTCATTTAACTGATGAGAACACTATATATGTTGATACTTTGCCATTTTTATAAAGCTGGTTAGTACCTGAACCAGAGCAAAAACAGAAACTTCCTGGTTTTAGGGAAACAAAGAAGATTATTTTTTCCCTCATAGTATCAACTCTATTTCATTTAAAACTTCTAAAATAACATTATGTTAACATTACTCAACCAGAACACCTGTAGAATTTGTATACACACACACAGAATTGTGGATTGTTTCCTGTGGATGTGGACTCAGTATTCTTTTGTGCCAAGAATGAGTGACAAAATATTGGATAATATAAAAATTCAAAAGATTTTTATATAGAATTACATTGTCTAAAATAAATTTATGAGTAATGCAGTCACAAATAACTACTTTAGATACTTATATCTTAGGGCAATATTCTCTTTATTAGTTTAGTCATGACTAGACTAAGGAAGGAAGCAGCTAACCATGGGGACCTCCCCCGGGGGGATACCAACTGGGCTGGACCTCTTTCAAAGATAATTAAATGCTGAATTGTGAAATTCAAGAAATATTCAGATTGTCATATAGGTATACAAGGAAGTTGATCCAGAAATCTAGTGCCCAGTTCAAGGGCTGACAAAATTAGTTGAGTGGGTCAAGCCTTCATCCACCTGGGCTGAAATTATGACTAGATTTTATTTCCAGGGAAGAAATGAATAAGGAGCTAGGGATCCTCTTAAAAAACCAAACCGAGCAAACATGGAGGCTGTGGGGAAACTAGTGAACTTTGGAAGTGTGGATTACAGGTGGAGCGTGTCTCATGTTCCACAACTAAGTTTATAAGCTTACAGGTCATAGGGATGGCAGTTAAAACTATTTCTAGCCCTTTCTACCCCATTAGTGAAAAAGATATCTCTAGCCCTGACCCTTTAGTTCAATAGTGGGCCACAGTTTACAAGCAAATTAACATCTCTACAGTGCAGTTTCTCCATATGCAAAATAAGGATGATTGCTATATCTACCTCTTCAGGTTTCTGAGAAGACACATACAGTACCTAGATCTATATGACAATTCTTTGTGGGTTCATGTGTCTGAGTATAAGGTAGCCATCTCCCTCTTCTGATGTGTTATTTTTCCTTTTATTAATAATAGAGGATTTGACTAAGTCACTATAATATGATGTACTAGAGGTGTTTTGGCATTTCAGAATTATTGATACATTCTTTCCATCTTATATTTATTATAGCATGGTAAATAAAATTCTTACTCCTGTTTTGAACCTATTAATTTATTCACAAGGTTTAACCTAACAAATGCTCTGTGGTTAATAATATGACTTTCTCTCCCTTAGTATGTACTATCTTGGTTAGTTATTTAATTTTTATTAATATTGAATTTATTTATATTGATTATAAAAATATGTATCAAACTGCATAATTTTTTTTAAAATTTTTGTTCTGTTTTGTTTGCATTACTGGGGATTGAACCCAGAGGCACTCGACCTCTGCGTTACATCCCATCATTTTTAAACTTTTAATATGAGACAATTGTCTGAAAGTCACCCAGGCTCCAATTGAACTTGTGATCCTCTTGCCCTAGCCTCCTGATTCACTGGGATTACAGAAACATGTCCCTGTACCTGACTCTGCATAATTTTCGTTGTCCACCTTTTCACCTGAAAGAGTAAAATGTCTAAATGAATCATGACTCCTCCTCTAGAATATAGTAATTGATTTGGAAAATGAGAGGCCAGAGCAGATAGGGTAAATTTTAATTTGTTTAAATTTTAGCTAAACTTTTTTAGCTTTCTTCAAGTGTCACTAGTTGTTTCCATATCTTGCTTTTTCCCTTTAATTGTAGAAATTTCTTGGCAATTATTTTTATTATTATTTATTTTTTGTAAATCTTTAGGATACTGGGGTGACCTGACTTCACAGGAGAAAATGTGAAATGGAGTAAAAGCATGATAATCTTTTCTGAAAAGCAGAGGAGGAATATTCAACATACCTTATGATTTGAATTCAGTTTAAACAATGTTTTAACTTTTTCATTAGATAACACTTATAATTTTAAACGAAGTAGTCATTTCTTTTGATATTTATAAGACATTTCTTAAATATAAAGATTTTTCAGTTATACCATATAAGCATTTTTATTTGGTTTACATAATTTATATATATGAATTGTATGTGTGTGTGTATGCCTGCCTGCCACTTGTTTCCCAATTATGTATATAAATAAGTGGTCAGACAAGGAACATGATTAGACATGTTGTTGAGCAAAAAGTTAATGGCTCAGTCATGCTCATAGTGAACAGAATAAAAGTAGTCCTTGTCCTCATGTAATAGGTATTACAGTCTATTGGTGAAAGATAGGTGATAAATATGTTTTTTTAAAAAAAGGAAAGAAAAGCAGGTAAACAAGAAAAAATAATTACTGAACGAGAGAAGTTTTGTGTTCTCTGGGTGCTCTGCAAAGAATGAACAGGAGGCTGGTTTATTAAAGATCATTGGGAAAGGTTTGTCATAAGTGACATTTAAACTGAGTTATGGAAAGAGGCAAAGGAGTCAGTCACAGGAAGAGCCAAGTATATACATAGGCCTGAGAGCACAAAAGCTCCATCCATGTTCTGGGATCAAAGGAAATCTAGGTAGCTAGAGTTGTGCCATTCAGGACAAAAGCCACTGGCCACATGTGGCTTTCCCTACCTGAGCTACTCAGAATAGTAAAATGAATACATGCCAGTGTACAAGAGAAATATAAATCATCATGAAAATTTTATATTGATACCATCACATTTTGGATAAATTGGGTTAAACAAAATATACTTTAATTTTACCTTCTTAATTTTTTTTAAGTGTTGCTACTAAATATTTAAAATTGCACGTAGGTATCTCATTGCATTTCTGCTGGGCATTGCCTGACTAGAAGGGTGTAATAAGCAAGAGACTGAATGCATGAGATAAGGTTGGTCAGATTCAGTAGAGACATTTAATGCCATGCCTTCTAGACCTTAGGCTAGAGAGGAATTCAGACTCGATTCTAAGTGAAAGGGGTTCACCATTACAAATAGCATTGGCTACAATTTGGAGACTGTGTTGGAGGGGAGCCAGTTAGGAAATTGGTACAATAAAAATATAGACACAGCTAAATGAGTGATCGCAGCAGTTGTCAGATAAAGTAGTCTGTCTTTTTTGATAGAATTTCATAAGCCATGGGTATATGCGTTGGTTTGGGTTTATATATATATGTAAGAATTATCTTTTTATCATATTCATGAAATATTAAAATTCTTATAAAACATTAAATCTCTGCCAACCATCTAGAACACTATATTTCATGGAAATAGTAATACTTTAAAAATCATTTATAACTTTAAAGATTTAATTTTAAGAGTTTTGACAAACTACAACAGTTTTTAATGGCTTGGTTCAAGTAATTATTTGGTATTTTGTTGTTTCTTTAACAACAAAATACCAAATAATTGTCATACAGCCCAGCCTCTAATCCTTCCAACTCTTCTCTGCAATAGGGTTTATTTTTATGTTTTATTGAAAAAAGAAAACAAAACAAAACAAAAAAACTTGGAGACTTTTAGAGTAATTAAGCTAAGGTACCACAGTAAATATTTTAAGTACTGATAAACCCTATGCTAAAACTCAAATCGTTCAAGTATATATTAGGATTTCTGCTTATCTGAATGCTTTTCATATTGTATGAATGTATGTATCTGTATATGCATGAATGTGACTTAAATTTGCCATTTTTTTATTTGGATCAGAGGCTGTATTTATAGTACCACCACTTAATTTAAAATTGGAATAACTGTTAAGTCTTCGTTTTTTGTTGTCGTTGTTGTTAATTACACTATTCTGTGATGATACAAGGTTTTGGATTACAGTACTACACCCCAATCCACAGTTTTGCTTTCTGTGTTTTCAGTTACCCAAGGTCACTTATGTTCTGGAAATGTTCCAGAATAATTCATAAGTTTAGATTGCACATTCTTCTTAGTAGTATAATAAAATCTTATTCCATCCCAAGTGGGACACAAGTTGTTTCTTTGTCCAGTGTGTCCACATTGCATACCCTATCCTCCTGTTATTCATTTAATAGCCATCTTATTTATCATATTGTCATTGTGTCACAGTGTTTGTGTCCAAGTAATCCTTATTTTGTTTAATAGTGTCCCCAGAGCACAGTGATGCTAGCAATTTGGGTATGCCAAAGAAGACTTAAAGTGCTTCCTTTAAGTATAAAATTGAAAGTCATTGATTTTAATAAGGAAAGGAAAAAATCATCCTGAGGTTGCTAAGATCCATGGTAAGTTATTATTATAAATAACTTATTATAAATAAGTTATTATTTATAGTGCCTAACTTATATTAAACTTCATCATGGATATTTATTTATAAGAAACTACCAAGGGATAATAAAATATATAACATGGTTCTAATTTAGATATCAAATTAAAACAGTTATATAAATCATTATAGATATTTATCACAGTAGCAAAATGAGGCAAAAAGTGAACTATTTTTCAAGGACCACTGTATTGGTTTTATTTCATCTTTTATTTTTACAACTTCTCTATTAGGCAAGTTGATATTGTACATACTAAACTGAGGTTCAGACAGATTCACCCAGTCACAAAGCAGGGGGATGAGTCCCATTGTTAGGTTTTTAAGTTCCTGTATCTTTTAGAAATGAAAATGTGGGAATTTTTTTATAGTGAAAATTGTTGGAGAGTATAAAATGAAGCTATTTCAAAAGTGAATCGCAGAGAATCTGAATTGTTAGATTTCAATTTTAAATTGTTAAGATTAAAAAAATTGTTCAGATTGACAATTGGTGGATTATAGTGATATCTAGTCCTGTGAGTAACCAATACAGTAAAATAGTTTTATGAAGTCAAGTGTAAGAGTTTTCTCAGCCCCATTTTTTTTGTTGTTATTACTGGTCTTGATTTTGTTATTTCTAATCTTTTGTCTCCAGGCTCATCACTGATAACATAAAGATATAAGTACTTAACAGTGCCAAATACAGAATTCCCCTCTGGAACTGCATAAGTGTTTTTCATATCAACAGTTTTATAATAACTAAAAATTGATTGTTGAACAGAGTTTTTGGTTGTTTTTTTTTAAGGATAGTTAACCATTTTTTTTACTCTTCTCAATTATAATTTTGCCAAGATTTGGCAAGTATCTGCCGCAGTCTAGCTGGGCACAAAATAACCGAGCCACCACACACTTTGTAGATTCAAACAGCAACTCTTTATTCCCGAACTTTCACCGGCACTCTACACGCATGTTCTGGGGAAAAAAATCCACACCTCCACCAGGCTCTGCATCCCAAATACTCTCTGAATCCCGCGAGAACTCAAGGGGAACTCAAGGAGCAGGCACCTGAGGCAGCAGGATACGCCCTATTCCCAGCAGGATCCACCTTAAACCTGCAAGCACCCTATTCCAGCAGGATCCACACCCTAAACCTGGAACCACCCTAAACCCGGATCCACCCTGGTCCTTGAGCAGGGTCACCTTTCTCAAACATTCATGCAATGTCACTGCAAATGATGTAGGTCCAAGGCAAGCCCATTTCCACAATGGAGAGTCCTCCCTCTAAGCAACATTGGGTAGGCTGACAAGGAAATTGCCATGCTTCATTCCTACTTGGTTAGGGCTCTCAGCAAGTATCGGCTATCTGCTGGCCCTTTTTAAAAAATTATATAGTTAAAAGTAGAGATCCAAGGCAAATTTTAATTTATGTGTGTTCTGATCTCATTTTTGTTCTTCCTTTTTTTCTGATTACGTAGAACTCCACTTAAGCCTTTTATTCTGAACAAAGGTTCCAACCAGTTCTACTTCATAATGTTTATGCTATTAAATATATGTGAAAGAAAAATATTGCCAAATTTAGGTACTTCTTTTTAGTATATACTGTAGATATTTTTAACATATCAGGTAGTAGTTTTTTCTCCCCTTTGTGTCATGCTTCCTGTAATACACATACTTTTTTCGAGGGAAGGCACCCTTCTTGATAAATCAACTTTGCTAATTATTTTATGGCAAACCCATGATTATTACTGGGATATTTTTATTGTTGTTTTAGAAAATAGTTAGCTTTTGATTGTGAAAATTTGAATGATACTCTTTTATATAAGTGGAAGGCAGAAACTTATCAACCATTTCAAGCAATAGATTATAAACCACACTCAAACTGAATTTATGGTTATGTTGTTTAAATGATATCCTTACCTCTGTAGTTTATTTTAAAAAATGGGGCTCCTTTAGGCTCTGTAAGACCTTCAGAATAGAGGAGAAAACATAGTCAAAGAAGGGAAAAAAGAAAAAAGTTATTGAAGGAAAAACAACTTTTTAATCCTAGATGTGGTTTCTTACCATCTTAAATGTAAACGGACAATATTTTTATAGTCATCTTCCAGTTTCATATTGGGGGTTATCTTTGTGAATCTTTGTCATATCTGAGCTCTTGGGATGTTGTAGGGTGGGTAAATACAATGGTGAACCCCTTGTCTCCTTTTATTTTCTCCTTTCCATAGAAAAGTATATTACTTTTATAGCCTGTTTACTTTTTGAAAATGTGATTGATTTAATGCATATATTTTAATTGATTTCTTTTCATTATCCATGGTAAAAATTCAAATGCAAACGAATCTGGAGTGACACTTGAAAATGTCTTTCTTTTTGTAGAGAAGAAGGAAATTGAAATAAGACAATCTACAGTGGGGATACATACTTAGTCCTGAAAGGAGCATCAGTCCTAAAAGGTAGAGCAAAGAAAGGCAGAGTGATTAGGTTTAGCTGTACTAGGAATATTCTCAATAAGGTCTTTATAATATGGTGGTAAAATAACTATAATATGGAGGTAAAATTACTGGAGCCCAGGATCATGCAGCAGAATCTTAATGAGGATCTTGCTGGGATGTGTGCATTCAGATGAGTAGAGTAAGGCACAAATAGAAAATCACATGCTTTTTTTTCTTCTTCTTAAAAATCCCTCACAGCTTCAGAGTGCCAAGAGTTGGACCGCATGGCCAGATTTCATCTTTCCTCTGTTGATCCCATCCCCATCCTGTTAATGACAAGAGGAAGGAACTGAGTGAGAAGTAGTTGTAGAACTACAGGAATAGAAACTCCTGCCTTTTTTTTTTCCCTTTATTATTCCACCATAGAATAATTAGTATTTCTGACTCCTTCCTTTAGGCCGTTGTTCAAACATTTTGGGCTAGGGCTATAATGTAGGACCACGATGGCCAGAGTTTAAGAAGAACTGGAGATGTGAAAACGCAGTGGTTTACAACATGAAAAGAAACAATAGAAGCACTAGAGGGCTTGGGTACAGCTGACCTTTCCTGACCCAGGGTCATCTCCTCAACCTCACCGAAAACTTGGATTCTACTCTGATGGCAGGCTGCTTACTATTAGATGCTATGCTCATTTTCTACTAGAATTAGGGGCTAGGGATGGTAGAAGTTAGCTAAATCAAAATCCACTTATCTAATATTTTGCAATCTAGCCCTCTGAGAAAGTACCATCCCGTCTTTGTTTGCTGGCCAACTTCAGCATTCACCCAACCATTATGCTGGGCTTCACTTAGTAATTCATTTCCCATAACTGCCCACATACCAGCTTAAATACTAACGTCTCCCTTAAGATGCAATCACCTCTTGTATGGTTCTTGCTGTTGCTTCCTCTCATAGACCCTTTTCTTCTAATTGGTTGACATAGTACTGAGGTTGTATATTGAGTGAAGGCGTTCTTTCTGAGTTTGCTTTTCTTTCATCCATTCATGCTCAAGGTTCTCTTGAACCCTG
This sequence comes from Marmota flaviventris, assembly GCF_047511675.1. Taxonomy (NCBI): domain Eukaryota; kingdom Metazoa; phylum Chordata; class Mammalia; order Rodentia; family Sciuridae; genus Marmota; species Marmota flaviventris. The sequence goes on from NC_092505.1 coordinate 26,458,258, forward strand.
TTCAGAGCTGTACAATCTATTGCTGTATGATCAATCAGCTCTGACTCACCGTTGGGCATTTATACTGGTATTGTTTAAGTGCAGTCACACCATCTCACTCCACTGTACCATTCCCAACATAAAGAATTTGGCCTTCCTGACAGAGTCAGGATCCTTTGTAGTTCTGAATACCTGAAGTGTTCATAAGTAAGAGAGGTAGAAGTAATTTAAGCCTTAAGAATTAAAAGATGGAAAAAAGAAGAGGAAGAAATCAGGAAGCAAGAAGGAATAGTAGGGAAAAAATAAGCGCTTATGGGCTGGAGTGGCTCTTAGGCTAGTGGCACTAAAATCATGTTATAGATGTGCATCTGATTCTGATGTATTAAGAAGTATTCTTGAATTTAGTAGTCCATTAGTAGTCAATTAGCAAAATTACGAAGTGGGAGAAGTAAAGAAATAAGGTACCTGTGCTGTTTCACAGCTTATTTTTCCCTTGATTAACAGGAAGACCATTATTTTGTTGTAGATTCCATGTTTTTTTTTTTAACATTTCAGCCAGGTGCAGTGTTACAAGCTTGTAATCCCATCTGCTCAGGAGACTGAGGCAGGAGGGTGGCACATTCAAAGCCAGCCTCAGCTAGAGCGAGGCACTAAGCAATGAGAGAGACCCTGTCTCTAAATAAAATATGAAATAGGTCTGGGGATATGGCTCGTGGTCAAATGCCCCTGAGTTCAATGTAAAAAAAAAAAAATTATATATATATATATATATATATATATATATATATTTTTTTTTTTTTCAGACTTCATCTCCCCAGCACCCACTCGTCCCTATGTGCACACATGCACCCATGCTCAGACCATTTCTGTTCATGTATGTGTAACAACTTCATAATCAGTGATACTGCCGGCTAATATTGGAAATAAAAATTTATCTACATTTAAATTTAATAGAATAGAGGGAAAATAGTACCATAAAGTTCTTCAACAAGTCCTCAGTAAGTTTCACACAGCTGTAGGGATAACTTGACGAAAGGACATGTTCAGCCAGATGGCCTGTGCTGGCCTCCTTCCCATTCCTGCAAAAGATATGTTATTCACTCCCAGGGTAGCTCAGGGAAAGAGCTGATTATGGAATTAAAACAACCAATGTCCAATTAACCCCTGTTTTGGTCAATGTTTCCTACACAGTTTGGATAATTGGCATACTTTAGTTCCATCAAGGGAAGCAGCTGGTTTATTGGTTAGTGCAGGCCCCTGGGAATAAGAAATCTGAAATTCTGTTATCAGCTCTGCCCCTACAAACTTAAGAATGACCTTGGGCATTTTATTTACCTCTTCGAGTTTAGCCTACCTCCTTTGAAATTCAGAGATACATGTTGCTCTTTAACCATGACATGAAGTTTAGTATAGAAAAATTAGAAAAAAGAGCATTGATATTTACAGAGTTCTTTAGGACCATGAATAAAAGGTGCAGTTTAGCATGCATATTGTTAGTACAGAATCATAGTGATGTTGTGATGACATGGTCAGAAGCCCCCGCAAGCAAGCTTAAATACTAGGGGATACAATAGAGGCATGCAGCAGTCCCTTGACAGGCTTGACAGGAACCCAGTGACAGGCTTGCTCTGCACCTCCTCGAAAGCAGTCTTCCCCAATCGCTTGCTGCTCTTCTCTCTTTCATTTGCCCTCTTCATCTCAGCTTCTCACTGCACGCCTGCTTTCTTCTTTCCTCTCAGTATACTGATTCCTCTCTATCCTGCCTATGAAATGTCTCATTATGGCCACCCTTAATGAAGTCTTCTGTCTTTCTCAGAATTTCAGTTCTAAGGAAAAGAAATGACTGGTCTGTTTCAGACAGGTTCGCAAGGTTGATACAGTCCCCTGAGGGTCAGTGAACAGGTTCTTTGAAGTTATTCCATGCTTTAAGTTTTTCTGTCTCATAAGATTATAAAATTAAAGATTTAGCTAGTTTAAGTAAATTATTTCACATGCCCAAATTTTTTTTTAAGTTTTTCACATTATACACAGAGTGTACTAAATACTTAAAGTATCAGGCATAGGAATACAAAGACGAAAATAGTCTTAACCATCAAGGAACATATAGGATGACAAGCAAGCTGAAAAATGTTAAGAAAACTCTTTCGTCTAGTTCTATGTCTATAAATAACAGAATACTTAAATTTCATTAAGTGCTTAGAAAATGCTAGATATTATACATTTCATTTAATAAAATAGGTTTATGGGTAGATACTATTATGCCATTTTTACAGCTAAAGAAATTGAGTCCCAGAATGAAAAGGTAAACTGACCAAAATCATTCATTGGTGATTGAAGTGTCAGGAATCCGGAGGTTGTTCTTGTAACTACTGTACTTTGTGGCCTTTCTAATAAAAACAAGAGACTTAAAATAGCAGAGACAAAATTTTAGAGTATGAAAAGTAATCTAAAATTCTCAAAGTTCTCCAAACGTGTGTGATCTATCAAATGTTTTCAAATCCATTTTTATTATTGTCTGTGGCAATTTAATAGGAAAGACTAAAATTCAGAAGATCATGATTTGGTTTTGGATCAGCTACTTACTGGATGATTAACCAGTCACTTAATTGTTCTGACCATTAATGCCCTTGTTTGGTAATGAGGAGAATAAAAAAAAAAAATTAAAAAAAAAAAAAAAACATGGTATTTCATTTGAGGAAGGGTTAAGGTTTAAAGCACCCATGAAAAGGCAGAGCTTTCTAAGTGCATAGAACATTTAGTAGGAGTCAGCAGTCTATGCAGAGAGCCCCCAAGAGGTTTTATAACCAACAATTTATATCTTTGCAGCACCTACCACAGACTAACCCAGGAACATTTGTCTTCTTTTGTTTGCCCTTTGCTAGGCTCCTGTCAACGATGGGGTTTTACTGTCTTATCTATACCTTATGGTGGTGCGAGAGCCAGTTAGTGGAACACAGCACCTATGTTATAATGTTTGAAAGGCAACTGAAGTATTTGTCTTGTCTCCTAACTCCCCAAAAGGACCAATAATCAGACTAAAGAGACATTGTAGTTCTGTCCAAGAAAGAATTTTATATTGTTACAGTTGTACAAATATAGAGCAAATTCTTTGAATGAGGGACAACCCTTATTAGCACTGTCCTGTGCCCAAGCTGTATAAATATGGTCATATACATTCCCTAGATGGTTGTATGAAATAAGTGTTCATTTTTGTGCACTTATAGATGATAAAAACTTTAAGAGTAATTAACTTGCCCAAGTTAAAGTGATTTAGTCAATAATAGAAAGAGCCAGAAATTGAACCCAGAACCATTTTATCCCAAGAGATAACCACCTTAGAAGACACTTGATGGTCACTATAGGTTTTCAGAAATAAACTGGGCAACCAGAGTTAGCAGATAGGTTATGAAGGGGAAAAAGCATCATTTGAGATAATTGATTAATAAGAGATTGTCTTTTACCTCTCATCTAACCTTTAAATGGTGTGCTTTTGTCATACTTGGAGAATCATTTAGTAAGCCACAATGTTATGAAAATGATAGGTGACTATAGACCCGTTAGAGGAAAATAGATTTCACTCCATAAGAATTAGCTCTTCTACTGGGCATGGTGGGCCACCTGTAATCCCATCGGTTCGGGAGTCTGAGATAGGAGAATCATAAGTTCAAAGTCAGCCTCAGCAACAGCAAGGCACTAAGTAACTCAGTGAGACCCTGTCTCTAAATAAAATACAAAATAGGGCTGGGGATGTGGTTCATCAGCTGAGTACCCTGAATCCAATCTGCAGTACCAAGAAAAAAAAAAATGCCGTTCTTAAATTTTATACAAGTCCTACAAAGTTGTTTATCTGGTATTCTGGAGGATGGGATGTTTGTTTAGCTTTAAAAATGAATTATTAATCCAAGTGAATAAAGTACTTACAAATCCGTTTTATAATGATAGTTAAGGAATATTGATTTGATAGCCAAATGCTTAAAACAAATGCCTAAATAGCTTCTGGAATACAATAAGAAATGTTTTGTTTTTAATACATATTAAAGAGTGTCTTGCTATACATTTTAGAAAACTGAGTTTTCTCAGTCTTATTCATATCAAAAGTTAGATCTCTTCCAAACCCGTATGACTTCTTAGCTTTCTCAGACCTGAGAAACACTAATGTTTAATACCATGACAAGAACTAAGAGTGCACCTGAACTTTAATTTAATACAGGTCAAAGAAGTGATTTCCCTGGTTTTATATTTCTGTTGATGGCAACACGCCAGCATTGTAAGAAGTAGTACAAAAGGCATGGCGATATGTTGACTTGTCCTATGTTAGTGTTCAAGGCAGACCTACATGGATTACACTTGTTTTTGTTGAATTTGGCTTGAGTCTTTCAGGTTTAGTCTTCAAAAGATAATTACAGCTAGGTGTAGTGGCTCACACCTGTAATCTCAACTATTCCAGAGGCTGAGACAGGATTACAAATTTGAGGTGAACTTCAGCAACTTAGTGAGATCCTGTCTCAAAATCAAGAATTTAAAAAAACTGAGGATGTAGCTCAATGGTAAAGTGCCCCTGGGTTCTCAGTCTTTAGTATTTGAGGGAGAAAAGAATAAAAGGTAATTTGATTACTTTTACATATTCTAATTGGATCACTTTAGTTTACGTTTATTTTTATTTAGCCATGAAATGAAAGCTTATACTTGATGTCAGCAACAAATGTGGGTTCAAATGAAAAATAATCATGCTAACAATAGCTTTAACTAGAATTTATCACATAATATAAAGGGTTGAAGATCTTTAGTGCACAATTATTACCTGCTATCAATTGTGGTTAATACAGTTTAAAAAAAAAACAAAAAACTTTATTTCGTAAAGGCTTACATTCCTTGTTTTATTATAATTATTTTTTAAAATATGTTTGGTTTTAGGGAATAATATATTTTGATGTGATATTTAATTTCTTAATATAACTCCATCAAAGGAAATCTTCACAAGGTAATAATATTTCAGTGTTAAATATGTGTTACCTGTCTTCTTTATAGAGGAAGTATATGAAAAACTTAATGGTAACAGTATTTTGAAATATACATACTCATTTTTTAAAAAAAATTTTTATTTGTTTTAATTAGTTACACATGACAGTACAATGACCTTGACATATCATACATTTGAATCAGATGGGATATAAATGTCTGTTTCATTCTACTATCCTTTCTATCCCCCCATCCCCTCTCCTCATCTTGATACCTTCTCTGTGTGTACTAGATCTCACTAACCTTGACTGGGAAAACAGCAATCAAAGGAACTAAATGAATATGATTGATCCTTTATAAACAAATGTTAAAATAAATGTCTCTTACATAAACATATAAAATCCTTTAAAATATGCATTTTTAAAATACAGAAAATCTTTTAAAAATATGTATTTTTAAAATAAATCTTGTGTTTTTCTACCAGAATATTAGGCACTCATGTTTTCTAAATCCATAGAACTTCCTATAGATTAAAAAAGAAACTTTATTACTCTTTAATTTTGTACATTTTTGTTAGTTTTTAGTTAGGAGAAAAACATATCTTAAGTTTAAAAGCCAAACATTAGAAATAACATCATATCAGAGGTAAGTCAGAGGTGGTGGCACATATCTATAATCCCAGCTGCACCCTGAGGCAAGAGGATCACAGGTTTGAGGCCAGCCTGGGCAGCTTAGTGAGACCCTGTCTTAAAATAAAGGGTCTCAGTGGTAGAGCACTTGCCTGTCATGTGTAAAACCCTGGGTTCAATCCCCAGTACCACACACACAGATAATCTTGAGCTACCTTAGGATCACAACCCCTCCCCTCCACACCTCTTTTGTAAACTAAGGCTCCAAGAGGTTGAATTCCTGCATGTTCTACTGGGAATGCTACGTCACCTGTCCTGGGCTGTAAAGATGACAAAGACTTAATTCTTGACCATAAGGAGTTTACTCTGTAGTCAGGAGGTAGGCAGACAAAAACCAAAATGCACTTTTGTAAGTGGAATGATTGAAAGATTCCCTGAATGCTATAGAGGCACAGACAATCTACCCCTAGTCTATAGTTTGGGGAAGGCTTCCTGAAGAGGGGATGTGTCCTTAGCCAAGACTTAAGAAATGAAAAAGACCAAGCAGCTCAGGAGGCTGAGGCCGGAGAAGCGCGAGTTCAAAGCCAGCCTCAGCAATGGTGAAGACACTGAGCAACTCAGTGAGACCCTATCTCTAAAATAAAATACAGAATAGGGCTAAGGATGTGGCTCAGTGGTTGAGTGACCCTGAGTTCAATCCCCGGTACCAAAAACAACAACAACAAAAAAGGATATATCTTAGCTTGATTGTAAGTGAATGGGATTTAATATATCAAATCATGATATATTAAATCATTCTCTAAGCATTTTTTGTTCTGATATATTTCATCAAATGATGATAATGATAGGGATTAGATGGACAAATGGGAGGAAGGCCAGTAAGTAGATGAGTCTACTTCTTCATCTGTATTACCCTGTTTCTCTCGTTTCTTTCTTACATCCTTACTTACCATTAAAATATCTAGATATAAGTCTAGATATTCATTTTATATAAATGCTATAATTGAAAATACAGTAAAGAGCAAACGGCAAAACAAAGTATAAACAGAAAGAAATTGATACAAGGATTTAAATAATTGATATTGAGTTAAACTACTAAGCAGTGTATTGATCAGTATAGTGTATATGTATACTTGCACACACCATCATTCTATCTCAAAAAACTAACCAACCTGGAAAAGTGATGCGAGATTTCTTCAAAGCTAAAGTATTTAGTTCTTTTGTATTAAAATGATTTAACTTTATGAAATTATATGAATAATAGATACTAAGTATTTGTTTTTGATGATTCTAAGTGTTCAAGAAAATGTTGTTCTGAAGTATTTTTGGTCCAGTGAAGTCAGAAAAGCCCTGACCTATGTTACTTAGACTTCTGCTGTTCCTGTTTCTCCTCCAGTTCACTGGAGTCCTCCTCTTAAGCTCCCAACTACCTCATCTGTATCTCTGTGTCGTGGGTGCCATGGCAAGACCTGTGGCAAGCCATCACTGCTGTAGGGAGTGAACATGTCAGACCTGGACACAACAAAGCTGGATCTCTGATTAACAGTTACTTCTTCAGTTAAACTGAGTTTATTACTTCAAACACTTGGTTATATACACAGGTGAGCAAAAGAGAGGTCAGGGGAAAGTGTGCATGGAAATTTCTTAAATATATGTGAAACCATTTAAAGTAATGGCCCAGTGATGGTGTACCAGTAGCTTTATCTTCCTAATTGAAGAGCATATTTTAATGTTATCTGCTAATATTTAAAGATACAGAACTTGTGTGTAGAAGATTATTTGTTTGTGTTTATTAATTATCTGTAGTGGGGTCTTGTCATTTTTATTGACTTTTTCCCTTTACAGATATTGTTGCTTTGCCCATTTGTCTATGGATTATGTCTGTAGACACTTATCTTTCACATCCTGCTGAAAGTTTTGATCTAAAAATCTGTTCTGAGCCAATACTGGCAAGAGTGATGTCACATAATGTTTATCATTTCTGGAAAATCAAAGTACATGGTCCATTCATAGCAAATCAGCATTTTCACCCAGATAGCAGCAAATAAAGAATATTTTTTGTCAATTGATAAGTCATTCCTCTAAAAAAAGAACTTTAATATAGTGTATTTTATAAAGAATTATGTTTGTTTTCAAAAAGAATGTCAATGGAGTTTCTGATCAAAGTTTAATGTACAGATTATCATCCATTTTCCGTAATTTCAGTATACCCACAGTCTACTTCTGCATAGTAAAGGAAGTTTCTTTCTCATGATATTTAATTTGGTAATTTGATTTGATATTTTCCTTTTTATTTTGAGAACATTTACATGTCCATGTATCATAGGTAATTTGCAAATTACGTAAAGTATAGCAGGTGATAGTTGTTTAACAAGGAAAGCTTTTATAGTATAAATTTGCCCCAACAGTATTATTAATCCTTAAAATAGTTTCTTTATATCAGGGGATGCAGCTCAGTAATAGAGCATCTGCCTGGAATGTGTGAGACCCTGGATCCTATCCCCAGAATCATGAGAAAAAAAAAAAAAAGAAAAAAAGGAAATGATTTCTTGATCAGAATGCTTCAGCAAGAACATTTATCATACAGTGCAACTTAAAATAAATTCATTATCTTGTTTGAACACTGCAACAAAGGCATGGTTTTGTTAGCTAATTGAATTCTTCAATGATATATTCAGTTAAAATCACTTATTGCTCTTGATCCCTTGATGATAACTGAAGTTTCTTCCCCTATGTGTATGGTTTGGAAATTGTCATGGAAGACTGTGGATACAGCATAAAACTTTTCTGGTTGAACCAGGACTTTGTAGTTAAATCTGTATGTTTAGGAAGAAGTTGTAACATACTATTACTTTCAACCTCAACTGAAGCAAAGGCTTGAAGATGTGAGAGAGTATGGTCTATATCTTCTACAGATCTATAAATTACATTAATTTCAAAATTACAACATGGCCAAGAGTATTTATTACAAGTGCACAGATATGGATAGCATGCACATATGCATAGCATGCATACATACATATATAGACACACATAAAAATTCAAAATTCTAACAAACACACAGGTCTCTTCTTTTTCTATGATTCAGAACTAGCAGAACTCACATTATAATAAAAAGCAATGAAAATCTTTAAGGTGGGAGGAGTATTTTTAAAACAGAGTGTACCCTATGAGTAAATGAGGAGTGTCTGCTAAGTGTACTAAAAACCCTAGGAGCTTTGATCAAATGCCAGCTGTTACATCAGTCTGCTGGTAATCTTTCTTGATGATCTGTGACCTTGACCTTGGGCTTCTGTCTGTATGTCAAAATCTATTTTAGGGATAGGGAAACCATAGTTGAGGTTAATTGGATTTATTCACCATTCAAAGAATGTCCCTGTATGTATATACTATAAACATTCAAAACAATTCCAATAGAAGAAAGAACCGTTTTCCATTATATTTTTTATTTTAATAGACACTAGAAAATACTATAATTTTGAAACTTCATAGAAAACAGCTGTTAGTTTTAGATTTATACTGTATTTTTCTTTTACATTTATGTACCACCAAAATAATTATTAATTTATATTCTTTCAGAGAAACTATTGTTTAAGAAAAGAAAACAATGAATAGACACTAATGCTAATGATGAATCTCATTTCTCTTCTCTGTAAAAATTAGTTTTTTCCTGGATTTAAAAAAATTATAGTTAAAATTAATTCTTTTAAAGAAACTATAAAGGCAGAATAAAGCAAATAGTATATTTTTTTGAATCTGTTGTGTGTACATAAGCCTTTTGAGACTAATTCAGATCAAAGAAGCCCTCTCCACTTTTATTTTGCTATATCAACTATAAGGATATTTGTTTCTTTCACCAGGACAATTATTCCATCTTTCTTTTGCATTTATCTATGTCCTTAAGGATCCCAATTCTTTACTATTTCCTTGTATTTTATTCAGTATACAGTCCTTATGAAGTAAGCAAAAGTACCAGTTTGACTGTAAGTACATATTTAGCTTTTAAATAAACATGTACTTAAAATTTTATGACCTACTTTAAAAAAATAGTGATGATAAGTAACTTTTGGAGGATTGGGCAGGTAAGGTCTATAGCTATTACAAAACCAGTTGCTTCCTCTAGAATTCACTAAGAACACAACAAAACAGATTGATGAGGGTTCTTTCCACAATTCTGACAGTATATCATCTTTCTGGTTAAAATGCTTGTCATTTTTATAACTACGGTTTGCCAAATTGGAATCATGGGAATAAAATTTTGGAGTTGAAGAGATCCTTATGTGTTTTTGTCCCTTTTTTGAACACTTAAGTCAGTCAAGCAGTAGTGTCTCCTTGTCTTTTTTACTAGGTTGTGAGTGGCACTGTGTTACTCCTGTGGTAGCAGCTGATAAGCAAGTTAAAGCTGATGGACTTGGAAATTTAGGAGCATATTTTCCCCAGGGCAAAAATATGTAAGTCCCTCAGGTTGGGATGGAGAGCAATTGTGTGGCTGCCTTACCTGTTGCAGCATCAATCAGTGGTTTCCATGTTACCTTCTCTGCAGAGTATTTATATACCTAAAATGAGAGCCCCTGGGAGAGGGCAAGGAACTTTCAAAGTCTAATTTCATATTGAGACCCTAAATTGAGCAGAATGTTTATATATTAGTTAGTTGGACACAATACCTTTATTTTATTTATTTATTTATTTTTATATGGTGCTGAGGATGGAACCCAGGGCCTTACACGCGCTAGGCAAGGGCCCGGCCACTGAGCCACAGCCCCAGCCTGAGCAGAAGGTTTTTTTAAATAGATCCATTTTTGTGGTACATTTTACTTTTGATGAAGGTAATACTGCAAAGATAGTTAATACATTGGAATAATTCAAATTCTATCAAAAGACATACTAATTTTGATTTATTTTTTCAAGAAATCAGAAATATATTCTAATAAATGAAATTTCAGTCTTATTCTTTTGCTCATCTGTTGTGAGTCTGTTGAATAAGGAATTCACTGTAGTCTTCACTTTTGGGGGGTGGGGGTAAACAGGGGTTGAACTCAGGGACACTTGACCACAGAGCCACATCCCCAGCCCTGTTTTTTGTATTTTATTTAGAGACAGGGTCTCACTTTAGTTGTTTAGCACCTTGCTTTTTGCTAAGGCTAACCTTGAACTCACAATCTTCCTGTCTCAGCCTCCTTTGGGGATTATAGGCATGAGCCACTGCTCCTGGCAGTCTTCAGAGTCTTTATCTAAAATGTTACTTTTCCTTTCTTCTAAGAAATTGAAGTATTGTTTTTTAGGTATTCTAGTTTTTCATGTCATTTGGTTTGGAAAGCTCATTCTTCCATTTGGGTAAAATGTTTGGTGTTATATCCTGCTGTTAAATTAATCTTGAGTTTGTGTTTCCTGTTCAGATTTTAAAACATCAACACTAGAGAACGCTAAGCATTCTCTAAAGTTTTTACCTGGATCTCTATTATTTAAATAAAAAGTTCAATAATTAGGACTTTGGAATCTACTTTATACTTTAATATTTTCCTACTAATATTAAGTGAAATCTCTCGGTGTCTTTCTTATATATAAAAACATTATATAAAAACCATCCATGAAATAATCCACAGGATAGGTGGGTACTAGGTTTAATGCCAGTACCTACCCCCCGCATACACACACATATAATATGTAATATTGCCCAATAGGAGTTATTATTGAGTGCCACAATTAAGTGACCCTTCTGATTTTTTAGTATTTTAAAACTAAGAATCCAAATGCTCCTGAAGCTGCATTGCTGAAATCCCTTTAAACTTATTATGCAAAGAGATATACTTGATAATGCAGAAAAAAATTGGGGAAGATTTCATAGAAACAATTGGAAGTTGTGAGATATTCCTCAAACATTCCAAGTGACATCCTTTAAATGTGTTTTTAAGGGAGAATTTGATTGCAGGTAAGATTGAATCCAAAAGCAGCTAGAGAAAAACCTTTGTTATTATTTACCTATTCTCAACCAAAACCAATCCCACATATAGTAATTCTAGTAAATGTATCTTTCATTTATCTAAGTAAAATCTCATTCCTTAATAAAATATTTCCAAATAGGAAATAGTTGAACTAGTTTAAAGACTCATAGGGCAACAAACTATTGATATGCAGATTATTTATGGATTTAAAAAATTTTTACACTCCAACCTAATTTCATACTTTTCAAGTGCATATTTTTTATATTTTTAAGTGCAGCTGGGTGGGGTGGCTGGCATTCTCATAATCCCAGCCACTCCAGAGGCTAAGAAAGAAGTATCACAAGTCCAAAGCAAGATAGGCAATTTATAATATCTTGTCTCAAAAAAACTAAAAGGACTTGGGATGTAGGTTAGTCATTGAATGGTTCAAGTACGTACCCCCTGACACACAGAGCACCCCTGTGATAAATACACTCTTGTAATCAAGCTGATTACAGGATGTTTAAGATTTAATTTTTTTAAACTAATCTGTATATTGAACTTAGATTTTCCTAGAATCTGTCTATATATGGTCAAGATTACATAGAATTCTTTTATTATTTGGTTTCTTTAATAAATGTCTCACCAAACATGCTTCATGCTAATAAATCAGTAAAATCTCAGTTTTATCAAATTTAAAAGATTTTTATGCTTATAATTTAAAACTAATAAAAGGATTTAGTTTATAATTTTCATATTGTTAAGTAGTTAGAGATGAATTATCAGGGTTTCTTTGGACCTTGATATTTTAAGAATTTTTAAAAAGAACATTTCTAACTGGTAGGAAAGATCATAATATGTGAATTATTTTCTTTTGAAAAATTGTAGTGAATGTGTTTTTAATAGAATAAAACATTGTATCTTGTTATTACCATATATGTCAGAACATTTTATAATTTGGAGGAACTTTATGGAATTTTAGTGGTCTTATTTTTCTTATCTCTTTAAGCCATTTTAATTTTTTGGGAATCAGTCCATCACTTATTTCCAAGTGCCCTAAAAGAGACAAAAGTAATTGAAGTGTCTACAAAGATGACATAATAGTGAAATAAGTCCTCACTATGATGCCATCTTCAGTGTTCTTTTTGCATATTTTACAATGCTGCATCAACTTTCAAGAATGTAAAAATAATATGGAGGTAAAGTCTAAATTTTGTTTTTATTAAATACAATTGAGTATTCACAATTTTTCATTTTTTGTCCAGAATGTTAGAGAATAAACTTGACATGGGGAGCTGTTTCAAACAGAAGGTGAATGCAAAGAGACTAATAGCACTGTAGACATGAATGATGACACTGCCATTGACTTGTAAAAGCAGCATAGCTAGGTGTTATCTTCATATGACAGTATCCTAAATGGATTTTCTCCAGTTCAAGAATTAGTGAGAGAACAAGATAGGGTTTTTTGTTTGTTTGTTTGTTTGTTGGGTTTTTGGTTTTGTTTTGTTTTGGTTTTGTACCAGGATTGAACCCAGGGGTACTTAACCACTGAGCCACATCCCCAGCCCTTTTTATATTTTATTTAGGAACAGGGTCTTACTAAGTTGCTTAGGGCCTTGCCAAGTTCCTGTGGCTGGCTTTGAACTCATGATCCTCCTGCCTCAGACTCCCCAGTTGCTGGGATTATAGATGTGTGCCACCATGCCCAACCCTGATTGCCCTTTTTAACTTGAATGATGTATGAAATTATTATTTCATCCTTTATGTTGAATACCCAAATTTAAGTGAATCTGTTCATAAGTACAAGTACTGACAGCAGGTGTAAAGAAGATTGTAAAGAGAGAGGTGATATGGAAACAAAATAGTTCTTGGATCTATCACTGTAATTGATGTTCATAAATCTAAAAGTGAAAAATATTTGGCAATTACAGAACAAAGAAGTCTATCCTCTCTTCAATGTAAATTATGATCTCATTTTCAAAAGTAACGTATTTTGAATTTCAAAAGTATAAAAATAAGAAACAGAAAAGCTAGACGCTTTTTGGTATTAAAAATTGGAACAAAATTATGGGGTTGTATAAATAATTATGTAAGTTATTTATAAATAATTATGTAAATTATTTGTACATTGACTTAAGTATTAAGAAAATATCTGTTGGGCCCAGATATTCACTGGTTATGTCTGAATGAGCTTCTTAAGAATCACTCTCTTTAATATTAAAGTCATGGTAAATACTATAAGTATTTAAACTTGTGATTATATTATAATGTTCATGTATATGATTAAGACTGTCATAAGTGCACAGGCCCACAAAATAATCTTCAACTTCTTAATGCTTCCTTCTTTTTTTCTGTTTTTGAACAATTCTAAAAATTAGTTATTCATTGTCTGGTGTGTTTGGGGAATAATGTCAGAAGTGAATGTGTTCTGTTGGCCTCAGCCACTCATCAGACTTATCAGATGAGTCCATATCACATACATCTCTTTCTTTTCCAGCACATTTGCTTTTGTTTCTTCCTAAGTGCATAGTAATGTAAGGACACTAATTCTAGCTCCCTAATGGAGGTATAAAATTTTAAAGGAAACTTAGCATTCATATTACTTTGCAGAAAGGTGCATATGAAAAATCAAAATCTTGGCAGACTTTAGAAGACAGTTATAAAACACTGAAGCATTAATTACTAAAGAAGCAACTATAATGCATATATGTGCATATTATATAGGTATATGTGTACATATAAACTTTTAAATGCTATATTCTTTTCTTATAGGTATTATAGCATGACCTTGTCTTTGCCTCTACTTAATGATTTTTATTTTTATTTTCTTAGACTACTGATATTTGCATTTAATGAAGAACAAAAGATGAAGATGGAAAAGCAATATATTCACTAAGAATTGTCTGCTTGCTTGCTACTATAGACCTGTGTATTGAGTAATTCTGCTTCTTAGAAGTTGATCAACTCTGGAGAGACTGCATTGGAATTTACCTGCCTTTTATCTTGTCATTGCCAGAAGAAATCTTGGTCAGAATGTAACAGTACCTCTCTAGCTGATTGCTATGGAAGGTGATAAACTGATACTCACTTATTAAAGTTGAATCTCACTCACCTACAGAAAATCATCCTTTAAAGTAAATAGAAACCAAGCCCTTGTGAACACTTCTATTGAACATGACTCATGGAGAAGAGCTTGGCTCTGATGTGCATCAGGATTCTATTGTTTTAACTTACCTAGAAGGATTACTAATGCATCAGGCTGCAGGGGGATCAGGTACTGCCGTTGACAAAAAGTCTGCTGGGCACAATGAAGAAGATCAGAACTTTAACATTTCTGGCAGTGCATTTCCCACCTGTCAAAGTAATGGTCCAGTTGTCAATACACACACATACCAGGGATCTGGCATGCTGCATCTCAAAAAAGCCAGACTGTTGCAGTCTTCTGAGGACTGGAATGCAGCAAAGCGGAAGAGGCTGTCTGATTCCATCGTAAATTTAAACGTAAAGAAGGAAGCTTTGCTAGCTGGCATGGTTGACAATGTGCCTAAAGGCAAACAGGACAGCACATTACTGGCCTCTTTGCTTCAGTCATTCAGCTCGAGGCTGCAGACTGTTGCCCTGTCACAACAAATTAGGCAGAGCCTCAAGGAGCAAGGATATGCCCTCAGTCATGATTCTTTAAAAGTAGAGAAGGATTTAAGGTGCTATGGTGTTGCATCAAGTCACTTAAAAACTTTATTGAAAAAAAGTAAAGCTAAAGATCAAAAGCCAGATACCAATCTTCCTGATGTAACTAAAAACCTCATCAGAGACAGGTTTGTAGAGTCGCCTCATCATATTGGACAGAGTGGAACAAAGGTCATGGGTGAGCCCTTGTCATGTGCTGCAAGATTACAGGCTGTTGCAAGCATGGTGGAAAAAAGAGCTAGTCCTGCCACCTCACCTAAACCTAGCGTTGCCTGCAGCCAATTAGCATTACTCCTCTCCAGTGAAGCCCACCTGCAGCAGTATTCTCGGGAACATGCTTTAAAAACACAAAATGCAAATCAAGCAGCAAGCGAAAGACTTGCTGCTATGGCCAGATTACAAGAGAATGGCCAGAAGGATGTAGGCAGTTTCCAGATCTCAAAAGGAATGTCAAGCCATCTCAATGGTCAGGCACGAACATCAAGCAAATTAGTGGCTAGCAAAAGTAACGCTACAACATTTCAAAATCCAATTGGTGTTGTTCCTTCTTCTCCCAAAACTCCAGGCTATAAGAACTCACTGGAAAGAAACAACATAAAACAAACTGCTAACAATAGTTTGCTTTTACATCTTCTTAAAAGCCAGACCATACCTAAGCCAATGAATGGACATAATCAGAATGAGAGGGGAAGCATTTTTGAGGATGGGAGTACTCCCACAACTATTGATGAGTATTCAGACAACAATCCTAGTTTTACAGATGACAGCAGCGGTGATGAAAGTTCTTATTCCAACTGTGTTCCCATAGACTTGTCTTGCAAACACCGCATTGAAAAACCAGAATCGGACCAGCCTGTTTCTCTTGATAATTTAACTCAGTCCTTGCTAAACACTTGGGATCCGAAAGTCCCTGATGTAGACGTCAAAGAGGATCATGATACCTCAAATAATTCTAAGCTAAATTCACACCAGAAAGTAACACTTCTTCAATTGCTACTTGGCCATAAAAATGAAGAAAATGTAGAAAAAATTACCAGCCCTCAGGGAGTACACAGTGATGTGACAAAGTTCAATACTCAGAATTATACAAGGACTTCTGTAATAGAAAGCCCCAGTACAAACAGGACTACTCCAGTGAGTACTCCACCGTTACTTACATCGGCCAAAGCAGAGTCTCCCATCAATCTTTCTCAACACTCTCTGGTCATCAAATGGAATTCTCCACCATATGCCTGCAGTACTCAGTCTGAAAAGATGGCAAATACTACATCTAACCACTTGATGGACCTTACAAAAAGCAAAGAATCACAAGGAGAGAAACCAGCTCAAAATGAAGGTGCGCAAAATTCTGCAACTTTTAGTGCCAGTAAACTATTACAGAATTTGGCACAGTGTGGAATGCAGTCTTCCATGGCAGCGGAAGAGCAGAGACCCAGCAAACAGTTGTTAAGTGTAAACACAGATAAACCTGTGGGTATAATTGATAGATTAAATAGCCCTTTGCTGTCAAATAAAACAAATACAGTTGAGGAAAATATAGCATTCAGTAATCAACCAGCAGTTTCGGAACCAGGACTTTCTGGTTCTGAAATAGAAAATCTGCTAGAAAGACGTACTGTTCTCCAGTTGCTTCTGGGAAATCCCAACAAAGGTAAGAGTGAAAAGAAAGAAAAAATTCCTGTAAGAGATGAAAGTACTCAGGAACATACAGAGAGAGCTTTAAGTGAACAGATATTGATGGTGAAAATAAAATCTGAGCCTTGTGATGACTTACATATTCATAATACAAATGTGCACTTGAGCCATGATGCGAAGAGCAGCCCATTCTTAGGTATGAATCCGACCACGCAGAGAAGCGCAGCTGCCTTACCAATGTCTGAGGACTTTAAATCAGAACCTGTTTCACCTCAGGATTTTTCCTTCTCAAAGAATGGTCTGTTAAGCCGATTGCTGAGACAGAATCAAGAGGGTTATCTGGCAGATGATCTGGACAAGAGTCACAGAAATAGTGAACTGACACCGCTAGAATCAAAGAATCTTTGCATGGTCCCTAAGAAAAGGAAGCTTTATACTGAGCCATTAGAAAGTCCATTTAAAAAGATGAAAAATAACATTGTTGATGCTGCAAATAATCACAGTGCCCCAGAAGTACTTTATGGATCCTTGCTTAACCAGGAGGAGCTGAAATTTAGCAGAAATGATCTTGAATTTAAATATCCTGCTGGTCATGGTTCAGCCAACGAAAGTGAACATAGGAGTTGGGCCAGAGAGAGTAAAAGCTTCAATGTTCTGAAACAGCTGCTTCTCTCAGAAAACTGTGTTCGAGACTTGTCCCCACACAGGAGTAACTCTGTTGTTGACAGTAAAAAGAAAGGACACAAAAACAATGTGACCAATAGCAAACCTGAATTTAGCCTTTCTTCTGTAAATGGACTGATGTACAGTTCCTCTCAGCCCAACAGTTGCATGGACAACAGGACATTTTCATACCCAGGAATGGTAAAATCTCCTGTGAGCCCTCCTTTCCCTGAGCACTTGGGCTGTGTGGGGTCTAGACCAGAATCTGGGCTTTTGAATGGGTGTTCCATGCCCAGTGAGAAGGGACCCATTAAGTGGGTTATCACAGATGCGGATAAGAATGAATATGAAAAAGACTCTCCAAGACTGACCAAAACTAACCCAATACTGTATTACATGCTCCAGAAAGGAGGCAATTCTGTTACCAGCCGAGAAACACAGGACAAGGACATATGGAGGGAACCTTCGTCTGCCGAAAGTGTCTCACAGGTTACAATCAAAGAAGAGTTACTTCCTGCTGCAGAAACTAAAGCTTCTTTCTTTAATTTAAGAAGCCCTTACAATAGCCATATGGGAAATAATGCTTCTCACCCACACAGTGCAAATGGAGAGGTGTATGGACTTCTGGGAAATGTGGTAACAATAAAAAAGGAATCAGAATAAAATGAACCTGCCATCAAGCTTTGGATCTTTTTAAAACTACTTAGTATGAACTTGAGATCTGTATAAATAAGAGCATGATTTGAGAAAAGCATGGTATAATTGAAACTTTTTTTCATTTTGAAAAGTATTGGTTACTGGTGATGTTTAAATATGCATACTAATTTTTGCTTAACATTAGATGTCATGAGGAAGCTATTGAACTAGCAAACTGGTAACACTTCTGTATGCACCAGATAACAACTGTGAGTAGCCTATGAATGAAATTCTTTTATAATCATAAATAAGAGGCATACATTAAAATGTAAAATTCCATCCATAGTGGATTAATGCATTTTGCTGCCTTTTGCCTTCATTAGGGTACTTTATTTTGCATTTCAGAAGTCAGCTTGCATAACACATGTTTTTAAAGTTCAAACTCTTTAAAGGGTAATTATTAAATAAAAAAATAGTGATGATTCACATCTCATATCCAATTCAAAAATAAGTCAGAAAAAATATGCTTAACATTTTTCACTTTTTGCTAAAAAACATATTTATTTTTAAACACTTAGAAAGGGTTTTGTGTCTGCCCCCACCCAGACCTTTTCAATATACATTTCTTTAAACCTTGTACTATTTAGTAAAAATTGATTAAAATTGAGGGAAGTTTGATAGATCCTTTAAAAAAAAAGGCAGATTTCCATTTTTTGTATTTTAACTACTTTACTAAATAAATACTCCTTTTACAGAATTAGGAAAGTTAACATTTATCTTCAGGTGGTTTCCTGAATAGTTGACTATTTAAAAATTTTTTTTAACAGAAGCAAAAAATGGCTTTTCTTTGGACAATTTTCGCCATCTCTTGTAAAAGTTGATTCTCACCATTTCTGTGGTACCTGTGAGTCTTATGACCAGGATTTCTTAAAGCTGGACTCAGAACACCTGCATTAGAATCATCTAGAGCACTTGTTTTAAAATGCAGATCCATAGGCAGCATCTTGGACCTACAAAACAAGGATCTCTGCTGAGTGGACTTGGGATCTTCCATCTGCATCTTAACATGCTCCTTAGATGTTTGAGAACCATTGCTGATGACTTTTCTCAGAACATGAGTCTGTAAAGAAACTATCTGATGCCTATATTTTCCCCAGTAGTCATATGTCAACTCAAAATTTGCAATATTGTAGTTCCTATATTGCCGTTATGTCTTTGGAAATCGGGTTCAGAATACTTTTTATGACACAAAAATTGGGTGGAGGGGACAACTTTCATATCTGGCTCAACATCTCAGGAAAATCTATTATTTATGTGTTCTAATGAGTAACATCTACTTAATTAGCCTTAGGGATGGAATAACAGGGCCACTTACCAAACTCAGGTGATTCCAGGATGATTTGAAAACTTCTCCTGAATACATCCTTATCTTCTATTAAAATCATTGTCCTAAGAACAGTGCTGACAAAGATTAAAACATTTAGTTCAAACCCAAGAAAGGAACTAAACGCAGATTGACTTATTAGCAAAAAAGTACAAAAGGCACATATCCATGAAAATGTATACAATAACTCCATTGGATTTATTTGTTATAAATAGTAATTAAAAGCAGATATCCAAAAGGGTTTTGGAAAGACTTAATATGTAGTTGAGCCAATGGGATGTTAGTCTTAAAACAAGTCTTATTTTTTTTTAAGTTCAGTTTTCATAATCCACAGTTCATTCACCAGGTAATATTTTTTGTTTTCAGTTGTGAGCCAGGTTAGCAACTAACCCATCAAAAATTACTGTATAAAAACTATTAATTAGAAGGAAATGTATTTGAACTTGTTCTACTTGAAATTGTTTCTAAAATTTTTGTATTAAAAAGGTTGTTATTTCCTAATATGTTCTAAAATGCTAAAATGATTATTTTTTTCTCAAAATGATTTGTAAATAGTTACTGGATATATTATACAGTAATAGGAGCAAATACACTGCATCACAAGGAGATGAAGGCATCTGCTTATTCTGACATGAAGATTCCACTGGCCAGTGAATATAGTTAGTCTATTCCGTATCCGTTCTGTGACAATCTCATTGTCTACACTTAGAAACAAACTTTTCAGCAAGTCATTTTTCTCAGGCATTGTGAAAGGTCTGGAACATTAGGTGTATGTCAGAAAAAAATGTTAATATTCTCTCTTAGTTAGGGAGAATGGACTTTTTACAAGGGAGTGACTTTTAGGTCAGGGACGAGCATCCAGAGCCAGCATTGCTGTATTTTTTGTTTGTTTGTTTGTTAGTTCTTTTGTTTGGTTGGTTGGTTGATGGGTTGGTTGTTTCTATTGTTGTTAACAAAGGAATGAGAATATGTAATACAGAAATAAATATGACTACAAAGAACACTGTTCTGATTTACTAGAGAATGTCCCCCAATTTGAGTTTAGAATGATTTTAAAGAAGAGCAGTAAGAAAGGGCATACATCCATAAATTCAATTTATTTATGCATATATAAATACAAGGATGCACATATACACATTTTCAAGGACTATTTTAGTTATCGAGGCAGTTTCTTCCTAATAAAGTCATTTGTGAAAGGGTACTACAGCTCCCGTTGACATCAGTAAGGTAGCATTACCTGTTTATTCTCTACTGCATCTTACAGAAGAGTAAACTGGTGAGAGTATATATTTTATATATATATATATATATGTAATATGTATATATATATATATTGACTTGTTACATGAAGATGTTAAAATTGGTTTTTAAAGGTGATGTAAATAATGATTTCCTTAATGAAAAATACATATTTTGTATTGTTCTAATGCAACAGAAAAGCCTTTTAATCTCTTTGGTTCCTGTATATTCCATGTATAAGTGTAAATATAATCAGACAGGTTTAAAAATTGTGCATGTATGTATACAGTTGCAAGTCTGGACAAATGTATAGAATAAACCTTTTATTTAAGTTGTGATTACCTGCTGCATGAAAAGTGCATGGGGGACCCTGTGCATCTGTGCATTTGGCAAAATGTCTTAACAAGTCAGATCAGATGTTCATCCTAACATGACAGTATTCCATTTCTGGACATGACTTCTGTGGCTTAAGCTTTGTGAAAGAATGTGCTTTGAATCCAAGGGTCTTAAAATTTTTTTTTTAATCGAGTCAACCACTTTTCAACATAAAGAATTCACGCAACTACTTTCATGAATTTTTAAATCCCATTGGAAACATAATATTATACCAGGTGTCTGCCAGTGATTGTTAATACTGGAATACAGGCACATTACCGTTTATGGTAAGAATCTGGGGTTTACACAGCCAGCTTTGATGCAACCTGCTCAGTAATATAATTTGTCATTTTTATTAGAAATTTAATTTCTTCATGTGATGTCATGAAACTGTACATACTGCAGTGTGAATTTTTGTTTTGTTTTTTAATCTTTTAGTGTTTACTCCTGCAGTGAATTTGAATAAATGAGAAAAAAATTCATTGTCTCTGATTTGAAATGATTGTTATTCTGTTGACTTTCTCTGGGTTTTAGCTTTTTCCCTATACAGAAAAGTTCCAGGTCATGAAACTGACAGTAGGTCTTCAAAGATGTTTTGCCCTTTTTAGAAAACTAAGTGGGGAAAAAAGACAGTGACTGGGAGGTTAGGGCATTTAGAAACAGGACAGTTAAAGCACACCTCAAAATGACAATCAGGGGCTGAGGTTGTAGCTCAGTGGCAGAGCACTTGCCTAGCATATGTGAGTCACTGGGTTCGATTATCAGCACCATGTATCAATAAATAAAATAAATGTCCATTGACAACTAAAAAAAAAAATTAAAAAAAAGACAGTCAGCCTATAGCCTCCCATTATCCGATATCTGAATGATCACTAGATATTTTTAACCAGAAAAGAATTTGTACAATATTTAAAAGTAAAGTTGGTTAGACATACTTTGTTTTAAGATAAGATTTTATCAGACGGCTTTTTATCTAATTTTCATAGTGTATAGTTTTTAAGTAGGAGAAATAGTCTGTAATAGTTTTCCAAAATGAGTGTGTGTGTGTGTGTGCGTGCGCGCGCACGTGCATGCCTGAACATAATACACATATATAAGTAATGGAGACTGTTTTATTTAGGGGGAAAAAAAAGCCTGTATACGTGCTCTGATAGCTTAGGACCTTAATATAACAAGAGGAAGATGTCCCAAAGATGAGTTCCATTTCCTGGCATTAAAATAGGCCCGTTATAATCCATGCAGGTTTTCTCAGCAGGTTTATACACATCTAAAATATGATCAAATACACTGGCGCTATGGCTTGGTGGGAAAGCACTTGCCCTACATGTGCAAGGCCCTTGATTTGATCCCTAAGATCTCAAAAAAATAAAATGTCCAAGTAATAGAAATATAGTCCACTGTAATACATTATGAGCATGTTGGAAAATTAGATCCTCCTATATGTACATATGCACCATCAGAATGAGGTGCACAACTATATTTCTTTATATGATAAGGAAAAATGACAAGTACATCAAGTAATGCATTTCCTGTGAGGGATTTTTAAGGAAAGAATTAACAGCAATTTTTGACTATAAAAGTGTTATTGACGTTAATATGCAGAAATTTTAAAAATCAAATCAGATAATTCCTCATGCTATGCAGCCCATTAATCCAATGTGGGGATTTCATCAACAAATACTGTCTTCTATCATTTGGGATCAATAGGTTTGAAGTGCTCACTTTTAGGAGTGGTTTACTGCACAAAGTTTTAAGACAAGGTTTCTAACAATTCTTCACCTTTTAAATATTAATATTAATAGCATTAATTTAATACTCCAGTTCTCTTAATGGTTGGTTCAGTAATTTTCAAGATGCCCTCTTTGTGGTAAGTTTAAGACCCCTGCTTTTAAAAAAAAAATTTGTATACTCTTGTTGATGGCAGAACAATTGGAAATTAAACCCCACAAATTCTGTTGTACTTTTAGGGGCTGGGGATGTGGCTCAAGTGGTAGCACGCTTGCCTGGCATGCGTGCGGCCCGGGTTTGATCCTCAGCACCACATACAAACAAAGATGTTGTGTCCGCCGAAAACTAAAAAAATAAATATTAAAAAATTCTCTCTCTCTCTCCTCTCTCTCTCTTTAAAAAAAAAAAAAAATTCTGTTGTACTTTTAAAGCCATCTCATGCGTGTCTACAATCTTTCTATCAGTAGCTAAAATAGTATAGTTCAATAGAAAAGGATTTTTGATCCATTTTAAAGTATTTTTACAGATTCTGTATTGACAAAAAGACCTAGTTTTTTAAGTTATTTTTCCTCTTATTTTGCCAAACTTAATCACCATGGGCTCCAAACTTTGAGAAAAACGTGTACAATCCCTTTGGACCATATGTTTTGCTCATTTTTGCAGAAAAATGATCACCTCTAAGAATGCATGTGGAAAAGGAAGTGCCTGAGATTGTATATTCCCTTAGTTAATTGATAAGATAATACAAGGGAAGTAGTAAGACCATTTTCTTGTAATTAGAAAACTACAATTTCTCCCACAACTGAAGGGCTGCCTCTGTAGCAAATCAAGCTGAAGTCCTTGGCCAGCCATTGGGTGTGCCAGCCAGCTCTACCTGCCATTTTACCTCTACCTTGATCTAGTAAGTTTTCTTACTACCTTGTTTTATATCCCCAAGTCTCACCTCTGTAAATGCGTTCAGCTAAACCTTGAGGGAATAAGTGGGAGACATCCTTTTTCCTCTTCATAACTTTATAATCCCCTTCAAAATCAAAGTGTAATGATAAGCATTTCCTCTGTTCTAAGCTTTGCTCTTCCCTTTTAATTCCCTTTCTTTTGGGGGAATTGTCATCCATTTAAAAGGTATTGAGAGTGCTGGGATTTAAATGTGAATACAACTGGGCCCTTTGGGACTGAAGAAATAATACCAGTGGGAAGAACGCAGCAACTTATCAATAAGCTCTAGATTTCCAGCTAAGGCCTTCCTCCATCTTTTCTCTAATTGGGTGCTTATTACTATTAAACATTTACCCTCACAATCCCATGCCTTTCCTGCCCCACTTCTACAATGAAGTGTTTCTTTAGAGGTATAGTGGTCTTTTCATACATCCATTAGAATCTGGCCATTAATTCACAAAGACCATCATGAAGATCTTCCAACATGAGCATGCAGGGGAGGCTGTGGAACTGCTTCAACCAGCTCTTTCTATTAAGTCAGGTCCACCTGCCAGAGTAGCTGGCTCCCTGAAAGAGAAATTTCTTGCGGTGGTCCACTCTGATGTGTCTATTTCGGGAGTAGAGATGCTCAACAGTGCTTCAAACTTCCGACCTATCTTAGTGTTTTGCTGGAAGGTATAATAAGAATATAACAATCACTAGAAATTAGAATTGCTCAAAAAATGGGCAAACCTGAGTCAGAATTGGAGCAAGTCCTGCTACTACTTTCCCTTCTGGCCTGGGTAAGTCACAGACATGTGATCTCTTTGGTTTTTACCACCCAATATCTTTGAGTCATATTCATAATGCTACATTCCTATTGTCTCATAACAGGTTCTTTCACCATAACTGTGTTCTGCTATTACAGATCCCTCTTCTTTCAATCAACATCTTTGGCAATACTAGCCTGTCTTCCCACACCCCATACTTTAACTCATATTCCTTCTATTTGTCTAAGTGTCCTTTTAATTGTCCACTTGCGAATATCCATCCTGTCCAACTACAATATCTGAATTTTAACTTGTCCTAATTTTGAATTCAGTACACATTCCCCCCCCCCAATTTACTTCATGTTCTCTTTGTTGGAAGATGCATTCATTTCTAAAAATTTTTGGTCCCCAGCAGACTTTATTATGGTAGCCACTATCATCTGTTGCAAATTTCCAGCTCATCTGTGCCTTCACTCAGAGCTTTATCATACCTCACCTCTGTTCTTGCTCCAGCATCTACTTGGCCCACCTGCCTTTTGTCTCTCTCCTCCCCAATTGTAATAGACACCGTTGCTGGAATAATCATTCTAAAGTACGAGTCTTGTCAAATCTGCCTCAAATTCTCCAGTGACTTTTCATTGCTTATGAAATTCACACTCAGATGTCTTTCGAGCCTGTCAAAGTAGTAAAATGTGTAATACTTCTTTTGGAAAACTCTAGGAAATGATTGATCTACACGGAGGAGCTAAAATTATTCTAATTAAAAAAACAACAACACTGATATGTTATTGATGTCTAATTTGAATTCAGGCAGTTAATTCCATGTTCTCCAAGGTCTTCTTGCTCTGCCTGCATGTTCACATTTTCATCTCATTTCCCACCCTCTAATACCCTTCTGTCCATCATCCTCAATCATGCAAATAAGAACCTTTGAATAAGAACTCACTGTTTTTGTGTACACCTGCATTCTTGGCGTGGGTGCCTTCAGTCATGCAATGTTCTTTGCCTGAAGTGCCTCCTTCCTTTGCCTTCCCTCTTCCCATTCTTGGCTTAGTAAACTTCTATTCACTTTTAAAATCTGACAGGTATTAACTCTTCAAAGAAGTCCTTCATGGCTCACTGCTAGAGAACACAATGCGTTGCTCAGTCCAGAGTTCCATGATGCTTTGTGGAAGTCACTCTTACTACACTCATTAGAATGGCTAACAATTACGGTATTCCTTCTAAAGGCAAAAAGGATGTCTTCTTAATCTCTTTACACTCAAAACCTAGTACATGTCTTGATTCACAGCAGTTTGTAAATGGATGTCCAGAGAATAAAGAAAAGGTGTTGTCTACTCAGTTAAAAAAAAAAAAAAAAATCCCAACTTCTCCTTGGTCTGTGGAAGGAAACAAAGTAACTTATAAGGTCTGGCTTCATCCATTTTCCAGAAACAAGACCAAATCTCCCCAGCTGCCTCTAGTCTGGGCCTTCAAATCTACCTGGGTTAGCACAGGTATTTTCTCTTGCTTTCTCAAATCTCCTGCAGAAATGCAATCGCTACTTAACATTTCTGATGAGAGGTGCTGGTTCTTGAAAGGGGAATGGGAACTTTGGAGATTTTGTCCATAAATATCTAATTACCTACTGTATCATTCTACAAACAATAGCAAGAACATCTTGCATGATTTGCCCTCAGCAGGCAAATACCAACCTTTCCAACCACCATTGTGCTGAGAGGCTGAAGTTAGAATTCAGGGTCACTCTTGACAGTTGGCTTAGGAATATGTCATGTTTGGCAGTACTGCAGTCTCTCAAATGATCAAGAATCAAATTCAGTTAGAATATACTTTCCTGGTGAGCTTGGTAAAACTCATTTCTTGATTGTAAGACCCTCACCATTGTTAGAAGTTGAAATTAGCATTAGGCTATTTCAGGTCTCTAAAGGAAATCTAGGTCCCTGAGGGTATGGAAATCCAAGAAGCCAGTGCCAAATATTAACTAGGTGTCCAGTGTGAGCATTCATTCATTAGAGGGCTTTGAACATATAACTTACCTACTTTGACCAAATCACCAGGTTTTGGTGATTAAATGGATGTGAAAGTGGACACGCATCTGTTTTTTATCTGTGGAGCTGGGCTGACAGATATAATTTTCTTTTATTCTGATGCCATAAATTAATCACAAACATTTGATATTTAAATTATTACATTTTATTTATCTAGGGAAAAAAACTCATTTCTTTTTTTGGGGGGAAGGATTGAACTCAGGAGCACTCACCCACTGAACCCTATTTTTTATTTTGTATTTTATTTAGAGACAGGGTGACAGGGTCTCACTGAGTTGCTTAGTGCCTCGCTTTTGTTGAGGCTGGCTTTGAACTCACGATCTTTTTGTCTCAGCCTCCCAAGCCACTGGGATTACAGGTGTGCACCACCACAACTAGCTAAAATCTCATTTCTTATCCCTATCACCCAAGAGATTGGTTGAAATCACTCTTGTACTCTAAATCTTTTAAAATGGCAATGAAGATTTTAAATCTAGAGCCTTTTCAGGATAAGGAGATTGTTTGACAATGGGGATGAAATAGTGCTTTCCCTAACCAAGTAGTTCTGATAAACATGACTCACTGTGATTTCTACCCGGTATAAGGCTATGGGGAAAAAGGAATTTAGGGCCTTGACTTTATCAAAAAGCAGACATTTTTGGTCTGTGGATATAGTTCAGTCGGTAGAGTGCTTGCCTTACATTCTCAAGGCCCTGAGTTCAATCCCCAACACTACAAAAAAAAAAAAAAAAAAAAAAAGCAGACATTTTCAAGAGGGTATTTATTTAACTAGAGGGTCTGTGAAAACAGCTAGATGTATTTCAGAGGACAGGGAAGTTTGAAGTACAGTGTCTTTATTTTTGCTGAGGGTAAAGGGACTCCTAAACTGTTACATTTCTGTAAGCACCTTTCCAGCTTGAGAAAATCAAGGCATCTAATCTTAACGACATAGAGGGTAATCATACGTTGAGTCTCACAATGACAAGAAGGAGTTTGTGGTGAGCCTAAATATTTCAAATCAGATTTACTTCCAGCATCTCTTCACACTTGGATAAGGGGCAGACTTGCAGAACTGTGATGTGAAACCACAGACTCTATAGGAATAACAGGCTTCAACGCTATAGTTTAGATCTAGAAAGTGTCCAAAGGCCCATGCATGGTTTGGTCACAGGTTGGAACAATTTGGATGTGGCAGAAATTTTAAGAGGTGTGGCCTAATGAGAGGCCTTTAAGTCCTTGGGGTCATACCCTTGAAGGAGACACTGGGTCCCCAGTCTCTTCCTCCTCTCCCTCCCCCGGCCCGCCCCCGGGCAAAAGAGGTATATGGTTTGTCCACCAAATGCTTTCACATGATGAGCTGCCCCAGGCCCAAAGCAATGTGACTGACTGCTCCTGGGCTGAAACCTCAAACTATGAACCAACATAAACCTTTTCTTAGCTTTCCATTGCTGTGACAAAAATGTGCCATAGACTCTCACTTTTTTTTTTGGGGGGGGGGGGCAAAATGAAGTACATTTTTTTCTGATAAAATGTTTCTTCAGTAGCTGTCCGTCCTTAGGAAGTGTCCTCAGTGTTGTTTATTTTTGTTAAATTCTCATCAATTACCTGTTACTCATTGGAATGGATTTGCTGGGCTCCTCACACTCCCAATTTCAGAAGTGAATCTTCCCTGCTTGTCTCATTGCTGATCACCAAATAAGTGTATGCTCAAAGCCACATTCCTCCAGGGCTACCTGCTTAAGCAGTGTTGTGATTTGGCATTATTTTTGTCCATGGACTGGCATATTTCTGGCTTCCTGATCTAAATCACATGCTACTTTTAAAGCCTATTCTGCCTCCATCTTATCACTATGTGAAAGTTCCCTGAATCTTCTGTTCTCCTTTGCTCAGAATTTTGTTCATCTTTTCATTTGCTCTCCTAGATAATATTAGATTCATAACTCTTTGTGCTCATCAAACATTCCACAGCTGAATGCTCCAGATCAACTCTCAATGCAACAACCTACTGGTATTTACATATTCACTTTGAAAATCGTTCTTTATTATTTAGTACAGTGAAAGCATTCTTTTTCTTTGTTCCAGTTTATAGAAAAACTCAGGAGAAAGAGCAAAAATCTCCCATACACTGTTTAGTTACTCTTGTATTATTAATATATGGATTAGTGTGGTGTATTTGTTAAAACTGATGAATCCATATTAATATATATGAATATATTATTAACTAAAGTCCATTTTTTACATTGGGGTTCTCTCTTTATATTATACCTTGTGTGGATTCTGAGGAATGTGTGATGTGTTCCCACTGTTAGAGCATCATATAGCACAGTTTCACTGCCACATAGCCCTGTGTTCCACCCACCTCTGCTCTGACCTACCACAAGTACCTGCCAAACATTGTTCACTCTGCTGTCACCATAGTTTTTTTTTTTTTTTTCTTTTCCAGAGTGTTATATAATTGGACTCCATCAGTTCACTATGTAGCCTTTTTGGAGGAACTTTTTTCCCTTAGTGATATGCATTTAAGTTTTCCCTGTGTCTTTTTGTGGCTTACTAGCTCACTTCTTTTTAATTGCTAAATAATAATCCATTTATGAAACCCATTCACCAAGTGAAAGCCATCTTGGTTGCTTCCAAGTTTGGGCTATTATGAATAAAGCTTCCACAAACATTATTGTGCAGATTTTTGTGTGTATATAAGTGTTCTTTCCTTTGTTTTTATCATTTTCCCCCTATAATTTAGACTTCCCAACACTCTTTTACTCAAGAAAAGCTTAACCATCATTTTCGAACCCATACCTTGCTTTGGCTGCATCCCTCAGGATAGGCTGTTACGTTGCAGTATCACACAGTAAACTCTCAGGGAGAACAACAAGGTTTATTTTATATTCTCAGACCTGTCCATCTTGAGACCCTCTGATCCACCTCATCCTCACTCTGTCATCCAAGAGGGTGGAGACCCCAGTATCTGGACATGTTTATCATTCGAGCGGGGAAAGAGCACTGACTTTTGAAAGACTTAACATTTCTCACATCACATTCATCAATGGAAATGTCATTATGGAGTGTACATGGAGAAGGAAGAATCCAAAATATTGAATAGCATTTAGTATTAGATTCTTGTAATATCTGATTTTATGGCACATAGAATGATGATCTTTTAATCACTAAGTTACACAATTGTTACTTGATTATATTTTAATATTTGCCCTCCCTCCTCAGACTATAGACCATAGGTTAGAATCTAAAATTAACTAGTCTTATTGATTCAAATGATATTTACTAGTCCAGAAGGAAAGGCTTAGTTTGTAAGATAAGCTCTATAGAGTTACTGGAAGGAAAATGAGCAGGAGGTCTAAGTGATTGCTAGGGTTTGGCATTGCTGACGCTGACTGAGGATGAGTTGTTTTCATCTAGGCTCCAGTGTAAGACTATTATAACTGTACATATCCATTTTATTAATTGATTCTATTGTTTTACTTTATTTGATTATTTATTTTAAATTTTATTTCTGAAACAGGATATTCCATTTGAACCTAAATATATCCTGAAGCAAATTAAAACTCAGAAGACAATTTTGGTTGAGATCATTTTGATTCATTTAATTTCTCTTGCATTCTTAAACTAAATGGACACTTTTTCTTCAAGATTTCTCTTCTTCACATACTTTTCTGAATTTCCCATAAATTTTATATACATTTTATATTATAAACAAATATAATTTCTGTGACTGAAAATCCAACCTTCTCAAAATTCTATATTTATGGATGAACAGCTTCTGGAACTAGGTATTCACTCCTTGAATAGTCCATCTTGAGAAACTTCCTTGCTTAAACTGTTGACTGTGAGAAAAATTGTTCTTGCTTCCTTTTTAATTATTTATCTTATCTTAGTGTCACTGTGGTCAACAACCTAGACCCTACCTATACTATTTGAGCCTGTACTCAGCAGGACTCTGAATTGTCCTGGTACTCCTTATATTACTTGATGAGAATTCTCCAAAGTTCCTATCTCATCTTTCTGTATTACTTGTTGTCTGCCTTTCCTTTGAGCCTTTTCAAAGGCGTCTACAGGGCTTTTCATTCTCCCTCTTCTCAACACCTACCTCTGGGGGGAAAAAAAGAGGTGGCATGAAAAGTGAGGAGGAATCCTCTTTCTATGACTGTGGGATGAGGAACAAGATGGCAGAAAAGATTGTCCAATACAGCATGACACACAGTTTCCAACCCATTTTTAAGGAGAAACCATGGAAACTTGAGTACAGTAGAAAACAAGACATTGGAATCGAACTCCTGGCACTTACGGTCTAGAGGCATGAGCTTGTCTGAGTCTCAGTTCTTGGTCTGAGAAAAGAGTTCAATACCCTCATTGACTGGATTGTGGCAGGGATCACATGATGGGTTAAATATGAGAGTGTTTTATAAACTACTATTCACATATCTCTTTTCTAAAAAGTTTGTTTATATTTTTAAACCACAACAACTACATTTGCTCATAAAATTTATGGGAAATTCAGAAAAAACACAGAAAAGGGAATAAAAATGTTCTATAGTTCTAATACCAAACACAAATGTTGTTAGTTATCTTTTTTATTTTTTTTTATTTTACTCCCTCCTTTTTAATATTTATTTTTTAGTTGTAGTTGGACACAATATCTTTATTTTGTTTTTATGTGGTGCTGAGGATCGAACCCAGGGCCTCACACGCTCTAGGCAAGTGCTGTACCGCTGAGCCACAATCCCAGCTCAGTTATGTTTATTTATATAAAATGCTATTACTTCTTCTAATGTTCTAACAATTATTCATTTGTGTTTAACATTGTCAGGATTATGGTCTGTATGTAGTTGTATCTTTATGTGGCAGATTCTATTTTTCAAAAATGGCCACACACTATTTCTAGTGTCAGAATTTTGCCTCTCCATACCAGATCAGGTCTTATTTTTCCCTCCACATATAATTGGTCAGACTTTGTGATTGCCTTGACGAATAGAATGAGGCAAAAGTCACATTGCCAGTCTCCTCCAACTAGGTCATAAAAGGTGATGTGGCTCCTATCTGGCTGTCACTCTTAGGAGACTGACCCCTGGGAACATGGCCTTGGTCACAGCTCAGTCACAATGAGACCCTGTATGTAGATGTTCTTACCAACTGGCATCAGAGGCTGTACATTTGAATGAGCTAGCCTTCAGATGACTCTAGCCTTTAAGCTGCTTTAGGTGATGTCAACTCTAGTAGAAATGAGTGTCTCAAACAAGCCCTGACAAAACTAGATTTATGAGTGAAACAGATATTCCTATTACTTCACTGAGGTGCTATATGCACATTTTTTATGTTTTTAATAATTTTATATCAACAACTTGATCAAATTATGTTATGTGCATGTACGAATATGGCATAATGAATCCATAATGTATAATTATAATCTACAAAAACACAAAGAATAAAAACCTTAATTTTATATCAACTTTATATGTGGGACATCATACGTAGCATAAATTTTTTAATGTTGTTGCATATTCAAGTTCTTTCTTCCCATCACCTTTTATGCTATGGTACATGTTACTAAAAACATCTTTACACACACATTTTGAGTTTTGCACTTCTGATTATTCCCATAGAATAGATCCTTAGAAAACAAAAGTAATGATTTTAGGCTGGGATTGTGGTTCAGTGGTAGAGCTCTTGCCTGGCACATGTGAGGCACTGGGTTCGATCCTCAGCACCACATAAAAATAAGTAAAATAAAGGTATTGTGTTCATCTGTAATTAAAAAAAATTAAAAAGTAAGCGATTTATGTACCTCAATTCCATCTAATGAGCTTCATTTAGTTTTCTAGAGTAAAAATCATCTTAAGTATTATTGTTTCTCTAGAAAAGGGACCTAAAATCCAAACTTGAAACAACTGACTCATAAAATTTAGAACAATTATTTTTCAAGTCCAGGAACGCTCTCCATGTTGCTTTCTGGATCACAAGCTCAGCTTGAGATTTTTATTGAGCATGATTCTTTTTAGCATAGCTTGTGTCTCTCATCTTCGGTTTCCTTTGAGTTGCTGCACTCCAGAAGACGTTTTCTTTCACATGGCCTTCACCATCCACAGTTGACTGTCAAGGCAAAGGTTCACTTTGGTCCAAGTGGACATCCATCTTCTAATCCCTGCAGCCTGTGAATATTACTTAGATGGCAAAAGATAACTAGTAGATGCGATCACATTTAGGATTTTTTAGATGGGGGAGATTCAAATGCAATCATAAGGAAAAAGCAGTGAGTATACAACCAGAGATATGAAAAATTGGCTCTATATGTGTAATATGAACTGTGTAATACATTCTGCTGTCATATATAACAAATTAGAATAAAAAAATTTTTAAAAAAAGAGAAAAGCAGTGAGAAGTTATGCCAGCAACCAACAGAAACTGAAGAAGCAAGGGACAGAGTGTCCTAGAGCCCCTCAAGGAGTGTAACCCTGCTCACACCTTGATTTTGACCAACTGAAACTAACCGAGGAAATCTGTTCTCTAGAACAGTGTAAAAATGAGTTTCTGTTGTTTTAAGCCACAGTAAATTTCTGTTGTTTGTGGCGATGTATTAAAGAGCCCTAGAAATCTAAAATGTTCTCACTACTACGTAGAAAATAAATGAACTACAGAGGAGTCCATTGTAATGCTCCAAATATCTTCCTAGGGTAGGTATAGGCTCTAGGAAACATACACAAAATATATTGGACATATTTTGTCTTTTTTTATGTGTGTGGAAAAATTTGTTAAGTATCAAATGTTTACTGTCCTGTGGAGAATAATAAAGCAAAGATAAGATCCTTGCGCTTGAGGTATTTATATTCTAAATTGGAACACATGCACACATGCCATGCACACACACACACACACACACATCTATATCAACAGCTGGAGCAGAGTACAGAGCCTTGTATTTCCTCAAAAGCCTCCCTGTGAAATGCACTTTGAAATATGCAGGAATTCAGAGCACATACACATGAAAGTATAGTTTGACTCTCCCCCCTTTGGAGGTATAATTGTAGTCATGGAATGGAAAATAACAAGGAGTCACAGATAAGAGAGTCCCAAAGATCCTAAAGAAATAGGTTAATCTCACTGTGGCTCCTGGCATGTCATAAAACATCAGTGTGCACTAGCTTCTCTTTCCCCTCCTTGGTTAAAACTGTCCCTTTATTGTCAAGGTCTAAAAAAAGGCAAGACATAACGAATGAATCTGCAGTGATGTTTGAAAAATATGCCCTGACACATTTGGAACATACCCACTGTTCAAAATCTGCCAGCTAAGAGAAGCTGATTAGAACCCCCGATGGCCTGTGGGGAGCCCCGTCCAGGTGCCTGTTACCTGCTGCTGTCAGCTCTGCCTTGGGCCAGCATGCAGCCAGAATATCCAGTTGCCTCTCATCTTTATGTAAACATCAGACCGGAGGCAGCACTGCTGTGGATATAAGCGTGAAGGGAAGCCTCTGCTGCCTGGACATGACGAGATACTCTCTTGTCCTTGCCTTTAGACTTCAGTTAGGCCTCTTCAGAGATGAAGGCATCCTCATTTCCTTTGGAAAGAGCTTTGATTTTGGTAGTTTTTGTGTATCTCTTCATTTGGAAGCAAAAAAATATCTACTCCGCACCTCCCCCTTGAAGCTTAGAACCAGAAGACACTTTAAATGACCAGCTCTGTCGGTGTGGGAATTTAAAACCAGAAGCACAACTCTAAGGTTGTTATTCTATCACCAAAGGGTGGATTTTAAGTGGATACTCCCATTTCCTTTCTGAGTGTAAAAAGAAAGGGTGGGGGGGAGGAACCTGCCAGATTTCATT
This sequence comes from Marmota flaviventris, assembly GCF_047511675.1. Taxonomy (NCBI): domain Eukaryota; kingdom Metazoa; phylum Chordata; class Mammalia; order Rodentia; family Sciuridae; genus Marmota; species Marmota flaviventris. The sequence continues at coordinate 26,492,635 of NC_092505.1, forward strand.
TAGCATATATCATTTTTAATACTTCAATACATTCTGAAATAAATCATTAATGTGATTATAAATAATAAAGCATATGAAAAGTTCTCTAGGAATGAAATAAGTCAAAATGAAACAAATGATGTCGTAAACCATAGACAAAGCAGCCATGGTCCGTGGTGTAGAGAAATTCTAGTTAGAGGAAAAGCAATTCATACATATATTCATTCATTGGAGAAAAAAAAAATTATTAGCACCCACTCTATAACAGCATAGTGTAAGGTTCTAGAACTACAAAGAATAAAACAGGTCTGCTAAATGTTCTTAGAATTTAAAATCTGATTTGTTTACAGATAATAGGGAAACTTGGCATGGTGGTACATGCCTACAATTTCAGCTCCTCAGGAAGCTGAGGGAGGAGGACCACCAGATCAAGGCCAGCCTCAGCAATTTAGTGAGACCCTGTCTCAAACAAAACAAAACAAAAACTGGAGGTGTAGCTCAGTAATAAATCATTCCTGGGTTCAATCCCCAGTACCCACCCCACAAGAAAATAGACTAATGGGGAGAGAAACTGCCAATTTGTGCTCTGAAAGGGTGTGGTAAGAAAGCATCTACCACCCAAACCTGAGTGGTAGAGGAAATAATATTTTCCTTAGAATTTTGAGTATGGAAATATTAGCAACCGTTTAGAAGCAAGAGAGAACCTCAAACATTAAAATAACTGAAATCGTATTCACAGTGCCTGAGATATGAGACTATAAAGGTAAAAAGAGACCTCTTGACATGAATCTTGTGGATAAAGACCATGAAAATTATTTGTGTTAGTCAGCTTTTGGTTTCTGGGACAAAAATATCTGAGAAAAACAACTTAGAGGAGGAAAGATTTATTTTGGCTCATGGTTTCAGAGGTTTCAGTCCCAGGTTGGCTGGTTCCAAGGCAGAAACATCATGGTGGAAGGGTGTGGCAGATGAAAGCTACTCTGCTCAGGGCTGCCAGAAACAAGGAATGAGAGGAAGGGACAGGGAGCAAGGCCTATCTTTCCAGGTCGTGCTCCAGTGACCTACTTCCTCCAACTAGGCCTCACTTCCTGTATTTCCACCACGTCCCAACAATACTATGGATATGACCCCTCAAGGGATTAATCCACTGATGGGGTTAGAGCCCTCATGATCCAATTTCTTCCCTAAGCCCCCACTTCTGAACACTGCTGCCTTGGAGACCAAGCCTTCAACCCACAAGTCTTCAGGGGAACACTTCATATCCAAGCAATTACATTATTAAAGGTAGAAAGCAGGTTAGTAGCGTAATCCGATTTATTCAGAATAAAGCTCCTTGTTTATAATGTAGGAGGCAGCTATTGGAACCCGAGATGAGCAGTGGTGGTGGTAATGACAGTGACGGTTAAGGTGCAGACAAGTGGATAATATGGGATACTTAGGAGAGATATTTGTCAGTCTCGATGATTGAGAGGAAAAGTTGTGAAATACGAAAAGGATTATAATAAGGATGGCTCCATGTTTTCCAGATGAATACACTAGGAGGTGAAGTTAATGAGCTCAAGTGGAGACAATTGTTCAAAGCCAGCCTCAGCAATGGTGAGGCTCTAAGCAAATTGGTGGGACCCTGTCTCTAAATAAAATACAAAATAGGGCTGGGGATGTGGCTCAGTGGTCGAGTGCCCCTGAGTTCAATCCCTGGTACAAAAAAAAAAAAAAAAAAAAAGTGTTAAAGAAATGAATTCAATTTTAAAGGTTATATTCACGTTTGGAAAACTATTTCAAATATGAATTAAACTTGAATTTATGAACTGAGTCAATAAACAACATCTCGCAATTTGTAATCGTTCACTTTTTTCAAATAAAACCTCCACTGGTAACATAAAATGACAAAATCAAAATAATTTCTGTTTCTTTGTCTTTACAATCTCTGCACTGTCATTGTTTATTTTGAATCTACTGATTAAACATGGGATGTTTACTGCAGGATTGTATACCACAGGGTTGGAGACAAACTGTGCTCAAAGCCAACTTGAATGACTCTGAATCATTATTAATTTACTTTTGAAATGAACACATGTGGCCAAGTCCCTGTGTGTCTAAGGGTAGACTGTGAATGCAAGTTCCCGAAATTCACTTTCAGGTGTATATTATGTTTATTCAGGGAATAATAATAAAAATGTGCGTACTTGAAATTTACATTTATGTATATACTCACACATACATATGACATACACATATAATAATATTCTTAAAATGCAGCAGTAACTGTAGTGATTGCTTAGAATATTGATCCACAAAAGAGTTTTGGGAAAGAGTTTTTTTATACTCACGTTGGAATTGCTGGTGTATTGCAATCAAAAAAAGATGATCCACTTTGTTAGTTTTTATTATTGCTTTTAAGATATTTACAGACAATGCACCCTGATATTGGCTGCACCCAAGATAGACTGTTCTTGCTGCCCAAACTTTGAGTATAACGATGGTCTAAATGATGAGAAAAATGAAGCCTGAAAATGGCTCACGTAGTCACCAGAATCAGGTCAGCAGTAAGCGCGACCAAGGACCAAGGGCATTGCCGAGAGTGGTGGGGGTACAGCATGTCACCCCCAGAACCAGTGGGCGGATGAGCGGTCCGGACAGAGACTTGCCGCACTAGTCTCAGTTCCTCCTACTCCCAGGTCACCCATTCATCCCCTCCAGCCCTGCTGGTCCCACTCTCTAGGCATAATTTCCCACTCTTCTCCGGGTGCTTCACCAAGACTTCCAATGCTAATGTGCCTTTACAACTTCCATTCCCCTGCTTGGAATTCCTGTCTTGCCTTTCTACCACTTCTCAAGGCCAATGACCCAGCACAGCCTGCCCAGCTCTCCTGGGTGAAGAGACACTGGACCTGCAGTTCTGCATGGGACCTCAGGAAGGCTAAGTGGATTGGCGATGAACCACAGTCACAGGTAGAGTTGGTCGTGAGCAGATGATTAACTAAATCCGAAAAGTCATAAATAACACCATAAGTAATCAACTGTGGTGCTAACTCAGACCTTTAGGTTCCCAGTGCCTTACCTCTGCTGGATTTTCTCCGGCTTCTCCAGCACCAAAACCAGACGGGCATTTTAATTCTGTAGGTGAAAGGAAGCAAGGCCAGGGTTCTGCCAGAGCAGTTTTGTCACCTCAATCTAGAAAATCACGTGAGCTTTAAAGCAGGAGTTATTGTTGCCTTAATCAGTCCTACTTGTCCAGGAAAGGCTCTGCTGGGTTTTCAAAATGAATGAGTCAGTTGTATCTCAGGATTTACATTTGTTTGGGAAAGACTGGAGATTTCAGGATGTAATTTGATATATACCTTTTCCCCTAATACCTAACCTTGCTTTTCCCTATGCTTTGTTACATGGTCAATGACATGTAACCAGGTGGCACTTGACACTCTAAAGAACTCTAAGCAGGTTATTGTTGGCTCCAAAGTCAATTATTTGCCTGAGGTCAGGAAGGGAAAGTGGGTTGTGATTTCATTTCCTAACACTTCAGACTTAGGGCTTTCCTCCCCCTTCTCTCCACCTTCTTAGTTGATGAGTTACTTCATTTGTTAAATTTAAAATGGGACATCTCCGTGTTCAAGCACAGACCATGTGAATTTAGAGTCTGGTCGATAATGGAACTGCTTGAGTCTGGTGTCCCCTAGTTAAACTGGGCTCTTTATTCTGAATATTTGCTTTCAGACTGTACTAGTGGAGCTCCGAGCCTACTTAATCTGACTCACTTTGACGCTAACAAGAGCCATTTAAATATTTGCAGTGCAGTTCTCTTCAATGAGTTCAATTGAATGAATAGTTGAATAAACAGTGAAAGATCAATTTCATTGGAGGAACAGTAATGCTCAATAATATCTTTTTTAAGTATAGCCACCTTTATGACTTTCAAATATTAGAAAATCTTAACAATGTACAGCTGGCAAATGAATGTGCCCTTTTGATAATTGAATATTTTTTTCTAGGGAACAAAGCACTTTATTCAACAGCTGTCCCATCAACAGTGAAAGATACACTCAGCTGTGTAGACATTGACTATTCTTAGCCAAACCCCCATGAGTGTGTTGATACATGTCTGAGCACTCTTCTTTAGCATGGTTTATCCAAACCTTGAATAAATTTTTGTTACTCATTAGCAACTCAGCTAGAGTTGCACACGATAAGGTTAGGATGAAAATAATAGGATCTTGTTATTTGGTGATAAATATTTGGCAAGGGAGGACATTCACTCTAAAATGAAACTTAGAAAATGTACTGATGTAATAGAAAGATCTTGACTCTTCAATCCTGTCTTAGCCATTAACCCTATCACATAGATTTAGAAATCAGTTAACATCTCTGGGCCTCAGTTTCCTCATTGTTATAATGCAAATATTGGGATAGGTCAAAGGTGTTCAACTGCACCCCTGAAAGCCTTAGAGTCTATGGGGAGATATTAAATGACCTGCAGTTTGTCTTCTTGGTGCAGCTTAAATTTTGCAGCTTAAATTTCCTTAAGGGCTGGTATAAAACTTTGCCTCATTTTATTTTACTATGTCATTGATCAATTTGAATTTTGTCTCTATTTGGTGGCGTTGATTTCTCTCTTTTACCCTCACCCTACTTTCAACCCCATGTCCTTCTGACTTGGCTTCCCCAACCCAAGGACAAAGTCAACCTCTTCTGCGACACCTTATATTAACTATCTCAGACTCATTGCTTTTTTTTTCTTTTCTCTGAACTTCAATGCAATAAACACTTCCTATCCTCTTTCATAACATTTTATTTCTCTCTCTGTGTTACTCTTAGCTCAATGAATAGATTGCAAGTTTCACAGTAGAAATTGTCTCCCCACTGTTGTCCCCTTAGGCACAACTTAGTAGAAACCTTGGTCCTGTTTTCATCTGAAATTTGATTCCTGAGTGGTTTAAACCAATATAGGGAATTCTGTTGCCCTTTCTCAGGCTCTTTGTAACTGAGGTTGACCCCTGAGATGGAGTTCCAGTCAGTGAAATTTAAGCCATTTGGAAGTCTGCAGGAGAATTTAAGGGAAAGAAAGTATTTATTTTTTCTTGGGCAAAACCGTCCTTTCTCATTTCTCATTCTTTCTGCCCTGACCACAGATAAGATACCTGGAATAGCAGCAGCCATATTGCAGGTATGAGGCAATGAAGACGAGGGGAAGAACAAGAGAATTTCACAAAATTAGTGACATCAACTTACCTATGGAGTTATGTTTTGTGAAAAATTTTAAGTAATGGTTAGACTTTTAATACGTAATAGGTCATTGTCATTTATTCATTCATCAATAAATATTTATGATGTGCTGTAATATCCCATGTGTAATGCATGAAATATATGAGAAAATCCAAACATAAGAAGTTTCTATCCTCACAGAAGTATACTCAGTAGGGTAGTAAATAAGATAGAAAATTATCACTAGCCTTAAAAAATAAGTAAATTATAAGCAGTATTAGAAAATATGAAATTCTTGGGAGGAAGGAAGAACAGATATAAGGACTAGGAAGTTCAGTTTGGGGACTCAAGTGAAGTTGCAAATTGGAGAGTAAAGTTTGAGAAAGCGACATATGAGCAGAGACTTAAAGGCAGCGAATCACATGGTAATCTAAGGGAAGAACAATTCAGGCACTGGGTGTGACCCCTACAAAGACCTAAGATAGGAGTAATCTAATTTGCCTGAAGGAGACTAGTGTGGTTCAGAAGTGAGCTTGGAGCAAGAGGGAGATGGGTGTGTGTGTGTGTGTGTGTGTGTGTGTGTACACAGTGGATCATGCAGGACCCTGTGGTCAATGTAAGAATTTTGCCTTTCTTTTGGGTGAAATCAGTAACTATTTGCAGGTCTTAAGCAGAATTATTTTGTGGCCTGTCTTAGCATTTAACAAGAATACCTGACTTTCTCTGTTGAAAGTGGACTTATGGGAAAGCACGGAGCAACAGGAGGTCCTTCTGGTAATCCAGTGGGAAGGGATTTTTGGTTGGATCCAGATTGTAGCCATGAGTGTAAGGGAGAAAAGCTTTGTTCTTCTGGAAATATTTTAAAGGCATCAAAAAGATTTCTTCATGGATTTGAGTAGAAGTTATCAAGCCCTATCATTTTAAGATAGTAAACACACATTAAGGACAAAATAGATATCACTAATTTAAGCAAAATCAAGTTCATAAAACTTTAATATTCACATACAGAAGAACATTTCATCTAACACAAAAATGTAATATAGGAAGCAATAACCATATATCAAAACAAATGTTTATTGATTTTTGAGATGTTATCCCATTATCCTCTTTTAATCCTCTCAGAGTCACCTCAAGACAGGGTTGTGGGACTTTGCATGACAAGACTCTATTAAGGCACAATTTGTAAATATGCTAGTATGAAATGAACTCCTGGTTCTCTTTTGCTATTTTCCTAAAACTAATTTGACTGAATCTAAATGATCTTTTAATGGCAATAGCATTTCTTTGAACAAAAGGTGAAGGAAAAAAGGGAGCGCTCATGTTAATAATTCCAGGTTCAAAATATCTGTTAGTCATTTGGATTTGAATTAGAGATTTTACAGAATAACTATGAAGATTTCATAGCATTCCATAAGGGGTTATTTTGAGTTCATAAGATAATGATACTACTAAATGTGTGTACGTATGTGTGCCCAAGTTTAGCATTGGCAAATCAAATTGAAAGAAGTGCTATAAAGTGTAGGTATTGGTGAGACAAGGGTGTCCGTTGAAAAGATAATGCATTAAGTCCAGAGAGCATTTAAATTTTTCATTATATTGCATGAGGTTGGTCTATAAGAGTAAGGACAATGAGGATGTATTTCCTCTGTGTAAAGTGTCTTTATTGCCTACTTTTAGTCTTGAGTGAATATTATGGCTTTGATCTTAAATGTCCCACAAGGCTCATATGCTAAAGGCCTGTTCACCAGCCTGTGATACAATTGGGAGATGGTGATCCTTTAGTAGCACCAAGGGGACCTTGAGGAAGAGAGTGAGGTCATTGTGGGCACACCCGTAAAGAGGATATTGGAATCCCAGCCCTTTCCTCTCTCTCTCTTTTTGTTTCCCAGCGTCCATGTGATGAACACTTGGCCCCACCATGTGCCCTGGCCATGATGTTCTGCCTCACCATAGGCCCAAAGTGATACGGCCACTTGACTGTGGAATCCTGAAACCTCTGAAACCCTGAGCCAAAACCAAATGGTTCCTCCTTTCAACTTGATTATCTCAAGTATGCCGCAGTCTGGCTGGGCACAAAAATAACCGGGAGGTCACGAGCCACCTGTAGGTTCAAACAGGAACTACTTTATTGCCAGAACCCAACGGGAACTCTCTAGAACTCCACGGAAACTCCGCGAGAACCAACGGGAACTCAACAGGAACTCCAGGAGAACTCAAAAGTAGCGGGCACCCAAGGTAGCAGGAGCCGCCCTATTGCCAGACAGCAGAGGTCTACACACACAACTGAACACACAGCTTGTCTCAATTCAGCATCATCCAGCCACAGCAACCAGTCATCATCCCAACAATTACATACAGCTTAACTTAATCACCATCATCCCAATGGCTCGCTGGCTTTACCTCTCAACCACTCCTTCTGGCAAAATGCCAGGCGCCATCCTGACTTGGTTGTGGCTCCCAACACAAGTATTTTTGTCACAATGATAGAAACGTGATTAATACAATGACTTAAAAAAAAAAGTTTCAGAGACAGAAAGGTTTTGCAAGCTTTTTGAAATTAAATGTTTGAGAGGAAAAAGGGATGATTATCAGATCTTTCTCTGAAAATGTATAAGCTATGAGATAAAATACTTCTACTATTCCCCCACTTAGTGATCAAAATGTGGAACTTTTTTCTGAGAAGATTTTTTTACAGTTAAATATTAATATGACATTTAAACATTAATTTTACATTTCTGACGACTTAATGAATATTATTTTGAAACCACCTACTAAGTGCTAATTTCTGTGTATGCAATAGTGCATAAGTTGGATATGGTCCCTACATTCCTGAAGGTTTTTGTTTTGTACCGGAGACTGAACTCAGGGTCACTCAACCACTGAACCACCTCCCCAGCCCTATTTTGTGTTTTACTTAGAAACAGGGTCTCAGTGAGTTGCTTAGCATGGTGCTGTTGCTGAGGCTGGCTTTGAACTCATGATCCTCCTGTCTCAGCCTCCAGAGCTGCTGGGATTACAGGTGTTCAGGTGTTCGTCACTGCGCTGGCTTTTTTTTTTTTTTTTTTTTTTTTTTAATTCTATTAGTGTTTATAGAATTTATAGAAATATTGACACAGGACACATTATCAGCATTTTAGATCTGGAAGAAATCCCTAGTTTTCAGATGATGACGCTGAGGCACAGAATGGTTAAATGATTTGGCCTAGGTCATATTGTAGCAGAGCCAGGGAAAGAGTCCAGGCTTTTCAAACTTCTGTGTGTCATAGTTAACCAAAAAGTCCCAGTTGGTTGGAAAGAGAAAGTAGCGATGTAGCAGGGAGTATGCATGTGTGCAAGGGTGCTCTTAAGTTAATTAGCTAATTTTCTAGCATGACAGATACGATTTTAAAGATTGAATCTAATGAATACATAAAAATTTAAATGCATCTTGGAATAGACCCACCTTACTTTGAGAACCAGTTTTAATGGTGTAACCTAGCATAAATAATGTGGATCCTGACCAGGCATGTCCCACTGTCACAGAACTGTCCTCACCCTTCCTCAGAAGCAAAGTACAGATCCTCCATCTGGCAGCTACTGTGACACCGAAGTGGCTCCTATTGTGGGAAAAGCCCAGTCTTGATTCTCATCTTTTAGTTAGAGGAATAAATTAGAGGATGTGTTTCTGTCATTTCACAATCTTGCTGAGAAGCAGTTCAGCACACTGAGCTATTACAGTACACTGGGCATGAGTTAGACCCTGAGGCCACCTTCTGAGTTTAAAATTTGACTTTCCACTTACTAGTTGTGTGAACTTGAACAAGTGACTTAACCTCTCTCTGATCCTTAGTTTCATGGCATACAAAAATTGATCATAATAGGGTCATTGTAAAGCCTGTGTTAATATACTTAAGTCACTTCAAATAGCATCTGATGTATAGTCAGATCCAAATAATTGCTCTGCTTTAGAGCTATCACCAGAATTTGTGCAATATAGATTTGGGCTGCAAATAGACGCTTAGGAGGCATCGTTGTGTTGTGCGAGTTTGATTGTGTGTGTCTGTGTGTCTGTGCATGACACATTCAATGTCTGAGATGAAGCAAAGCCCTATAAAAGAGAAGTGCTTGAGTGCATTCATTTCTTTCTCAGTTTAACCCTCTCACCTTTCTATTAGATCTTAAAAAAACAAACCTTTACTGTGTGCAATTGGTCTACTCCCACACATTAGTGGGCCCCATCTAGAGTTTCAGCTTTCCTTTTCTACACAGCAAGAGGTCTCAATGTCTGGGATTGTTTGAGATATAATGCTGAATCCCCCAGTCAGTCCCTGGGGCTACCAAAGAGAAATCACACGTCCAGGTCTCTATGTTATGTTAGACAGTGCCACCCCCTATGTGCCCTTATTCTCTGAAGGAATTGTTTTCTATATTTTAAATGTTTTGGCACAAGAAAAGGGGGGATCTTGCTGGAAGCATCCATTAATAAGTCTGTTCCTAATCTTACCTGTTTTTTTTCCTCTTAAAGACTGGATTCAATATATGATGAATCTTCTGTTACAGGGTTTTCTGTGAACTGTCTGATTAAACCAAGAATTTGCCTCACTTATGCAAACTCTGTATTCTGTTTTATTTAAATAACGTAAAGCTTTCCCAGAAGAGAAAAATCTAGAATTGAGCATTAGATTGATTTCATTGACACATTCGTAGCAAGACACCACCAATCTCTTCAATTTCTTATATGAAATCCACTGCAGAGCTTTTGTTCTTATTCCATTTGGATTTAGTGAAAAATAATGCAAACCTGATACACAGGAGGAAAATACCTTGCCATTCACATTGTAGGTGAATAGTCAGTCAGTCAACAGTTAAATTTACTAAAATATCCCTAATGGTCTGAAGTTAACTTCAAAAGCATAAATCTGTGAAATAGTAACCATCTCTCAAACCTTTAAAAAAATTTCTCTAAATTATGTCATTGAGCAGAAAACAAAAAACAAGGAAAACTAGATCTAGGTAAAATGCTTGAATAGTATCTCTGAGTACCCTAGATGTCCAGTTTTTCTTTCAAGTCCACCCTTGTGGCGTGACACTTGATTGGACAAATTGAAAAATACAAGCTAGTTTTGTCTATGGCTGCATATTTGATATGCTGCAAATGAAATTACTTGTGATTTTCCTTTGCTGAACTTGTGTGTGTTTGTGTGTGCATGTGTGTGTGAATGAACTCAAGAGAAAACTAGTTTCTGCATAATAGGATACATGTCTTATCCAGGGAAATGCTTTTCAGTCTGGAGATTATACTAGAATGTGTGGACTGAACAAAATCTGGATGATTGTGTGAGTAATGAATGGAACGGGTGCTTTATAGAGGCTTTTCAACTGCATTTTGGTAGAGCCACTGATTAAACTTGATCAGCTTGAGGAGGGTTAAAGATCGGGTAGATCTAATAATCTCCTGTAGCATCAGAGAATTGTGAGTTGTCAGGGAATCCTTGGCATTATTTTACAATATATATTGTAAAATAATACACTAATAGACAAATAGCTAGAAAACATTTCAGCAGAGATAGTGCATTCTTGGCAGAAAATGACCACATTTGGCATCAACCTCAAAAGCATAAGCGAAAGAATGAAAGCATGATCCTTTCAAATTACTATGTTTTTCTAAGATCCAGTTTTTGAACATTGTGATTTAGATGCTATCAATAATTTTCTTCTAATACCCTTAAATTTTTATCACCCTTTAAAAAATTATATTGTTCTATTGCTCTTTAGGCCTAATTAGTACCCACTAACCAAATAGGGTAAGAATCTCTCACTTTCCATTTCTTCTTCTTCACTAAGTTTACCACATCTCAGAGTGAGTTGAACTGCAAGTTTTGTTCCCAGTGCTATTTATTTTTGGCTGTGTATTGCATATTGACAATCAATCATGTGGGTCCTCCACATCCATGGGTTTCATTTGAAAATGAAACAAAACAAAACAAAAACAAAAACAAACTGCTACCTTTTTTCAATATTCCCTAAGCAGTACAGTCTAACAATCATTTCCATGGCATTAAGCATTATAAATAATCTAGAGATAATTTAACCATGTTGGAGAATGTGTGTAGGTTACATGCAAACACTATGCCATTTTATTTAAGAGACCTGAGCATCCGCAGATTTGGGTGTCTACAGGGGATCCTGGCACCGATCTTCTGCAGAGACTGTCTTGGGTGCTACTGTGAATCTGCTTGCTACTCTTTTGTATACTTCCTACAGAATGATGCCCTTTCTTGGAGTGTTGCATATTTGTTGGTATCCGTCTGTTAACAATGGTCCGCTTCACCTTGCTGCTTATCTTAAAAGGACGGATTTTTCTATTTTCTCTTTTCCCTCTTCCCCTCCCTAACTTGCAGGGAGGGGAACAAGATTTCCTAGAGTTATTAGTCCTCCACAGGAAGGAGATGTCACCAGAAGGACAAGGAAGTGACTATCTCTCAAATTAACAAGTGAATTTTACACAAGATCAGGGCACACCTGGAACCCCCAGTCGGGGCACACCTGGAACCCCCAGTCGGGGCACACCTGGAATGTAGCCTTTCAATACCTTCCTCAAAAGCCCTCTGTTTTTCCGGATGGGTGGAATCACAGCCTCTGTGACTTGTGATTCCTTTTCTGCTAGCAAAGCAATAAATCTTCTTTTCCTTTTTCTCAAATCAGTGTCCTCATTATTAAATTGGCGTGAATTGGCAGCAGGGACAAGGACGGAGCTTTCAGTAACACATCCTCAGGAAAGTCTTTCAGGGATTGCTTAGCTTGGTAAACACTGTGAAGCTTTGCTTGTCTGAATATGTATTTATATTCTCTTTCACTTGAATGCCAGTTTGGTTGAGTATAGAATTACAGGAGTTTCTTGATGTACATTTCACGTCACTTAACTCTATGCTTATATTTTCTCTCCTCCTTTGGTCCATATGTTTCAGCTCAATATTTTAACCAACTCACTACAAAGCATTATTATTACCCAAGTATTGCCATTCTCGTATCTATCTTTATATATTTATGTATTTATTTAATTCTAAGAGCTCTAGGAGATACATTTATGTAAGGAAATCTCTTTCAACTCTTTCAAGTACAACTAAACATATCATGACTTTTGGTTAACTTCATTTATTCTTTCCTCCTCCACAGGAAGGAGATGTCACCTGAAGGGCTACAAAGTAACTGGTGAGGGGATTCATTCTTTTTGCCTAGCTTCCATATTATTGATTCTTGTAAAATGTTGAAGTCTTCTTGGACATCTACAGCTTTGATATTTGAGACTCACCCTTCATGTGCCCTTGGTGTTAGCATAAGCTACCTCCAAAGAATGGGGGAAATATTTGGAATGGAAGCTTCTCTTCCAAATGGGAGAGTTTTCACCTCTCTTCCAAGTGGGCACTGTGAGTCTTCTCCACCTTCAATACTCTACTGTAGTTGTTAAGCCTTTATAGCACCAAGATAAAGGAAGAAATAGACTGGGCTACTTCTCCAAAAGGAACTTTCCAGTGCATGCCTCTCTAAATGTTTTGGGGGTTGCTCTTCACTCCTGGAATTGTGGACTTAGAGACTTTAAAAGCTCTTGCCTCAAAAACAGGCTTCTTCTGCAGGTGTTTTAGCGTATAATTTCATCCAGTTTTATCTTGCTGAACACGTGATTATATGAGATCACTCTCTGAAATTCCACAAAATATGTTGTACATTGATTCCACTTTTTATAGGCACAAACTATTTTGTTACTTTGTATGATTTGGAGCAAGATGGAAGATATAAATATACACTCAGTGTATCTTATTATAAAATTCACCCTTATGAAAAGAATTTACAAAAGTGAATTACCCCCATCAAGTCTGGGGGAAATACTGTAATTCAAAAGCTATTTAGCCTTCAGTATAGGACTTTACAAATATGGGCATGGTAAATCATATACCACAAGCAATCTTGGACCACATTTTTTTTTTAATGTCTTATTGTGAGATAATTGTGAAGAGAAGGTGCCTTCAGTTTTTTGGTTTTTTTTTTGACCTTATACCCCAGCTATTTTGGGATGTTTCTTCCTAGCAATGTTCTCATTATAATAAAGTTTAACCACAATAAAAGCAAAATATCCTTCCAGTTTATTGTAATTGGTTAAGATATTAATTTTTAATGGAGTTCTCATGAGGACAAGGATACATCCTCTGGGATCATGTGGTAGTTTTATCCTTAGAGAAGATGAAGTCATTTCGAGTATAGAGAGAGCATCCCTTCACATGCTTAATGGGATCATTGACCAAGAACTTTCTATCAGTGACCTGACTTGACTCCAATGCTGAGTTGTCTGAAATATATGCACGACTGTGACATTTAATTACAACACAGTTTTCAGAAATAGCATCATTACATGTTAGCACTGGATCTTGTAGTTTTGGCAGTGGATATGGGCTAATTTCAACAGTGTAAACTTCTTTGTTTAAACCACAGTAATAGAGAGCGCACAGGAACTCTCTGCCCAATCTACATGGCTATACCTCTAGGATAATGAATGTGAAGCTGATACCTACCGCCGGTTATGGGTGAGGAGTCCTGCTTTCCCACATGTTGAAGTTTGAACATTAGAGAAGCAGGCCAAGACAAGCATATAAAGCAGGGTTTATTTAAAAAGGGGTAACATAGACTTCTCCAGGGAGGGAGAAGGGGGCCATAGATGATATCCTGGTATCCCCAGAGGCGAGGTGTTCTGCCCTTTTTTTGTGTATCCTAGGCTTCCTTTGTTCTCCTGCCTCTTCCCTTTATCTGTCTCCTTCCTGAGTAAGTGACTAGGCCCGGGAAATGCTGGGTGGGGTGGCCAAAAAGTGGGAAACAGATTTGCTGAAGGGGGAAGGGCAGGATAGTGCAGCCCCAGACACATTAATTAACAACCTTAGAGCTCCCTTGTAGGGAGAGGCAACTCCTGGGACAGGTTACCTTAGCAACAGGTTGGAGCAGGGGCAGGTTTTCGATAAGGGTGGAGGAAGGGCTCTGAAGGAATTAACATTTCAATCCTTCAAGGGACAATCTCCAACTTCCAGACTGGCTCAACATTGGCCTCCTAGATCCAACCTTTCCCTATCTATGCTGACTGCCTGTATAATTCTGGCTTTAAGGCCATTGAAAGTGGTTGAGAAAGTAATGCTGCTAGCTCCACAGCCCTCTCCTTCCCTTCTCTCCCTCCCCGTCCACCTTTCTTGGCAGCTAAACCACAGATGTTGTGAGTTTACATGCTTTCTGTCTTTCAGTATCTTACTGCATTAAAGCATCACATTTTTCAAGATTCCGGAGGTCACTAGGAAATTGCAAAAGTAAAATCATTTTCAGGAATCCCTATGTTTTTTTTAAGTGGTGTTACTATCCTGTCTAATAAATAAGACCTACACAATACTTTTTTATTTATGAGGAAATTGGCCTATAGTAGAAAAATGAAACTTTGATGATTTAACAATTGATTCAACAGTTTTGGATTAAAAAACACCCAATAATAGAAAGAAGCCTAAAAGTAATATTTGATTTTCCTGTCAAATTTGACTGACCTTCATATCCATAAACGAGAACATATGTGCTGCTCCTACATGCATTCTAGCTGTTTAGTTTTAGATTATTCCTTAATACACATGGGAGTAGTGATTTTTATTTTATTTCACTGATAAGATGGAAGAGTTCAATGAGGTCCCTCAGGTAGTACAACCAAGACATTCAAAGGTCCATGGCTAAAATTCAGGCAACCTGGCAGAAATGCGAAGAGAACTCTCAAAGACTCAAAAGTATAGTATATTTATACATAAATAAACAAAAGAGGGTTGGGGCCATGGCTCAGTGGTAGAGCGCTCCCCTAGCATGCATGAGGCACTGGGTCCAATCCTCAGCACCACATAAAAATAAAATAATAAAATAAAGATATTGTGCCTATAACTAAAAAATAAATATTTTTTTAAAAAAATAAATAAATAAATAAAAGAGATATCCCACGGTTCAGAAATATGGAGACTAAATAAAAATCACAAAGAAATATTCAGAGTAACACTGATGCTGAATTACCCAACACCATTGAAAAGGAATTTCTGATTCCATTCTCACATCATTTGAAGCCAGAAGTGAACTGATTATAACTAAACAAGAAAAAAATCTCCAAACACAAGTTGGTTACAGTCTAAGATTAATGTAGCTCAACACTCTTGCACTCAGAAGACAGGGCATAACAGGGCTTTTTTTGGTGTGTGGAAAAATGTTGTTTTATTCTAGTCATTATTGTTCCTTTTTACATCATACAATAAAAAGTTACTAGACAAGTGATTAAAGACAAAAATATAAGCCATGTTAAAGAGAAGACAGAGTCAATAGAAGCAAATACAGATGTTTCCAAAGTGTCAGAATTATCAAACAGGAAATTTAATATGATCAATATGTGGAAAAGTTAGGTAATAGATAATATAGGGAGAATTTTATTAGAGACAAACATTTTACAAAAGTAGAATGCAAATTATAGAAATGAAATACATGATATGAGAAATGAATTCATTCAGTGTGTTTATTGATGACTGAACTAAATAGAGGAAGGAATTGGTATTCTTAAAGACTAAACAATAGAAATTATCCAAAGTCAAACACAGAGGGTATGATTAGGGTATGTAAGACCTAAGGGACAAAAATCGAATGATCTAAAATGTATGCAATTGGAATCCCAGGGGAGGAAAGAATGAGGTAGAAGAAATATTGAAAATAAAATTGGTGAAAAATTTCCAAAGTCAGTGAAAGACACTGACATGCAACCAATCCTCCCTACGTAGAGTTTATGAAAAGAAATATCTACCTAGTTATAACATAGCCAAACTGCTGTAAATAAAAATGTTTTAAAATCTTAAAAATAGACAAAAAGAGACAATTACTCTAGGGGAACAATGATAAGAATAATGACTGCTTTCTTATCAGAAGCAATGAAGTCTAGAAAAATTGTCAGCCTATAATTTTATGTCTTGTAAAGATATTCTTCAAAAACGAAGATGTAATAATTTCAGAGGAAAGAGTTTGAGAGACTTTGCCTGCAGCAGCTCTATGCCACAAGAAATATCAAAAGAAGTTCTTTGGACTAAAGAGAAATCATACCACATGGAATCTAAGATCTACAGGAAAGAAAAAAAAAGCATAAGAAAGGGAACATCCATGAGTAATACATGTTGTTGCATGTATTCAACATTGTTACTGAAGAATTGCTGGTGAAATGAGGCTAGAGAAAGAAATTGGAGGCATAAAATTTTAAAGAAACACATGAAAGTGTTATTATTCAATGGGGTCATATTTGTGTGCATAAAAAAATCCATGTACTCCACAGGCATACAGTAATAACTACTGGAATTAATAAGTGAATTTAGCAAGGCCTCGGGATATAGGATATTTCAAAATTAATTCTATTTCTAATTGCTAATAATGAACAACTGAAAAATGCAATTTAAAAAACTACTACTTATAATAGCACCACAGACTCTTAACTCCTTAGAAATAAATCTAACAAAGATGAACAAACATTTCTAAGTGAGATTTTTTACTGAGACTTATGAAACATTACTGATAGAAATTTCAAAATACTTAAACAAGTATCATATTCACAGGTTGGAAAGCTCAATATTATTAAAGTTCTATTTTCCCCCAAAATTATTTATAGATTTGATGCACTCCCAATGAAAATCTTAGAAGCATTTTTTTTTTAATTTTTAACAGTGAATCTAAAAATGCAAAGCATCACCCAAACAGTTGCTAATAAAGAAGAACAAAGTTGGACTGGTGTTGTAGTTCAGTGGTAGAGTGCTTGCCTAACCTGTGTGAAGCACGGGGTTCAATTCTGAGCACCACATATAAAAAAATAAAATAAAGGTCCTTTGACAACTAAAAAAATATTTTTTTAAAAAAGAAGAAAAACAAAGTTGATGGATTTATACTACTTGATTTCAAGACTTAATATAATGCTATAGAAACAAAGTCAGTGTAGATTGGGCATAATAATCAGAATACAAAACCCAGAAATAGTCACCTAGAAGTATATATAATATATGCATATACATATATGATATACACACATATATGACATACACATACACAGATTTATTGATAACTGACTAAAGAGGCAAATTAAATGAATGGGGAACAGTAGTAGAGTAAGCTTGCCCAGCATGCAAAAGGCCTTGGGTTTGATCCCTAACATGCAAAAAATAACTAATTAATGGAAAAGAAATCCGTTTAAACAAATGATGCAGAAGAAACTAGATGTCCATTTAGAGGAAAAAAAATTGAACTTTGACCCTATCTTACCTGATACACAAAAATTATTTGGAGATAAATTATAAAGTTAAATATAAAGTCTACAATCAAAGCTATTAGAAGAAAATAAACAAGACTGTCTTTGAGACCCCAGGGTAGGCAAGGATTAGACAGAATTGAATAGAAACCACCTATAAAGAATATTTGAAGTTCATCAAAATCAAAAATTTCTGCTTATCAAAAGAGAATGAGTAGGGCTGGGGATATAGCTCAGTCTGTAGAGTGCTTGCCTCACATGCATAAGGCCCTGGGTTCAATCCCCAGCACCACAAAAGAGAGAGAGAGAGAGAGAGAGAGAGAGAGAGAGAGAGAGAGAGAGAGAGAATGAGTAGGCAAGCTACAGATTGTGAAAATATTCTTATGACTTATATTTCATTAATAAGTCATATCCAGAAGATATACAAAAAGTTTTGCAAGTTGACAATAAAAAGACAACCAGCCCAATAGCAGAAAAAGAAAAAGAAAAAAAAGCTAAAATCTTGAACAAACACTTATCAAAAGAACATTTGAGAATAAGACATCCTACACAGGATGAGGCCAATGAGCACATGGAAAGCTACGGAACATCTTAAGCCATTGGGGAGATGCAATTTAAAATGATGACCAGACAGCATTTCACACCCAGTGGAATGGCTGAGAGACTGACAATACCAAATACTGACAAGGCTGTGCAGGAACATAAATATTGACACCGTTGCTAGATAACATGCTACCACTATTTTGTAGAAATATTGTCCTACTTTAAAGACTATGTATATTTCCAAGTGATTTGAAAGCATATCTCTATACAGAGCTTGTGTAAGAATGTTCAGAGAAAATCTGGTAACAACCTTAATGTTCATATCCAGAAAGGTGGATAAGCAAACTGAGGTATATTCAGACAAATCAATATTACTCTGCAACAAAAGTGACTACATGACCAATATGATTCTGCAACATGTACACTCAGAAAAATGAAATTATATCCCATCTATGTACGATATATCAAAGTGCATAAATGCATTCCACTGTCATATATAGCTAAAACAAATAAATTTTTTTTAAAAAAGGAATGAGCTAGTGATACATGCAAAAACATAACCAAATTTCTAAAATATATGGAGAACAAAGGAAGCCAGACATAAAAGAATATATATAGTATATTATGTTCAAAGAAGACAGTAATATACGGGATGGAAATCAGAACATGGAGTTTGATTGGAAAGGAGTATGAAGGAAATTTCTGGAGTGCTTGAAATGTTTTAGAGTTTATTTGGGTGATGTTACATTGGTGAATTTTAAAATCATACAGTTTTAAAAAGTATAGAAGGAAAAAAAGAAAGTACAATATTTTCAGGCACTGTGATATGAAATGTTATCTACACTTGGATTTCATCGAACTGTGTTTTAAAGCCACACTCTGATGGGGAGTGCAGGATTTGCAGGGCTCTCTGTGGCAGAAGGGTTGGGTCAGCACCCCCTGTTTCTGGCACTCTCCTGACCAGACACCAGATTGCCTGCTGGCTCATTCCAGCTTTTCTGAGCGAAGAGAAAGCGTCAACAATACCAGGGAGCCTTATGCTTACAAGATGGACACCATATGTTTTCTCTACGGTTTCGTAGCTGTTCTCATCTGTCTATTTCCTTTGTCCTTTTAGCATCTGAAGTCTGGTGACCTCAAGAAACTTATTGTAAGAAGCCACCATGAGTGAGAAGTTAATATTTTGCATCAAACACAAAAAGAAGACTTAATATGTTTGTACTTAGGCTCTTCAGTTGTCCAGTAGCTGTTACTTATCAACTTACCATCAAAATCTTCAAATTATGTCTTAAAATGAATGTCTATGTTTTACAAGGATATTTGTGGAAACAGACTAAAACTGCTGCACATATTATTTGAAAATGCCACTTACACATGATAGAAGTTATAAATAAAATATGTTAAATTTCAGGAAATAGCAACATGTGGCAGAATTTTCAGAAAAAGAAACAAATTAGTATGCGATACGTTGACACTGGAAAATTGCATTTTTAAGGTAGGATTATGGTGGATTATTGACCCATGTCTTTAATTCTCCAAAACCAACAAATTTGGGTTAATCACAAAATGATTTACATATAAGTTGAGATTTCAAAGATTTCAAAGAAAAATTTCTTTTTGTTCCATTTGTGCATTCCGGAAAATTGATCAGCAAAACACAATGCTCTTGGTGGCCATAGGAGTCTCTTTGCAATTTCTTAACCTGGAGCTATTTGAAGCATCCAGAGGAAGAGGCTGGAAAGGTTTTTGTGTGAAGGGTGATAGGGAGTAAGGATGGGCACAGGATTGCAAAATTGGAAGGCTGGTTTGTGCAGGCGGGAGTGGAGCATGTTTTGGAATTTAATTCTAAATGAAGCCCCAAATGACATTATCCTGTGGGCTCCATATGTTCTTTCAAACTGCCCTGAACTGCCCCCTTGTTGGTGAAGCTAATTTCTTCCCAGCTACTAAAGGTTATTGCTCGCGTTTTGAGCTGTGCTTTGTAGTAATAAACAATGTAATTTACTTAGGAACAGAAAAGCTTTAATACCTTTAACACCTCAGTGAATGCCTAGTTTCAGAAGTTACCAGAAAAAATAAAGAAATAATCTATATCCAGCTTTCCAATCTACTGCCCCCTTTAGTGTGGGAACTTCATCTCCCCCAAAGCCTTAAGAAATAGCTTCTCTCTCCTACTTTAGACATAAAAATTACTTCTTTTCCTCATTATTTTATCATTTTATCCTATCTCCTACTCTAACTCCTACTTTCCTTTCAACCCACTCTTACTTTCAACTTTTTGATGTGTGTGATTATAACTATTTATAATGTGCAGCTTTGGATCAGTGTGTTCTTAGGTGGTTACAAAATATGCCACATCCAAGAATAATTAGTAAAAAAAAAAAGGGGGGGGGGGAAGGTGGGTAATGCCACATGAAAATAAATACTAGCTGGAAAATAAATATCAGGTCAGTGAAAAAAGGTTTTCAGGTCTCCACTGCAGATAAGATGGGATTGTGATTCAAATGAATTAGAGTAAAAAACCTAAGCAGCTGGGGAGCATGTGGGTAGTACCATCTCTTAGGTGTCATGCCTCTCCAACAGCTGGTTTGCAAAAGTCATCCTGTGCCATGTAGTTTGCTTTCACTCACACTCTATTACCATATTCCTAATCTTTGACAAAGCAGGATACCCCTTTTGCCACTTTCTCCAGGAGTATACAGTTTGCCAGGATTCACACATGTAGACAACTTTGGTCATTATGGGGCCAATTTTCCATTCTCAAGGCCCCATAAACTTTGACCCCTTTAGTATGTGTGTAAAGGTGTATTTGTTAAATGTTGAGAGTAGAAAAACTGGTTTTACACTTGGAAAGCTGGAGTGAGTTTATCTGTACTTGGTCTCAGCATGATTATCATCTTTATTATTTATTACTTGCAAGCATCAAGCATATGTATGAGTTTTGAAACTCATTGGTTGCTTATTTGGTTGACAGGGAAATTGGAAGGCAACTATGGGTTCCTTTATTCATTTTTTTTTAATTTTTATTTTTTTCCCCTTTTTTTTTATTGGTTGTTCAAAACATTACAAAGCTCTTGACATATCATATTTCATACATTAGATTCAAGTGGGTTATGAACTCCCATTTTTACCCCAAATACAGATTGCAGAATCAGAGTTTGTTTATTATTCAAGATTTTCCTTGCTCTGGAATTAGTTTTATATTCCATAAAGACTATACTTCTTGGAGTGAAATTTGAAGTTCAACTGTTTTGTCAGTTGTCTACTAAAAGCTATGCCTGATCAAAAATAGATCTGAAACTTCTGCTGGCCCTAAATACAGTCAGCCTGGTTCTCAGAGCACTTGAGGTATTACTATGTGCTTACTGGGTTAATTTGGATTTGTGCTTCTTGCAAATGTTATTTGACTAGTGATGCTTTAGCCGCCTGGAAGGAGTGCCTCCGAAGTCTGATTGAATGTTTCTTGCTTTGCCTTGGCTCATAATAATCCATAAGTATTTTGAGTGCTACTTCCCCCATGGTAATTCTGACCCACTTATCCAACAGCAACTTTTGTTGCTGTGAACTGCTGCAAATATACTTTGGGATGTACTTTACAAAGTTAGTAAATGCTATATTTGGCCATATTAAATTTTTTATTTTCTATAATCAGTACATTTTTCTTCTTGTGAATATTTCAGGCAACTGTAGGGATATGGTTTAAAAGAAACAGGGACATACTGGATAAGAATTTATATTACATAAATTGGGATATATTGCCTTGACCTTAAACTACTTGTACTAAAACTAAAATAATGTGACTAATAAATGACAATGATGTAAACCCCCTTCTTTAACACCACTGTCAGAAACATTCTAAAGATTGGTATGGTTATGTTCAAGTAGTAATTCTCAACTAAGTAAGAGGGATGGTGGTTTGAGGGGGAGTTTTTGTCCCCCAGGCCACATTTGGGTATGTCTAAAAAAGTTTGTGATTATCACAGTTTGGAGGAGGGATGTTAGTGTTATCAAGTAGGCAAAGACCCAAGGTGGGATGCCACTAGACATCTTACAGTTCATAGCACAGAGCTGCTCCCCATAACTCTACATGTAAGCAAAGAATTATCCAGCTTCACTTTCAACAATGCTGAATAGAGAAACACTGTTTTAAAGATTATTTACCAGAGAAATGACTACCTTGTATTTCTTTTGGGAAAAATAGCTACATTAAATACAAGAAAGAAAGAAAGAAAACTTGCCCCATAGTGCTTTTTCTTATTGCAACCGTGTCTATTTCTATGCTAACAATTGACCCCTTATTGCATATTTTTATCTTATAATAATCGTAGTATCTCTACAACTTTGGACTTTGACTTTCAAAACATATACTCTATATTTTAAAAAACAAATTGAAAAAATATGAGACTCAAATATGTACATAATAAAGTTGAAAATGTTGCTAGTCATGCATCTCTTTCTTTGGAACCTTTATAGGCAAAGGCTGATAGGTGCTCTACCAGTGGTATGCTTGCAAGCACGCACATGTGGAATTTAGAAGGGACACTTCTTTTGTAACTAGATCAACATAATATTGTGAAGTCTTGGAAACATCCTTAGGTATTGATTCTGGAAAAGGGTGTGGTACTGATTCAGACCTCATGGAAGCAATGGAG
Organism: Marmota flaviventris; assembly: GCF_047511675.1. Lineage (NCBI taxonomy): Eukaryota > Metazoa > Chordata > Mammalia > Rodentia > Sciuridae > Marmota > Marmota flaviventris. The sequence continues at coordinate 26,515,315 of NC_092505.1, forward strand.
CCAGATGATCCAGTTTGTGTTGAAGATATCAACATCTTTCTTCAAATGAGCAGAATTATGCATCTGAAAATAGTATATAAGTCTCACATTGATAGCCTGATGAAAGAATGGAATCAAAAGATTTTGGATTTTGGAGTAGAGATTTTTCTCTCCTTTGAAAGTAATAATCTGAAAATATTCTAATTGCTTACTTTAGAAAATATTTTCCTCTTTGTAGTAACAATTGAGGATTATAGAACACACATGCTATTTTCTAAAATAATTTTTTCTTTCGGGAAAAGGAATCATCCCTTTTCCAATGCCCCTCTCTCCTTCTATGTCTATTGTGATCTTACTTCATTCAAGCTTCTAGCTCCCTTTCTTCTCTTTTAGCTACCATTTTGCAAGTCTTCTGTTCTACTGGGTCTCTCCTGGTTCACCTCACTATTTGGTAGCACACTTGGAATCAGTGGGCCAACTCGGATCTTCAATCAGAAAATTATTTTTCTTCACTTCAAAATTTTTGCATTGTATATACTATGCATAATACCAAATGATCTAAAATTACATTGTTTTAAAAAATATATCTCTACACACACACACACACAGACACACACACACACACAGAGAGAGAGAGAGAGAGAGAGAGAGAGAGAGAGAGAGAGAATATTACTCAGTCTTAAAGAAGAATGAAATTATGGCATTTGCAGGTAAATAGATGGAGGTGAAAAATATCATGATAAGTGAAATAAGCCAAACCCCCAAAATCAAAGGCCAAATGTTTTATCTGATAAGTGGAAGCTGATCCATAATGGGGAGGTGGGGCTAGGGAAGAATGGAACTTTGGATTGGGCATTGGGGAGTGAGGGGACGGATGGGAATGTGGGGGTGAGAAGGATAATGGAATGAGATGGACATTATTACCCTAAATCCATGTATGATGGCATGGCCAGTGTGACTCTGCATCATGTACAGCCAGAGGAATGAGAAGTTGTGCTCCATTTGTGTGTCAAAATGCATTCCGCTGTCATGTATAACTAATTAGAACAAATAAAATAATGATAATTTTAAAATTACATTCTTCAAATACATTATATTCTTGCAGCCCATCTTTTTAATACACAAAATCTACTAATTCTTTTAATGGAGTTCATGACTGGTGATTATTCTGCCATTTTTGTTCTTTCTTTCCATTCAAGCCTATTTCATTTGTTTGACAAGGTGGAAACTTTCTGTTCTCCATATTTCCTGTGAATTACATCACATGTCATTTAACCTAGTCAGTCTGAAGTTTTACCTTTAGTTCAGCACATTTTCATTCACATTTTTGGCAAGGTAGGAAGAACCCTGATGTTCGTCTTACTGAAAATACAAAAGACTAAAGGTGACTCTGTATCTCATTTTTATTAACTAATGTAGTCTGGTGTTCAAACAGAGCAAATGAGAACAGCTTTTGGGATTCAGCAATCCTCCCAGACATGTATTTACATGTATTATTTGCATCTGGAGAAGGGAGGAGAAAGAAGAAAGGAGGAAGTTTTTTTTTTTCTTTTTTTTTTTTTCTGTCTGAAGGCCTGCAGGAAATGAGAACATAGGAAATGCTGAGAATAATATGTTGTCTCCATCCTGAATGGGGTGAGGGCAAATAATTGTTCTGAGCCCTACAAACTGAGTAATTTTTATATTTTCCCCATTTCTGAGCAGAATCTAGTGTGTTCCTTGCATGGAAAAAAAGATAGTGTCATGAGGGTGCCTCTGTGCTGTGTAGTGCTGGGGACACAGGAGCTTTCCTAGATAAGATAACATTCTCCTTAAAGATCCATGGCCTAACACAGCCAGACACCTGATGCCCCATGGATTGTGGCAAAAAAACAAAGAGTGCCTGAACCAGCAGGACCAGCTGGCTTCTCAATACTAAAGGCACTCTCTAGAAAATGCCACAATTTCCTGGGGGTGGGAGAAACTCCTCAGGTCCTAAGGCTCTTGATGAGCAGGTGATGGTGGGGGGCTTTAATTTCACTTGCATATATTAAAGTGCAGATAGGCCTAAGAATATTGGCGTTCCATAGTTAAGGAAAGAAGGAGATAGGTCTGGAGGTGTAGAACAGTGGCAGAGCACTTGCCTAGCATGCTTGAAGCTCTGGCTTTGAACTCCAGCATGAAAATGACAATAGTGTTGGGTCCATTGCAAGAGGAAAGAGTCTGAGAAAATCATATCAATCTACAAAAAGTCCACAGAAACACATTGCATATCCACTTGTCCCAGTTTGAAATTGGATTTCAATTTCTTGATCCAATTTTTTAATAGTTCTAAATTTTCAAGGATTTTTTTTTTTTGTAACTTCTACAGGTTGACTTTTTGGCGGGTCAAATTTGATGTGTTGTAGGAAAAGTATAGATTTAATTGGGTTCTGTTAATATATATAATCATTAAGCAAGACATAAGCACCCATTTTTTACTGTAGCATAAATTTCTTAACCTGCTCAACCTTTGGGGAGTTTTGTTTTGGAGTTGTTTATTTTTATTTTTTACTTTTTTGGATAATTTTGTTGTTGTTTTGTTTGTATCCCAGTGAGAAACTTTACAACCTATTGGTCAAACTGTTTAGTTGAATCTCAGTAGAAGAAGTATTCCAAAAATAGAGCTACCAGAGTTCTGTTTTCTACAAGTAATGAGGTCACAAAAAGATCACTTAAATCTCACTTCCTTTTAGCCTGTCTCATGGCACTCTTAAGAGGTCCTTGGTTCTCACTCAGACACTCCAGGTATAAATAAGGTCTCCTCACCAAGCATGTATTCTGGCAATTTTTCTTAATGAGATCTTCCAGGAGCAAAGAACAGTAAGCCACTGGGAGCAGAGTTAGGGTGGCTTCTTCCTGAAGTGACTCATCCTGTTTGGTCTTGTTCCAAGTATTCCTGGGATAAAGGTTTGGGTGTCCTACAGAAAACTGCCACTTCAGATTACCTACTTCATGTGACTGAGATGTGCAGAATGCACCATACACACCCCTTGGCAAACAAAACAAACACAACACCCACCAGCCCAGAGTACCAGGGGTTAACTTTCAAACATCAGAGCCCCTAAACTGTTTCAACAAAGCACAGAAAGAAAATCACCCAGCAGTTTGATCAACTATGTGGAACAAAATTATGCTCAACTTTGTCCTTGCATTGTGAACATAAAACAAACAGATAGCTATTTTTTAAATACTTTCTCAATGTTTTTTTGTGCCTTGTACAAATGCTAATTTTGCTAAGTACACAGAAAATCTCCTTAACATTAACAAAATAGTTTTTTTTTTTAAATATTTTAACTGTTAAATCAAAACATTTTCTTCAAAGTTCCAGAAAGCATTCCAATACTCTTAGTCTGGTTGATAACAATTTAAAATTCTTGAATTTTAAAATTTGAATTGGGTAGAAACTCACAAGAACTGTACATCAATCTTTTCTCTTGCAATTCTTGTGAAAGTATGTGAGCCCTTTTAGGGTAACAAAATAGCTAAAATGACTTTTAAAAATAACTTCTAAACCAATATTTATGTTATCCAAAGATAGGAAAATGTGAATGTTGACAAAATACAATGGAAAACAGAATATTACTCTAAAAAGTCTTTGAATTGGGCTCTTTTAGTCAGAAGGAATAGAAATAGCTCTAAGTAATTTGAGAGAAAAGAGGACCACAGAAATTGAGATGAAACTGAACACCAAACCCACAGGCTAGGATCAACCCTTCTTTCATAACTGACTTCTCCTCTTCCAAATTGTCTCGCTTTTCAGGACCATGATTTTTAGACTTTGCTTCCTAATTTGCCTTTTTTTTCCCCTCATAATTTGCTTTTATTCCAACCCTTTATCCCAACTGGCTGCTTCTGCTTTATTCATTATTCACAGGACCCAGATGGCTGCTCCCACCCTTATTTTGCCTGGCCTCAGGCTCCAGTGCTAACAGCTCTTTGGCCACAGTTCTCTGAATCTTTTAGAATTAATTCCTAAGAGGGAGAATCTGATTGGCCAGGCCACAAGAGTGAGGAATTGCTGTCTGTCTACAGATGAGCTGTGCTGTTGGTCATGTGTTTCCCTCATGACCAATCATCTATGGTCAGGGTGTGATGTCAGTCACATTTCACAGATTATAGATATTTGGATTCCAGTGCATGTAGGCACAAGTGCCTTAAAGATATCAGATGTTTTAAGGATCTGGCCTCTACTAGCAATTGTTAGGTTTTCATTCATTGATTCATTAGTCAAATATGTACTGAAAAAATATAATGTTTTAGGCACTATGCTAAGTACTTCTGAATAAGTAATCTGTTGTGATAGGATGGTATCCATCCTCCCCCATGCTCCCCCAGATTTTGCGTGTATCGTCATGACCTTAAGCTTTTATGAAAACTCACTATTTCTCCACACTGCCCTCTCCTTGTTAAAAATATTGTAGAAATGGTTTTCTGCCTTTGGAGAAAGAAGTTAAACACATTTTCCCCTTCAAGTGACTGACACACACTAGATAACAGTCAATACAGAGGAGCGCCAGGTGCCATGGTACATGCCTGTAATCCCAGCGATTTGGGAGGCTGAGGCAAGAGGATTGTAAATTCAAAGCTAGCCTCAGCAATTTAGCGAGGCCATGAGCAACTCAGCAAGGCCATGAGCAACTTAGCGAGACCTTGTCTTAAAATAAGAAATAAAACAAGCTGGGGATGTATCTTGGTGGTTAAATGCCCCTGGGTTCAATCCCTGGTTGAAGAAGAAGAAAGAAGAAAGAAGAAAGAAGAAAGAAGAAAGAAGAAAGAAGAAAGAAGAAAGAAGAAGGAGAAGGAGAAGGAGAAGGAGAAGAAGAAGGCCTGTACAGCGGCTCACGCCTGTAATCCCAGTGACAGCAAAATACAAAATAGGGCTGGGGATGTGTCTCAGTGGTTGAGTGCCTCTGAGTTCAATCCCTGGTACCCAAAATAATGTGAGGGATAGGAACTAGGGTTCTTCTATTTCCAATTTCATTTCTGTCCTATTAAAATAACTTTCTGTTGTCCTTCTCACAAGTTATCCATCTTTTCCCAGGATGCTCCATTTCTGCTCAGAGGGATGCCACTGTCATAGAAGCCCCAGGAAGCTCCCAGCAGTGCTGCTGGCACAGGGGCACTGATTAAGAGTAGAATCCCAGTCATTGGTTACATTTTACCATCTGCTTGGTGACTTTTGTATTGCTAAGGTAAGGCCAGAAATGGGGCATGCATATTAGAAATTGCAAATATCCCTCTAAAATCTTGACTTAAATAGTTTTCCGAACCAGGTTTTGAAGATGAATTTTGTTTTTCTTCCTCTTGACAGTTACATTTTGAGGCTATTTCCAAGACATAATTCTTTCCCCCTCTACTTTCTGAAGTATTAGCAATTTAAATATTTTGCAAAACTCCGATGGTACAGGTTTTTAATTTTTAGCTCATTTTGAAATCAAAAAGAAAAAAATGTTGGGGATTTAGAACTATTAAAAAGAAATAGACTTTGAAGACTGGGATTCCTCCAAAGAAATGAAAGACACAGAAGATTTGTATCATGGACACAGTGATAACTTGGATTATTGGTGTTGCAGACCTGGCATCTGTAAAAGAATTTGACAACTGACTGAAGCAATTCTTAATCTTGAATGATAAGACTCCATTCTTCAATTCATTCTGTAAATTGCAAAGTTACAGATGCATGGTCTTACCAACAAGCATTGAGTCTGATAAGGTGCCATATTCTGAGATGAGTGCTTTATATGCAGTATTTCATTTAATTCTCATAGCCTTCCTATAAGATATATGCTATTATTTCCTTTTTATAGATGAAGGAAATGATATGTACAGAGATTTAAAAATGCAATTGAGGCAAGAACTAAAGTCAAGCTCAGATATGAACAGAGGCAGCCTATTTCTGATTTCCAGTCCAGTATATTTCCTGATGTACCAAAGACCCTTACTGGTTGGAATTTCCTAGAAACAAAGAACTGCTCTTATCCGAGTCTATTTCATGGGATTTTATAGCTTTTGGAGTCATTCAAAAGAACTACAGAGATTATTGGTATTTAACGGGGAAAATGTTGATATTTGCAAGATTTCTTTGGCATCAATTTTAAGTTACTGTACTAAATTTGTTCTAGTCATTCTTCTTGAAAATTGTTCTTGTTGTTTTCTTTGAAAATCCCAAAGAGCAGCACACATTATACTTAGGAAGTTGATAGAAAAAAAAAATCTCCCAAGATGAGAATTTTGATTGTACAAAAGAAAAAAAATAAAACATTTGTGACCTAATTGTGAGTAATTGAAACCAGGGTGTTATCATGGAAATTCTAGAAAGTATTCATCTCTGATGTAATTGTTACTTCTTGCATTATGATGTACTATTGCCATTTTTAATAGATTCAATTGTAAACTATAAACTTGTGGGCAATCTAGCCCTACTAAGTAGTTTTGTGGGTCAAGTCTCCAAGACTACCAATGTTATTTGGAAAACAGGTTGAAATGAAATATATGTAAAAATAATACAGTATTATATCTGAAATCTGGCTCTGAAATTAGGCCAAATTCTGTTCACTTTCAGAAGAGTTTATTCTAGTCATGGAAATATTATGGTGATTTTTTTTGTATTATACACAGCATTAAGAGTAATGTTGAGAAGTTCATTGCACATAATATTTCTCCAAAACCTCCAAAGTTCTTCCTGAATATTTACTCTTTATTATGAGGAGTCCTCTCTGTGGAAGAGCAAGTGTAAAATGGTATAGATAGGCTCCAACTGCAGAGTATAAAGTTCTGAGGCTCAGTGCTAAAATTATCTATCAAGCAATCAAGTTATAGTTTCAGCCACTGCTGAAATTATTTATTCATAAAGTACATGTGGAGCATCTATTCAGTCCTCAGCACTGTTCAGAGGATATAGCACTGCTTAATAAGCTCCTCATGGAGCTTACCTCGTAGAAGATGAAATTCCAAAGCTTTTCAGAAAAATGCATGATATATTTTGACAGCTATTCCAAAATCAGATTTATTTTTTTTATAAAACCAAGCACTAATCCTCTTATTCATGTTCAATGTCCAATCTGTCTTTTAAAAATTATGTAGATTTTTATTCATCTCTCATATTGATGAACATCTATTTTTGTTTACTAAGTCCTATATACTCTTTTAAGAAATGCAGCTTTAATATGGTTCAAAGAAAATCCATATCCAATTATGGTATTTGTGTTGGTTTTCAACTTCTATTCTCATACTTCACTAAAACTTGGAAGCCAAGAGTAAAGAAGATGAATATTAACTTTCCTTAAAATTAGATCCTGTATTTCTTTGACATATATTTTTATTTTTATGTTTTAGATTTGGAGTGTAATCTTCTCTTCATCCCTGAAAAAAAAATGAAATATACTCAGAATCTTATAGATTAAAAAAAAAAAAAAAGTGTCTTGTGTTGTTGGTACCCAATGTTCTCTGTCATCTAGATTTTAAAAAAAATTTACCTCTGCCTTCTTGGGTGATGCTGGATCTTCTGTTCAGCTCAGTGTCTCCAGTGACCTTTTGTGGTGTCTGTTCCTCCAGAGCTTTTGTGATGGTAACGTACCGTATGCTGTGTTCCGTGTCATGTCAGTCATTACTCTCTTTGACTTTACTTGTGTTCTCAAGTCAATATGTTCCAGATTAATGAGGCATTTGTTCTTAATCAAGAAACTATTTAAGAATACACTTTTAATTTTAATGACTTGTTTATGATTAATTGTTTCGACATGCTCTCTCATTCTTGAGAATGCTTCCAAGCTGCAACCTTTTCCCTGAACAGTTCCCCAACCTCCAAGTACTGGTAGTTGCCATGACCCAGGGATCTCAAGGGACTGAGGCGAGTTATTGATTTCCTTGAGAAAATCATTCAGGCAATTCCCTTAAACTAAAAATCACTTTGAATAATAATAGTAAAAGCAGCTCTTAAGCAAAAATTGAGTGGTTACACATTATATATTTTTAATGTCCCCTTTAAATGTATATGTATCTAATGTGGTCTCATTGTTTTAAGAGGAACAATCTTAGAAATAATTTGTGAAGTAAACACATTTTCCCAACTGATCTATACCATGCCATTAGCAGATTTAATTAAAACTCATTCTGTTGATTTATGTTTTCTTTTTTATTTAAATAACCAGCTGTGTGTGTGTGTGTGTGTGTGTGTGTGTGTGTGTATGCTTTATTTGAAGCTACAAAACCAAGTGATCCATGACCTCATAATCGTAACAGCTAACATTTATTGAGTACTTATTATATTCTAGGTTTTGTTCCAAGTCCTCTAAAACTATTAAGGCATTTACCCTTCACAACTACAACTTGTGGGGATACTCTTTTCATTCATATCTTGCCAACCATGAACCTGGAGGCTAAGTAACTTGTCCATGGTCACCTAGATGGTAAGTGAAAGATCAGAGTCCAGAAAGGTAGCCATCTGCAGGAATCCAACACTGTGCTCCACCACCAGTATACACTAAGAAGCTCCTGGCACCAAGATCCTTTTTTAGAAACCTTAGTTACTTTGTACTACCAGAAAGATATTTTTAAATCTCATTTTTTTTTTTTTCCTGGGAAGATGATGTTAGCTACTTTGTTTCTTAATCCTTCTCTTACCGGAATGAAAAGTGGAACAGATGAGTTACATCCTTATAGTTGTTTATTTGCTACATATATGTTCCCTTTTAAGAGCAGATAGTTGCAGGTTGAGGATTATAGAAAATTCAGGTGAGAAATGGAACCCAAGACTGGTAGAACTCATTCTGGGGCTGTCTTTTGTGCCTCTATAATGGACTTGAGCTTCTGAAATAGTAATATTGACCTAATCATGTTGGACTCACCCAAGTAACTGACCTCCATTTAGGTTTTTCATAACATATTTTCTCCATTCCAAAAGACTGTAGGAGAAATATGGCTCCTTTAGCTTTTAGAGTGAGCACTCAGTGTAACTGTCTCCCCACTGCCCCCCCCCCCCTTTTTGGTCTTTTTTGAAACCGAGGGTCGAACCCAGGGCTTTTCGAATGCAAGGCAGATGCTTCGCCACCAAGCTACATCCCAGCCCAATAACTGTGCTCTCGAGTCCACTCAGGATTCCATGTGTAAAGATCACTTCAGGCTCATTACTTTCCTAGTATAAAGTCTAATGGGAATGGTGCGTTTGATCCTTTTTGTCATTGATGATAATAGCATAGAAATAAAATTAACCAGATTCTTTCACAGGTAACTGGTTAGCATTTGTTTTGTAAGTTACTTTGTACATATTACTGATCTTTTTGAGACTTAGCCTTGCAATGAGTTAGTTTAGATGGTAGAAATTTTGTTCATTAGGATTCATTGGCTAATGTGCAGTGGAATCCACATAAACTAATTTAAGCAAACTTTTTAAAGCAAAGTCAAGAATTTAGAAGGCCCAAGGCTAGAAATGTAACTGGACTTGAGGTACAACTTGAACGAGAGGCCTGGCACTTTTCCTTTTGACTGCTTGCTTCCACACATTAGGCATGGATGCTGCTGTTTTTCTCTCATGTCTATTTTCTGAATACATGAATATTTTTCTTATTTCCTCCCCATTTCTACTCCATATGACTGGAAATGAGGTTACCAATAATTAATTTCTTAGTTTTACAATTACAGTTCAGACATCTAAAGAGTGGTTGTCAGTTCAAAATGCAATATTCCCAAGATTGGATTCCACTTTTCCCCTTTGTACCAGGACTGAACCTATAAACTTAGGCTAGGAAATGGAATCCGGGGAAGGAATTATAGAGGTCTTCTTGGATCCAGTGTCTCCTCTTGCACCAATCAACAGTGACTGCAGAATAGCTTCTATGATAACCACATAAATATAATGAGGAAAACAAGTGATTTCCAGATGAAAACTTTGGAAAGATATCTTCATATGTGTTCCGGATAGTTAGCTCCTTGCCTAAGCATAATAATAGGCTGTTTTCTTTCTTTAACCCTATATATATATATATATATATATATATATATATATATATATATATATATATATATATGACTTAAAGAAAATAAAGATTTACAAGAAAAAGAAAATTATTCCATTGAATACATATTTTGGAATTTATATTATTTTATGTGCTTAGTTAGAATTGGGTTGGATACAATCTGATGAGCATAAAACATAACTTTTAGCTCCAAATTTATTGTGTCTATATGGATCCTTTTATAAAGCATCTTTGTATTTTTTTCTGTAAATGGTTATATCTTTGTTAATTGACTAAAATTTGTTTCTTGGGGTCTATGCATGATAACAAGAACATCATAAAAGGGATAAAAATTGAAGGGAAAGCAGTTTAAATTGTGGGTTATTGTTAAGATAGCAAAATAATAAATTAGAAGACTTGGAGCCAGGTGTGGTAGCTCTAGGGACTCAGAGGCAGTGGCAGAGGATCACAAATTGGAGGCTAGCCTCAGCATTAGCAGACCCTGTGAAGCTTATTCTCTTCACTACCTGCCCTGTACTGTAGGATTCTGATTTCTGCAACAACATCTCCCAGGCTCCCTACCTGGGTGGCTTCTGTTTGGGTTTTACTGATTGGAGACTGACAACTCTCCTGCCAGGAGATTAGAAAGCAGGAGAGAGAGGTCATAGTCTTTCTGGCTCTCTCCCAGCTTCATGGCTCCATTTCCGGAGGTAGCTGTGACCCGAGTTTCTGTGATGTTCCACTCAAGTCTCCAGTTTTCACTGGGCTGTGACATAAATCTTTCCTGCCCTTGCTGGGTCCCATCTAGGAGTAGTAATGGTTCCCCTCTGTTGCTAGCAGCTGGTCCTTCACTTTCTTTTCTTTGTTTCCTTAACCCTGTTGACACTCCTATCCATTATTCCTTCATTAAAGAATATTCATTTGAAATCTTGGGAGTAGATTATTTTTGCTGTTGGAACCTTATCATTTACAAGTGAAGGAACCAAGGGAAGTGTGTGAGTGTGTGTGTGTGTGTGTGTGTGTGTGTGTGTGTAGATAGAAAGAGAAGATATAGATTTATGTTGATAATTGTCTTATGTGATTGTGGGGCTGGTAAATCCAAAATCTGCAAAGCAGGAAAGATAGCAGGCTTGAAATTCTTGGGCAGGAGCTGATGTTTCAGTCTTGGGGCAGAATTTTTTTCTAAGGGAAACTTCAGTCTTCCTCTTAAAACTTTGAATGAGGCCCACTAACACTGATGAGGACAATCTCCTTTATTTAATGTCAGTTATTGTAAATGTTAATCACTTCTACAAAATAGCTGGTGGGTAATGGGAAAGAGAGATCCCTTTTAAAACAATTTATGATATCTAAGATGCAGAATGCAGGATGATTATTTTCAAGTAATTATCTGTCCAGAGATGAGGTAACTATATCAAAACTTCATACTTTTGGGCTGGGGATATAGCTCAGTTGGTAGAGTGCTTACTTCATATGCACAAGGCCCTGGCTTCTAATCCCCAGCACCACCAAAAAACAAACAAACAAACAAAAAGACTTTATGCTTTTTCCAGTGGGGCTTTATGACACTCAAGGATATGTTAGGACTTTAAAGGAGAAAATCTAATAGGAAATTTTGATACCTGCTAATTCCCTGGTGGCAGGAGAATCCATGGGAAATCCATGTCATCCTGCACTTGACACTTCATTGTACCCTGCTCTCAAAAAGTTTTTATAATTTTGGGAAGGAGACCATACATAACTCACAGAGGATCTAAGGACAAGGCTGCAGTGTGGGCAGTTTTTGTTCTGGAATTTTCCATTAGTTCAGCATCATCTGGTGTCTGTCCAAGTTTGTGTTTGTTTGGTTTTTTTTTTTTTTACTCTTTCTTGACATAGGGGTCATGTGTTGTAATTTGGACTTTGGTGTACAGTTCATGATATATCATGCACTGTAAATTCAGTCAACAACTCCTGATTGAACAGAAAGCACTTTGAGCAATGTGCGAAGAACTCTGAACCAAGTATTTTAATTGGGAAGGATCACTGATTAGTGGAATAGCTCTAATCTTTATGGGCTCCAGATTGCTCTCTCTGCCAAGAGTTGTGTAGAAGGAGGTTGTAGATCAAGGCCTGGGAAGGTTTCAGACAAAACTTGTTCCAGAGTTTCTGATCAACAGACATTTAGAATTCTAGGTAAGCAACACAGATGAAGGAAAAGAAACTGAGCCAGAAGAATCAGGAAACACACACACACACACACACACACACACACACACACACACACACATTGATAGACGTCAGCTAGAAAATTACATTCAAGAACCAGGAAATAGAGAACAAGGGGACCCTCCAGTTTCAGGGCTGATGACTTTGGTGGAGTCTGGAACTGAGGTCAGCATGACTCTTTTGAGGTCCTGGAGGAGATAAGACCTCTTAGTTTGCCTGGGGACTCAGGGGTATGGAACAGATTCCATCCTTAAGTTCCCTTTACAACTCTCCAGGCTCCCTCTCAGTTCTCATGTTGTATTCAGAATATTTTAGATAAGCTTTGTTAGAAATTCATTTGAACTCTGACCAGGGTTGATACATTGTCCTACCCCTTAGAGCATTTTTCTTTCTGAAACAGGAGGTATTTCTGAACCATCACTTACAGTTGCAGAATAATTGAGATAATGGTTGCAAATACTATGCAACGTACTGCCATGTAGTAAATACTCAATAAATGTTAGTGATGATTATCACATGATCACACAATCATGTGGTTACTGCTTCTTTTTTATGCTTGCACTCACACTGTCAGTCACATGAGAGTCAATTGTTTGTGGCTCACACATTCCTTCTCATTATTTTAAAAGCGCAGATGAATTGCATTTTTCTCAAACACCATATTTCAGGTAATTTCTTCTCATTGGCCTAAGTATACAATGTAAATGATTCAAATTTCTTATAGACAGTTTTAGATCCAAGAAATCATTTGTTTCTTAATTCTCAAATCTTTTGAAAAGGCAAATTCATGATGCTTCTCTACACTGTTATTATCAATAATGGAGATGGAAATCTCCATTCCTGCAGAGTTGATGGAAGTGTTGTCAAGTTTCAATCTCCAGATTGTATTTAGTATTGGATTCAATAGTTTGGGTTTTTTCTTTGTGTGTGTCTTTTTTTTTTTTACCCAAGCAGCAATATCCAAGTCAAAGTTCATTGTCTGAATTCCTGGGATCTTTTTTGTTTTCCTTAAAAAGAAAAACAAACAAAAAATAGGCACTGTTATAAATGGGACAATCTTCACAAACCTGTATTTCACTACACAATTGTCATAGATTTTTATGCCAAACTCTTTGGTAATAAGGTGAAGTGCAACCATTATATGAAGTTTTCAAAAAAAAATTGTGCTGTATTAGGTCAAATCCATGTATTACTAAACTTTCTTTGGTGCAATTTTAGTGTACAGGAAATACTTGTGAATGTATGCTAATTGTGATGGCGATAATTATGCTGTGAACTATGGCTATTTTACAGGTAGTCTAGGTCCTCATCAATTTCTGCTATTTCATACCTTATTTCCTTAAGAGCACCCAGTTAAGTGCCTTCTGGCCTGAGAACTTTATTACACTTAGTTTCCTTCTATTGCAGCAATGTCTTCTTCATTGGAAACTCTAGTATCAGTTTTTCTTATGAAAAGTGTTCTCAGAAAGTAGAATTTCCTCATCACTTCCTGGAGTCTAGGGATGCCAAAGAACCAAACAAAAACCCTCACTGGGCTTTCATCCCTCTAAATTTCTTATTCCCTCCTGGGACCCACATCACCCTATAGTTCCTATTCATGAGTCTATTCTCTGGCCAAGCTGGATTTCTATTCTAGATGTCTTTTATTCACAAATGTTTTATTATCTTCTAGTCTTTCATTTGTCCACTTAGATTATTTTCTGTGAGATAGTTGGGTCTCTGTCCCCCTGGTTGTCCACTTTAATGAACAACCAGTTAATTTGTTGGATTGGTATTTGGGGCAAGAAGAAGTTGAAGATATTTAAAGTGTGTTTTGGCCCCAGGAGGCTGATTCCCTCCTCACCCCACCCCCCCATTACTGAAATTAAACTCAGGGGCACTTTACCACTGAGCTACATTCACAATCCTTTCTTTCTTTCTTTCTTTTAATGCTGAGGCTGGCCTTGAACTTGCTGTCCTCCTGCCTCAGTTTTCTGAGTCCCTGAGATTACAGTCATGTGCCACCACACCGGCTGAGGCTATGATTCTGTAACTTCTCAGTTGACATCCTTTTATTACTTCTTTCCAAATAGTTTTGGTTAAATAGGAATAACACCACTGGTAATTTTATATTACAATGCTAGTTTATCATATCAGCCACGCTGCTTCTTAGCAGCATGCTACTGGTTGAATTGTTTAAATTTAGTTTCTTTGTTTGTACAATAATACAATTTTCTTCCGGGATGTTGTGATAATTTATATACATTTTACAGTATAAATTAATCAAAATATGCTTTGGAGGTGCCTGACATGTGTAGCAACTCTTTTTTTTTTTTGGTACTGGGGATTGAACTCAGGGTCACTTGACTACTGAGCCACATCCCAAGCCCATTTTTGTATGTTATTTAGGGACAAGGTCTCACTGAGTTGCTTAGCACCTCGCCGTTGCTGAGGCTTGGCTTCTATTTCAGCTTCCCAAGCCGCTGGGATTACAGGTGTGCACCACGGTGCCCAGTGAATGTAGTAACTCTTATATTCTGTTATTACCCTTGAGTCAGAGGATTTTAGATTAGTTACAATATCAAGTACTACATCTTACCTGTCTTCAGTGAGCCTAGAACTATGTCCCGGTGATGAAGAAAAGGTGCTGTATACAAATGTCAGTAGGAGATTAGGTATATCTCACAATATTGCCCACATGGGCTATGGTCTAAGAAAATGTGGGAGAGAAAGCATGGGAAAGTCATTTATCATACTGATAGTGAGTTCTTAAATATGTTTACCTCATACAACTTCTTAATATTTTCATCATTGAAAATATATACACTTACGTCTTTTTATTGCATAAAATCAAATTATGGAACACTTTTGAAATGATGCTCATAGTTACATATGAATATTAAACACAAGTTTATTTATATAAATTAAATTACTTTTAATTATTACAATTATCTGACATATGGTGACCTGATGAAATATTGAGATTTTTATCTCAAATGATAATTTTAATATACAATATGCTGTATTTTAAGATTTCAAATATTGGACTACTTAATTATAAAATATGATGACACTTTTGATTACTAATTTGTTGCCAAAGGATTATTAAAAACAAAAAATGTGGGCCATAGAACAATGAGGCAGTGCTAGACAAATTTTAGTCTTGCAGTGCCTTAACTGTTAGCATTCTGGCTCCAGTGTATTAATTAGGGTTAATGGACTTAATTTTAGTATTCAGATGATCTAAATTTTTATATTTTGGAGAAATGCAGTCAAATTTTTTTTTTCAGGGCTAGAGCTATAGCTCAGTGGTAGAGTGCTTGCCTCACACTTGTGAGGCACTCGATTTGATCCTCAGCACCACATAAAAATAAATAAATAAAATAAAGATATCATGTCCATCTACAACTAAAAATATATTAAAAATTTTTTAAAAAAAATAGTGTTTGGGGTAATTTCATAATCTTCTACTCATTCTATATAACTCTCTAATAAAAGTCTATGCTTTTCTTTTTTCCATGAAAAAAAAAAAAGAAAATATATACACTTAAAATTAGATATATACTTAAATATTTGGATGAATTGAAAATAATTTTCTTCTGGACTGCTAAGCATGTCATTCTACTCTGTAATTCTTTCTGATAAGACCGATAGAACTTATTGGCACCAAATCAAGAATTTTGCCCCGTGGTTGCGTGGAAGCTCATGGAAAGAAGTCATACATAGCCACCTGTGTCTACTTTTGACCCCTTCTCCTTTGATATAGGATCTCCGGTTACGTGGAGGCTTGTGTCCTCAGTCTTGAAGGTTGGTCTTGTTCCAGCATGGAGTGAGAGAGCAAAGTTTTGAGATAGTGTAGCTGTCCCACATGGATCATTAGAGTCTTGAAACTAGATGAGACAACCATTATGAGGATGATCCATGTATTCTGATTCATAAAATATGTATAAACCAGTCAAATATACACTATCAAATGCATATAATATAAAATATATAATCACAAAATGTAAAACTAAGGTTGCCAGTTTGGTCCATAGGTCTAGGATAATTTCTAAATTAGCTTAGGTTTCTGGCTAAGGTTCTGATATACTGTGAGCAATCTTATGATGAGAGATGAACTAAGTTGGGCTGCCCAGTCTTGCCCCAAAGCTGACATAGTGAACTCTCTTCCCTGTAGTTGAGATAGAAAGGCCGATAACTTTTGAGGCAATCTCCCCAACTCTTTCCAGGTTCATTGTCTAATATGAAAACTCATATTTAATTGAGGAGTGAATTAGATTGTATTCATTTTTGGTTAAAATATAACTTGAATGATTGCTTATTAAAGTTGTTATCTATGTAAAGTACACAGTTTCTCTTCCTTGAGTTAGTTTTTCTTTCTTTGGTTAATAACAAGAGGTGACTGCATTATTCAGCTTGGGCTTCTGTAACAAAACAACCATAGACAGGGTGGTGTAAGCAGCAGCCATCTCTTTTCCATAGTTTTGGAGGCTGGGGAGTCCCAGATCAAGGTGCCAGCAGATTTGGATCTTTGAGAAAGTCCTCTTCCTGGCTTGCAAAAGGCTGTTTTATGTCTACATTCTCACATAGCAGAAGGAGGAAACTCTGGTGTCTCTTCCTCTCCTTATGAGGGCTGACCTCTCAGGACCACATCTAAACTTGATCTCTGCCTTGTTTCTGAATATGTTGGAAAGTCAATCCCCAGTATAACAGTGTAGAGTCATAAGACACGTGAATATGATTAGATCAGGAGAGTAAAGGAATTATTGCCTTTATCTCAGGAGTGGGTTTGTTACTGAATGAGTCCTTTTAAAGGAGGGATTCAGTATCCCACATTCACTGGACAAGATGATCATGTATGACACAGATGTTGGCTCCTCAATGTGGAGACTCCAGGACCATGAGCTTAAATAAATTTCTGTTCTTCATCAGTTGCCCAGTCTCTGTTTTGTTCTGGCAGCACTGTATGAAATAAAATAGTCTCTCTTAATACATTAGGTATTAAGGCTTCAATATATGAATTTTGGGGGAATGTAAACATAAACATCCATAAAAGCAACTGCAAATATTTAATATTTAGTTGTGTCAAAGATCTTGAAATCTTTTGCAGTGCCAACTCTGAAGCTTTTATATTGAGAATCATGGATATTTGTCTTCTCAACCCTTTTGTGAGCATTTGACCAGTATTAATATTTTAATTAAACATAGTATTTTGGACTTGCATTGATGTCTAAACATCACTAGAGTAGACTTTCTCTTTGCAATGTTTAGAAAGGATACCACCTGGTCTCTCAGGCCATGGGGAGACACATTTGTAAATACAATTGCTCAAATAGTCCGGACAATCAGTTACCAGGTGGATAATCACAGAGTTATGTAGGGCCACAGGTTCTTTCCATCTTCTTGCTCAGCTCCATTTGGGGTATTCTCATTTGCATGGTTAAAGGTGGGGAATACCATCTCCACCTAACCATGGGTCTAGATGAAACTCTACCACCATAAAAAGGAAGAATCCCTTTGTAAAAAAAAAAAAAAAACCTAGGCACCCAAATGTGAATTTGTTTTTTTCCTGTAGTGAAAATTCTCAATTGCAACTTCTATTATTTTAGAAGTACAGATTAACTTTCCCAGCAAAACAACTGCAATGTCCTAGTTGACCCTCTAACAGGATTAAAATTTGGCTATTTGAGGAACCCGTTGTATTAATTAGTAACCAACTTACCTTGGACAAGGAAAAGCAGGAAAAAGTTTTATATTCAGATGCCTAGAAGAGAAGAGGTAGGAAACAACAAAGATGAGGGCATTGGTTTCCCCCAGTGAGCCTACAGGGCTGCATTGACGCTGCAGTTGAGGAAGGAGTTTACGTACACAGCTGAAGGAGCTGTATATGCCAATGAACAACCAAACTGTTAGCAGTGAGAAGGGTGAAGATGAAAATAGTATCTATACTATCTGCTGAGTGCTGACCAACTCCTGATATGTGGCTCCGCACCTGATAATATGATGCAGTATTCCATTAAATCCTTAGAAGATTTTTATAGGGATAGATACATTTCCATCATATTAAAAAGTTAAAAAAATAGAAATCCAGGTTCAGAGAAGTTTTGTATGTTGCTGAAAGTCAAAGAAATAATAAATGGGAGAGACAAAGTCAGAATCCAGACCTGATTTTCCACCCAAATTTAAAGCACCGGGTTAAAATGTTCTGGGACACTAACAACTAAGCACAGCTCAGAAGCTGTAGGAGGGTCTTTCTTTTCTGTGTTTTTTTAACATCCTTTCTTCTCCAACTCCCATTCTTTTCTCCTATTTACCTCCTTAAAAAAAAAAAAATACCTGAATCAGCCTTGGAGTTAGAGTCATCCACAGGATGGGAACACACAGGGAACCAAAGTAGGGACTTGGCAAGCTAGGGCCCTTGAGGAAGAGACCGGGGACAACTGGGCACACATGTCTTTTCTGAGCACACATGTCTTTCCTCCTGAGATTTCCTGGAGCTAGAGAAGACATTAAGAAGGTCCCAAGTTACTGGATGATTTGGGTATGAAGGCTAATGTGGCTTTATTAGTCAACTGGTGCTGCTGAGGCCCAAAATCATCCATCTGGTTAGAATGGTAATGTCCATAGACTGTGCATTCTCCAAACTTTCCTCAGGTGCTTCCAGATTTGTGAAATGGTAGGGATGGGATGGGATGGGATGGTCCGGTCCATATGGTGGTCTTTCTAGCTCTAACAAACTATGAATTCATAATTCATTTTCAAGCTCCAGTTGAAACCCTCCCTAATTGGAAAGGATGAGCAAATACTTTTATACTGATGTGATTCTGTGAAGAAGAATCCAAGGCCAGTATGAGGGGAGGAAAGAACAAAAGGAAGATGATGTGGCTTAGGGCTAAGCAAACAATTAGAAAGGTAGCATTTTTTTTTTTTTTTGTACTGAGGATTGAACTCAGGGGCACTCGACCACTGAGCCAGACCCCCAGCCCTGTTTTGTATTTTACTTAGAGACAGGGTCTTACTGAGTTGCTTAGCATCTCACCATTGCTGAACTCACGGTCCTCCTGTCTCAGCCTCCCGAGATACTGGGATTACAGGCATGTGCCACTGCTCCCAGCTACGAAAGGTAGCATTTAAAACTTTTAAAACACAACATGACTAGAATGGTTTGCTTCTATTTATTTAGAAAATCCTAATACAACCAAAGAAATTATGATGGTAATCATTTTTCCTGGGGCCACTTGTCCTGGTCTGGTGTCTCTGATGGCCTGTAATTGGTTTCCAATCTCTGAAAGATACTATATGAAAGACATTTAAGAAAGTTGTTGTTCTACTTCTTTAGAGTGGAATACCATGAATCCTATAGATATTAGATAGTTTATATATTCATCTTTCTGTTCATTCCACCATCAATACATTCAGTAGCCATTCGCATGGAATAATGTGGTACTGGGAAAAAAGAGTCCAGGAAAAAAAATAATTTTTTTTTGCCCTTGAAACTTAAAAAAGTACTGTGTAACTATTAAATAGTACTTAAGTAGTAATATTAAAAGAGTTACTAAAAAGTTCTATGTAAGTATTATCATTGGAATATTTGTGTCTCCTAAAAATTCATTCATAGGTTGAAATCTTGATTCCCAAATGATGGTGTTAGGAGATGGGATCTTTGGAAAGTGACTAAATCACAAATGTGGAATCCTCATGAATGGGATGTATGTTCTTAAAAACAGTCCTGCAAGAGATTCCCTTGCCCTTTCTACCAGGTGAGGACTCAGTGAGAAATTGCCCCTGAATCAGGAAAGCAGTCCTTAACAGATACAAAATTTAATGAGTCAAATCTCACCTCACTAGTGGGAGAAGGGAGATCAGTGCAGATGGTGGGTAAGAATGTTTTCTTACACTTTGGTCTGAACTTCCCAGGCTCCAGAATTCTAAGGGATAAATTTCTATTGTTCCAAGCTACCCAGTTTATGGTATTTTTGTTGTAGCAGCCTGAATGGACTGAGACAGTCAGTAGCTTCAATGTACAGTTGGTTACAAACTGAGTGGTAAACCAAGTTGTGTGTATCACAGAAAAAAAAAGTATTTTTTAAAATCAGTGGGATAAAGAAAAGCATCCCAAAGAAGGACAAGTCTGAATTGGGAGTATGAATTACCAAGCAGACACATAAATAGGTATGGGGAAAGATTTGTATGGAACACTTGCCTCTAGCAAGCAGTTCCACATGACTCAAACACACAAGATATTAACGAGGAAGAAGAAAATGCTGGGGCCATTTTACAAAGAGGATGGCATAGTGTGTCAAGACATTTGCTTTTATTGTGAGGGAGCGGTTGAATCAATTCAGATGGGAGAGTCATTTATTCTGCATGAGAATTATGAAAAGTGAGAGGTCCTTAAACTGGTAGGCCATTTTTGAATCCAAATGCCAATGTTGACTTTGAGTAGTCATTTCCATTTAACAGCATCTTCCGATACACTGGTTCTCTTCCTGCAGTTCTCATCATCCCCACTATCCCCTGGAAGCATTAAAAAACCTTAATGACCTCACTCTATCACAGTTGAATTAATTCAAAATTTCTAGAGCTGAGACGTAGACATCAAAGATATTTTAAGGTGCCAGGTTATACCAACAAGTTGAGAAGTGCATTCTGGCAGGACTCTGTGAAACCTCTTTGTCATGTGCCCAGTTGGGTCTCAGATCTCTTTTCCTATTTCATAAAGTATCCACTAAATCCCTTTCTTGTCACGTTTCATTCTTTGTTTCTAAGGAAGGTCTTCCCAGGGAATTGCATGACAATACTCTCCCTCAATTTGATCACAATTTATTGTTGGAGGAAGAAAAAAATTAACTAAACATTACAACAGAGTAGGATACTCTGTTATTACTCCTTAGACAGTTGCTGGAAGAGACAGAGAGGAAGAGGGATGGAGAAGGAAAGAGAGGTGAAGTATGAAGGAAGAGTTCAGGGTCCCAGGGATCAAGGACAAGAGGGTTATTCCAGGAAGACATGGCAAGGACTCAGGCTCTCATGGCCCTTCATTCAGAGGTCTTGTCGTTCTTTCCCCACATTGTTGTATGCAGTTCATTGTTTGGAGGTCTAGTCCTATTTCTATCCAATGGGGACACTAAGGGTAAGTATGCCTAGAATACAACATAGTCCTCACCATATAATAGCTTCACATAAACGCAAGTGGTTTGCAGGAAAAGAAAAATAAATCATAGAGAATTCAGCCAGAAGGTTGGAAACATCTAGTTCACAAAGAATATAGTGACTTAAAATTTAAAAAGGAAGGAACACAAATATTCATGGATAAATATTCAGAAGATGAATTGAGACCAGAAGTTATTCTCATGTAACACCAGCTTAAGTGTTTAAGTAGCATCCAAATTCCAGTCACCTCTTTATTAATCTACTTTAATACTGGGTTTTCCCTGAACCCTCTTGGATGGAGTGACTTCCTGTTGGTCAACATCCTAATCAATAAGATCATGTTTCTCACATTTTATCCCATACTTTGAAATCACACTTTGACTCATAAGGAATTTCCATCCTTCCTTACAGCTGTTCAGGGGAGTCCTAACAAGAGGAAACAGCCCTGTGCTCTCCCCATGCTTCTTTCCTGGTTGTGTCATTCCTGGGTCTCGGTCATCCAGCTGCATCAAGGAATCCCAGAGGATGTGATCATTACTCACAGTGGAAATGGATTGTGGAAATGGATATAGGACACGGCTTCTTTAGAGCTACATCTTCTAGCTTTGATTTGTGTTAAAATGAACTGACACTGTCAAAACTGACTTGTGTAGAAAGTATTATGAATGTATTTACAAAGATTCTCTCTGATCTCTCATTTCATTTTTAAAGTTCTTCCCATTTGCTGTGGTTGAGTATTCTTATGAACCTATATAAAAATTACTAACATGGGAAGCAGGTATTATTGCCCTCTGTTCTCATTAAGATAGTAAGTTGTGACAAAAACTTTCTTGAAAATTTTTGGAAACAAATGTTGATTCACAGGTAGAGCATTTTTTTTTTTTTTTCTTGCCACTGGAAGAATGCCCACGATATATTGAAAAAAAAAAAAAAAAAGGACAGATGTGTCACTTTACTGGAAGAGGACTCGGTTAACTTTCAGTTAGTTGATGGCTTTCCTACACTTCTCACATTTGCTATTATCACTTCAAGAAAAGTAGCTTTGTCACTATTAAATACCTATTTAGAGTTCTGTGGTGTTTTCTTGGCTTCATGTTCGAGCTTTAATTTTTGGAAGGTTTCAAGTATGATCTATTTCTTCATTGAGCTCATGCATTCATTTTTTAATGTTCTCTGCATCCCCCACCATTTTCAACAAACACTGGTTAATTCCACAGTACTTTTCATTTCTCTGATTTAGGTCACATTTTGTGGTTCTTGAACTCTCCTGTGATCAAAATAAATAAACATGAATGGTGTAGGATTCTTTGTAGAAATTGCCTTAAGGTAAGACTGTAAACACAACTATTTAAATTTATCTCTAGTTTATCTTTTCTAAGTAGGCCAATCTCAAGGCAGAAGTAGGTGAGGAGAGAGCTAATGGTGATGGCTCTTTCTCTGAGATTCAAAAAATAAGAAAACAAATTCTGATGTTCAATTCTAAGGCAAGTGATAAAGATCAAAGACTCATTTTATTACAATATTTTCATTTTTATTGAACAGATTCACTTTGGACTTTGGCTCGCATTTGGAATGTTTACCTTTTAATAAGTGATCTGTTTAAATGAGGATCAGAGAACAAGGGTTTCTGTTTTACAGTTCAACTTTTGACCTTGGGGGATGAATGGGTGGAGGGTGAGAGGAAAAGTCCACTGTGTTTCTACTGAACTTTTTACCCTAAAAAAAAAAAAAAAAAGAGCAAGTTTAAAGTTCACATAGTGCACAAGAGGTCTCCACTGGGGATTTCTGGTATTATTAACTTCCTGACCTCAGATAATTAAAAAGGAAGAGCAGAGCCACCTCAGACTGTGACTCAACTTTGAACTTTTAACCTCCCAAGTAAAGTATTTAAATTGTAAATGGTAGACTGTGGAAGCTTTCTTATTGCTATTAACTTCCTTCATCTCTGGTCACCAAGTTCTGATCTGGACTGAAAGCATAGCCTGATCTTTCCTTTTTATTTACTTAACCTCTTTTAGCAGAAAGGACTGAGAACACTATTTACCTAGAAATGACAGGTATTCTGGTGAAAGAAGTTAAGCTTCAAGGGTCATTGAATTTTGAAGCTAGAAGTAACCATAGATTACCTGTCCAGCTCCCTCACCTTGGAAAGAGCATACTGAGAACCAGTAAGTTGAGTGACTTCCTTAAGGTCAGATGATTCACAGGAGAACAAAAGAGTTTCTCTCATACATTGGCTGCTTTTGTTGCAGTGGAGAGGGATTTAAGAATGATTGAGGGTAAGAAATAATTCCTTACCAAGCACAGGGGTTTGAGGATCTGTGCTTTCTATTTTTATATTAAATTTCATAAAGGGGAAAAGATCACTGGATGGGGTCAGGAGATCTGAGTCCTAAGTGCACCCTCTACCTTGTTGGTTGTATAACCTTAGTGATTCAGTTAACTTTTCTAACTTGTGATTTGTTTGATTCTGAGATGGAATGTGACTGAGAGGAAGTAATAACCATCTAAGACCCTTTGCTTTTTGGGGGTCAATGGTATTTTTGTCTCAAGAATCCCCCACCCCAGTGCTGGGGATTGAAGCCAGGGCTATGCACATGCTAGGCAAGTCCTCTACCACTGACCTACATCCCAGCCTACCCCAAGAATCCTTGCAGGTGTTCCCAATTAAGCATTGTACAGATAGACAATTCTAGGCAACACAATAATATGGAGGATAAAACTAGACGGCAGTGATTTTAGGGTAATTGGCTACGTCGCGCTGGGCTTGACATTGACGAGGAAGCTCTCCTTATTCTAAGAAAAAAATAATCGCAAAGGAAAAGGGGAATGTGATGTTTGGAGGCATGAAGGACAGAAAGAATGACCAAGAGAAATGGCATCAGTCAGAGGTGACACAGAGACGATGGCCTCTCAGTTGGATAGGGACCCTGCCAAGGCTTATGACGCTGACAAAGCCGGTGGGTACGTTGTGAATCTGCCTCAGCCACATGCTGCTAATACCGGGGCTTAGGGAGGCAGCTCTCGCTGGCGCTGGTACAGCACGCAGCACGTAGGACAGCCAGTCTGCGGGCCGCTCTGCCCTCTTGCTAGTTGATAACACCTTTATTGCCTCCAGTTAGTTACTCACACCAGCCTCATTCCCATCTGTCGAGGAGAGTTCCCTTCCAACATTCTGTCCTCCTTTTTATACACAAAAGAAACCCTCTCGGTGTGGCTGTGAAGGTGGAGAGATACTGGGCTCTGAAATGAGGCAAATTTGGAGAGGGATTAGCAAAGATTCTCTCTGATCTCTTGGTCCCAAGAAGCAGGGGGATGGGCCTATGGGAGGCTGTGTGGGACCCTTATGCAGAGACAGCTGGACAGGGAAGGGCAGCAGGCGGCTGGCTGCAGGCCTGTCTGCATTGCCCTCAAAGTAGGGCATCCCAGGTCACTGCCTAGCAAGGTGGCAAACATCTGTTTTGGCTTCTCTCACATCACAGATGTTTACCCACCTATCCGGCAACCATTCTCAACTGCTCTAAGCTAGGTTGCTTCAACTTTACAGACTTTTGCCCCACTCCCCTGAGAGCTCATCCATGGCAAGTGACTTCTATTTGAGCAAGGGACTGTACGAATATGAATATGTTTGATCAGGCAATTGAAGTTGCAGACCAGTGGGCTGTAAATAACTGTTAATTGGGGTTTTTGGTGGGCACAATTACCTGGCTATTTTCTCTGCCGGGTAAACTGTATTCATTCACTAGATTCCTCCCACAGTTTCTGGCCTTAAATACATTCCTTTCAGTGCAGAGGTCCAGAACACAGTAACATTAACCTCTGGATCCCTTGAGGAGCGAGGTCAGGGGTCACCAAGTAGAGCATAACTATCCTCATGAAACAAGTCATATTGTCTCAGGGCACTTACCTTCAGAAAATCTAGAAAGAAAAAAAACAAGCTCTGAACTTTGTCTGCCAGCTACCCCTAGCATGGAAGACATCACAATGTAAATTTGTTATACTTGTGAAATTAAAAAAAGAAACTAAAAGTTTTTATGCCACTATTCTCAGTGATGGGCTAATGCAAATTCCAGGTGGCTCAGCTTAGAACCATGATGATGATTCTATTGATTTTATTTACTTATTTGGCTTTTTAAAGAATTTATACCTTAAGGCAATGAAAGAACAAAGTGTTAAGCACAACTTAGCTAGTGCCAATAATTTAGTATGTGAATTGTCCTCAGTGAAGACTCTGCTAAAGCTGCGCCCAATAATCCTCCCTGCAGGTGGGGGAGTCTGAGGGCTGGGAAGGGCAGCCAAGTGCCTCATCCAGTTTCTGAGCTGCTCCAACCCTGTCCAAGGGAAGTGGAAATGCAAAATGCAATAAGGAGCCTTTGCTGACTCTACCTAAATGCACCCCCAGATTGGGACAGGGGTACAACCCCAACTCAGCTATGAAGCCAAGACCTTGCTTCTAGAAGCAGCCAAGGATTGATGGATTCTCTGCAGTTGCCTATTGTCCCTGGCAATATTACCTCTTTTGGCATGAATATTTGAATTGACGGTAAAACCGAAATTTTTTTTTGCAAAATCACACCAGCAAAAAGCCCCTCTTCTCTGTTTCCTTCCTCCATACACTTAGATAAAACAGATCCCCTTATATTTATCTGATATTACTTCTTTGGTTTGATGCATCCAGCTGGCAATAATAAGTCATCTTTGGGGATTACATTTAGTAGAGTATCCACGCAAGTGCCAGGAGCTCCAGAGCCCTTAATGGAACTCTGGCAAGCACAGCAGCAATAATTGTACAGCAGGTACAATGGAAGTGGGAGGCTGGTGCTGTGAGGAGCTGTAATCTTCTCTCTTCTTTTTCTCAGCAGTTCTGAAAGTGAACTAGTATCTAAATTAGGTGTTATTTTATATTACAACTTGTCACACTTAATAGAAGTGACATGATCAAGCTGGCACATGCCATTTGGAAATGTGTTGGTATCTAGGGATGGCAATTGTTGGCTCCTTTATTCATTCAATCTGTCATTAAAATAACAGGTATCATGCCCATCAGAGGGAAGTGTCAGTCTCTGGACATAGGAATCTCTTGGTGATTTCTGAGACGTAAAAGAACGAGTTAAGAATTACCCCTGCCAAATGCCTGTTTATCTAGTACTGCTAGACAGAGGGCATGGCCCAGAGAAACTGATGTTTTGTGAAGTATTGCTCCATACCCCAAAGCCTTCATTTAAAAACCAAATTTTATTCTCATGGAAGATCAAAGAGACTAGCCCACTTTACTCTTGAGCGGAAACCAAGGAGACTTCCTGCAGATTTTTGGTAGCTCTATAGACAGACCTCTCCCTTTTACCTCCCCTGGACCATGTTTAGTTGAGGCAGGTCCTGACTCACATATTAAATGTCTACCAATACAAGGAATAATATGGAATAAAAATGAATTAAATGTGAACTTTCTTGACTTAGAGAAAAACCTTTTTACACATAATTGCAACATAAGGGTAATTCTGATTATTACTATATGAGAAAACAGTTTATGATAAATTATTCAATAAGAATCCCATAGAGGTAATCCCAATGGCAGGGGGATTGTGAGTTCAAAGCCAGATTCAGCAACTTAGCAAGGTGCTGAACAACTCAGCAAGACCCAGTCTGTAAATAAAATATAAAAAAGAGCTGGAGGTGTAGCTCAGTAGTTAAGCACTCCTTGGTTCAATCCCCGGACCAAAAAAAAAAAAAAAAAAAAAAAAGCAAAAAGAATCACATCAAGAAAGATTATTTCAGGAACATAAAAGTCGTATTTAAAGATATATTAAAATAGTAATAATACTATTACTAATATAAATTTAAAAAGCAGGCACTGCTTTATAAACACTGGAAGCCAATTGAGACAAGAATGTTAAAAATTGCTTCTTGAGGAAGCAAGATGGACTAATATAGCAAATAATAATTCCTTAGACCCTTGAAAAATGATAATGTTTGAGTTTTTATTTAATTTTTTCTTTTTGTTGAAGATTCCAGGAAGCCAGAGACTTCTGGGTAATGTTTTAATCATTGGGAATTGATCTGACATTTAATGGCGAACATTGACTCTCTAATGCCGAAACAAGGTCAACAGGTTAGGAGACTTCCATTACCTAACTTAGCTGACCTCTTTCCATGGCATATCAGAATATTGATCAAAGTTGTTATGCAGGATTGGGCAGAAAGTTCTGTACCCTTCTTTTAGTATTCTTTAAAAAATGGGTCTAGATAACATATTTTGCTGTGATCTGCATTTCTCTCTGATCCCAATGAAGAGGTCTTATTTATCCTCCTTTCTTAGGGATGAGGGCCTCACTCCTACACAAAACTTCTCTTAATCTGAACACTGTGTATCCAGGGTCCACTCACTGAAGGTGGCTGCCCCACCACATTTTACCTTCAAGTTTCATTGATTTCCAAACTTCAGGGTTGGTACCAAAGTGGTAGTCGTTGCAGTGTTTTGAGTTGTAGCTCTGAATAATCAAAAGAAATGAGCTGTCTATGTTGTTAAATCTGCCTTTATTTTTGTGACTCTTTATCAACAAAGGGGTGCCAGCTTAACTGTGACATGAATTCTGTTCTACATTATATATTTTCTCTTTTTTTCCTATTGAAGTGTTGATTGCTTTCTCTATTTACCTATTATCGTTATCTTTTATTTGATTATGAAAATGTCAGGCCTAGCTTTCTATGTTCAAATTATTTTTTTTTCTTAGATTTGAACACTGAAGGAATCATTCAATTTAATTTCTAACACTACAGAAATATGTAGTGCTTTTAGCTTTTCTAATCAGCTTTCCTATGTTTTACCATTTTTTCCTCTCAATGCTTCTGTGATAAGACATAGAAAATCACTCATAAGGGATCCTTAACTCTTCATCAAGCAACTGCAATGTATTTCCATTACAGTTGACTAATATAAGCCATAGGAATATCTTGTTCTACAAGGGAGTCAGGACAACTGATCCTTGAGCCTTTATCTCACCTTCATGTTCTTAAGGTGAGAAGTGCTTTATGGTGAAAGGTGTTTAGAGGGTAAATTTGCATCCTACTTCTTCTGTTGGAAGATTGAATTGTGACGGGGCAAAGCTACCAGCTGCAGACTATATTTTCCTGCTTCCTTTGCAGCCAGTTTTGATCATAAGACAAAGGTATCTCCTGTGAAGTGTGAGCAAAGGTGATGGATGCCATTCAACCTGGCCTTGAAAACTTGCAGCCTCACTTCAGCTTTTTCTACCTTCCCAAGGGCTAAAGTGGTGACAAGAAGATCACATGGTGATGGTGGTACTACCCTCATTCTGGGTTTCCCAATAGCTGAGTGGAGCAGTAGAGCTTCCTCTCAGGTGCATGCGTGCTCGTACACACACATGCACACACACACACACACACACACACACTGACCTGAACCTCCATTTAACCTTGAACTGTGACTTGAGAGATAATGCTGCTTCTCTTTTATCTGAGCTATTACATTTTGGTCAATATTTGCTTCAGTAGTTCAGCATACCTAATTATGATGATTTACTCGGGGTGGGGTATCCCTCAAGAGCTTTCAGCTAAAGGTGGAGAGGAGAATGAAATTTACAAAGCTTTGGAGAAAAGGGGAAAAAATAAAAGAGGGGTAGGTCGAGGATCATCATGGCTCTGTGGAGGTGGGAGGTGTCCCACAAAGATGTTCACACTTCCCAGAAATGAATGTGGAATGAAAACACTTAAAAAATGGAAACAGCACTTCCCCCCTCCATTTTTTTTTTTTTTTTTAGCCTCTTTAAAATCCCTTATTGACTATTCCAAATTCATTGATTCTTGTCAGGTAATGAGTGCTAACTCCTTGCTTCTTACCTTTATTCACTGCAATGGACAGAACAGTTTTCTTTTTTCTTTTTCTTTTTCTTTTTCTTTTTAAATAGTGAATCCAACACAAGAGTGAACAAGGATTCTAAGATAAAAATTAGAGAAGAGTCACCTTGTACACATAGGGCAGGAGGTGACCTCATTTGTTTCTTCTTGATTCCTTTCCAAATAAATTGTGTGTTTTAAAGATACTTGTCTCTTAGATATTTATCTTAGTAGGCCATCTCAGAGAAATACAGAGATATGCATCAGCAACATCTATCAGTGAAACAATCACTTAATATCCTCCAGAGGTGCTCACACATGCAAATGCACATGTAAGCAGACTGGATGGAGACTTTAAGGGATCTCATAGGAG
This sequence comes from Marmota flaviventris, assembly GCF_047511675.1. Taxonomy (NCBI): domain Eukaryota; kingdom Metazoa; phylum Chordata; class Mammalia; order Rodentia; family Sciuridae; genus Marmota; species Marmota flaviventris. The sequence goes on from NC_092505.1 coordinate 26,544,835, forward strand.
GAACCACAGGGATGGTATGCTCAGTAACCCACAGTCATCCCTGCCTTAACAGTGTCTGATCTGAACCTGGAATAGTTTCAGAAAAAGCCATGCATTCAGGCTAAATCAAGAAGGAGTAAAAAAGGACAACTTGCTTTCTTCTAACGTGGTAAATAGGGCATGAAGGTTTTATAGTTGCTAGTAGAACCAGTATTACGAGTTCTTTACTCACCCATGGGGCCAGCCTTAAGGAGGAAATGTTTTTAATTCAAAAAGGATCTGAAGACCTATAGTAGAATGTTTGAATTTGATGTGTAGAAGTAAGAACTGACTGAGATTAGAGTTGTACATGTGATGTATGAGGACCAAGTTGGAAAGTGGAACTATTGTATTTTAAAAGATTTTCATGAGTGCTATACTTTTCACTTCTGTTTTTGGCATGAGGAAGTGATAAAAGACAGTGTTCTACTTTTTAACCTGTTCCTGTGTTCCCTTCTTATTAAGTTTTGGGTGATTTCTCATATTTATTCACATTGTTTCCTCGGATTATTTGAGTGTTGAGAAATGATCATCGATTGAGTGGTTCCAGGTCTTCTCTCTTCAGTTTGGACAGGAAATAGCTATGGCTTTAAAGTAGGAAATCCCCACAAGTTGTCAATATGAATAACTTGTTTAGGTGAGAGTGTGTGTGTGTGTGAGAGAGAAGCAGACAGCTAAAATCAGAGACTGTGACACAGAGAGAAGGCAGGTAACCATGATGTCTTAAGGTACTAAAATGATTTGCAAAGTTACCGAACAATAGTAGGGTATTTGCACATTTTAGATCCCCTTACCTTTCAAGTTTCAGTGTCTCTCAACAGAGTCAAAGTGGTTTCTCAATGTGGCTGCTACTGCACACACAAAAGAGAAGAAAAGTAATGTAGGTATCAAAGTTTGTAGGTTGAGTTCACCTGCTTTATTCCCTCTCCTAGGCCAGTTAGTGGCAAGTATTCTGATACTGTTGCTTTCATTTAGCAACTTGTCTACTTTGATAAAGACAAATCAACTTCAACTTTTTGTGGCCCTTAGGGAAATATTCTAGTGAAGCTGAAATATTCTAGTGGTGAAGCTGATTGATTTTATTATAGCCACTGTGCAATCTCTGCTGAAGGAAGAATATTATATTTTTCTTCACTGAAGATTGAATAAGAGAAAATAGTCTGAATAAATATTATATGCTATATTCAATTTGAAAATTCATAAATGGATAGGGTGTAGAGATTGCCTTTAAACTTCTGTTTGGAAATATATATATTTTACATGATTGGAATTTGGATAAAGTTATTTGGACTTAACTGAGTGGTTTTTTTTAAAGAGAGAGAGAGAGAGAGAAATTTAATATTTATTTTTTAGTTTTTTCTGCAGACACAACATCGTTGTTTGTATGGGTGCTGAGGATCGAACCCGGGCCGCACACATGCCAGGTGAGCGCGCTACCGTTTGAGCCACATCCCCAGCCCTAACTGAGTGTTTTTACCTATTCACAAATTAAAGTTTTCAGTACATTTGAACAACTCCTTACAAGCCAAGAACAGAGTCTTCCCTCCCTCCGTCCTTCCTCTCTTCTTTCCTCCCTCCATCCCTCTCTCCTTCTTTCTCTGCCTTCCTTCCTTCTTCCATCATTTGAGATACTCCAGTAAGTTCCCATTCTTAAGTTTTTGTCTTAAAAGTCTGGCTGTGCACTTTATAATTGGCTTAAAAAGATACCCTCACATCCTCTTCCCCAAGAACCTCTGATGTTTGAAGCCAATCTTATGTAGAAGTTTTGAAGTTCTTTAACAATCAAAGTTTTTTTTTTTTTTTTTTTTTGTAATGGTTTTGCAGGACTGTGAGAACTAAGGTGTGCCAGAGGTGTTTGAAAGGAACAAGAAGTACAAGTAGTAGCTTTGTTCCATTCAGATTAGCTCTACTGCTTTTTTTCTGTCCCCCACTAGTAAAACCTGCTTCTCTAAGTTTTTTCTATCCCCCAAACTCTGGCAAAAATATGTGATAATTCTGTCCCAAACAACTCACATTTTGTGTAAGTAAATGGAGAAACATAAAATTGATTTTTTTTTTTTATTACTGAAAATAGACTGTTGTCAGTATAAGTGACCTAGTGTGTGAGAAGGATAAATTCAGCCTGTGGCCACATCATTCAAGGGGGGTCTGCCAGCATAAAGGTTAAGGGGAGTCTAGTTGAAAATGAAGGTTCATTCCTTTCTCTTTGGTACTCAACTCTTCTATCAACCTCTGCTGGAAAGGAGAATGTGCTTTTCCTTCTGAGCAAAGAGCAGCAGGGGTCATCTTTTCTTGGACAAGCTAAAATCTGTCTCCTTGTCAGAGGAGACAGACCAGGTCAGAGAGGACTCTGCCTCCAGCAAAAAGAGTGCAGAAGCCATGATGCTGGATCCTGACAAGAATGAGGGGTGCTTGGGGAGAAAGCAGGTGCATCAGTCTTGCAGCACCATGAACTGCAGCACTAATTTAGAAATGATACATGTGACTTTTTGAGTCATGCCAAGAACACTTCTCATATTTTAGTGTCACTAATGGTTAGTATGCTATGTGTGACAATTTTTTCAGAGCCACAAATCTATGCAAAAAATAGATCATAATATGGTCATGTAGGGACACCACTGCTTGAAAAGTAAAAGGGCAGGTGTATGAAACAGCAGAGATTAAGAAGAGTCAATCATCTGAAGCAGAATGAACGTGATTGGGTGTTTTTGTATGTTTCTTTCTCCCAACTTTTTATTTGAAAAATTCCAGATTTATAGAAAACTGCAATCATAATACAATAAGAGAGTTCATCTGCCCCTCATGCAGATTTATGCCGATAGGGTAGTCACTACCCACATGTGGCTGTTGGCCACTTGGAAAGTAGCAGGTTCAAATTGAAATGTGCCTTGTTCTGAAATATAACTAGTTTCCTCATTTTTTTCTGAAAATTGAATAGACACTTTGGTCCTAATCCAAGCACATAAAAATTGAGTACAAGAATAAAACAGATGTAACTGCACACACACGTTTATATACATGCATGTGTGTATCCACAAGTCTAGTTTTCAGTTTCAATAAATCATGCAGGAAAAAAGTGGGATTCAGGGTTAGGTAGGTATCCAGTTTTTAAAACATTTTGATCTTTCTTCTCTAGTATGGTAAGGAGTAGATCCAGGCCTGATGACAAATTTATGTATTCTCATTTTAAATATTTAGTAAATTAGGAATACCAGAATCTCTTAATTTTCATAAAATAAGTAACAAGTTAAAAATGGAAATCTTGAATGCTAAGATATTTCTTCTTGGTGACTGATTTACAAGCCAGCTTGGATCTCAAACTAATCTGTTTGAAAATTTCATTGTTCCTCTACCTACTCCAACGAAAACGTAAGTATAAAAATAGAATTGTCAATAGTCTAAAAATAGGATTGTCAATAATTATTTGGGATTAATTCCTATCAAATAATCAATATTCAAAAGTTCACCATTCGTAAAACAGTGAAATAATTTTTTAAAAAGTTTAAGAGCCAGCAATCGGTGACTTTGAGTCTCTTTCAGTCTCCTCCTGTGTAATGAGATGGGACTGTTTAATAAGTAAACAGAACTTATCCCAATGGCTTATCTCCCATCTGTCATGAATGGTTTTTGATCGTTAGCCTATTCCTATTAGTATCCATAGCAGTGATATGTCATGCACCTTGGTAAGTGGATATGAGTTTTCACAATGACAAACTTGTTTAAAACTAAGTGGAACATTCAGATTGATCAAAATACCAGCTCAGGCTACTATAACATGTTATCAACTGAGAGGCTTAAACAATAGAAATCACTTCGAAATTCTGGAGGCTAGATGGAGGTTCTGATGAGGGAGGGTTCCTTCTGAGGGCTTGCAGCTTGTCTGAAGCAGCCTTCTCAATGTGAGCTCACATGACCTCTTTGAGTGTTTTTTTCTAAGGACACTAAACCTATCATTTCAGAGCCTAATTGTTTCTGTGAACCCCTATCTCCGAATTGGTGCTTTGGGGGTTAAGGTTGCAACATATGAATTTGGGAAGGACACAATTCAGTCCATAGAACTAACTTGAACTTTTGACCCAAGAAAAGGCACTGATTAGGAAGAACAGTGATAGCATTATACATATGTGTGTTTATGGCTTAGATAAGCTCTGATGAGAGTTTCAAATATATTTTATGGCTTCCCAGTACTGTTTGAAGTATGTTAATCAATTTTTTTCTTTTCTTTTTTTAAACAAAGTAACATTTGCTTTGAAGAAAATTTCTAAAGTGACAAAAGAATAAAGAAAATAAAAATTATCCTATTAGTCTTCCTTCAGTATCCATGAGATATTGGTTCCAGATATTGGCCCCTTAGCCTCATGTCAAAATCTACAGATACTCAGGTCCCTTATATTAAAAGGCATAGTAGTTGCAGAATAGCCTTTGCATTTTAAATAATCACTAGATTCTTTAAAATTTATAACATAATGTTATTTATTTATTTTTTTTTGGTACCAGGAATTAAACTTAGGGGCACTTGACCATTGATCCACATCCCCAGCCCTATTTTTGTTGTTGTTGTATATTATTTGGAGACAGGGTCTCATTGAGTTGCTCAGCACCTCGCCAGCTGCTGAGGCTAGCTTTGAACTTGCAATCCTCCTGCCTCAGCCTCTGGAACGGCTGGGATTACAGGCATGCACCACCGCACCTGGCCTAAATGTTTTAGAAATAACTGTTAAAGTGGTTTATTTAGGGAACAATGGCAAGAAAAAGTCCATATACATTCATTATAGATGCAATTTTCAAAAGGTATTTTCCGTCTGTTGTTGGTTGAATCTGCTGATAAAAGACCCACAGATATGAAGGGCTGACAGTACTATTAAAATTTTCTGAGTGTCCATTTCCTAGTCACATTTCTCTCTGTCTTCTACAAACTTGGAATCATATATCTGAATTGGTATTCTTCATCTTACTATTTTCCACTTAAATTTGTATCATGAGAGTTTTCCAGATGACTAAATAATTTATGAAAACCTTCCCTGCTGAGGAATTTTTGTGGTTTTCACTTTTCACCACTGAACATAGGCCATGACTTTGTTCTTGCTTTTATTTATTCTTTGCACATAAATTGTTAGTGTGGGTAGGATTATTTTCTCATGATAATTCCCAGGGAGTAAATTACTGGGTCAAAAGGTATTAATAAGTTCTAGATCCTTGATTCATATTGCTGACTTGCTCTCCAGTAAAATTGTATTAAACAAAACTTTCACATGATTCTTGAGAGGGACAAGTCCGCTAGCCAACACTTGTCATTCTAAAAACATCTTTCTCAATTTACAAAGCAATCTGCATCTGGTTTTTATTTTGCAAGTGAGAATTGACTGTTTTGTTTTGTTCTTCATTTTCTTATTCATCTTTTTCTTCTTGTATTGTCCTTGCTTATCCTTGGCTTACTTTTTTTTTCTTTCTTTCTTTCATTCTTTTTTTTTTTCTTTAAGGGGGGGAGGTGTCCAAGTTTTCTTACTGATTTGTTTTCCTCTGGATTCTTTTTTATTCAATCCTTCCTCATATAATATAGTAATTTTTAAAAATCAGGAGTTTTTTGACTTTTGATTATGTATATTTTTATAGGAATTTACACACTTTGCCTTAAATCTATTACTATTATCCTTCCTGGTAGTGATTTTAAATGTAATGTACATCAGAGTCTCGTGGTGTGTTCATTAAAAATCAGGTTCTAAGATCCCACCATCAGAACATATTATTTAGTACTGTTTTGGAGTGGCTTTGGCAACTGTTTTTTAGCAAGTTTCCCAGATAATTCTATTATTATTATTATTATTATTATTATTATTATTATTATTAAAGAGAGAGAGAGAGAGAGAGAAAGAGAATTTTTTTTTAATATTTATTTTTTTCAGTTCTCGGCGGACATACCATCCTTGTTTGTATGTGGTGCTGAGGATCGAACCCTGGCCGCACACATGCCAGGCAAGCGTGCTACCACTTGAGCCACATCCCCAGCCCCCCAGATAATTCTAAATGAAATAGTTAACTACACTTTTAAATACAGTTAGTTCTCTATATTGATGGATTCCATGTATGTGCATTCAACTAACCATGCATCAAAAATATTCCAGAAAAAAAATAATTGCACCTGCATTGAATATGCACAGAATTTTTTTTGCCATTGCTTCCTAAATAATAAATATTATTCATACAACATTTATATTGTATTAGTTATTATAAGTAATCTAGAGATCAAAAAGCATACCAGAGCATGAATGTAGGTTATATGCACACACTAAGCCATTTTATATAGGGGACTGAGCAATCACAGATTGTGGTGTCTGCATGGGTCCTGGAACCAATTCCCTATGGATTCTGCTTTTTGTTTCTTACTTTCAATTATTAATTCAGCTAGAATTTATTTTACTATATATTTTATTCTAAAACACAGAACCATTTTCCTAGCACAACTGAATGAACACCAACATGTTTCCCTGATAATTTACAATTCCAACTTCATAGTTCACTGCGACTTTATAAATATTTGAGTCTACTGCTAAGTTTGTTTTTCTTTTTCATTGTTTTGTCTATTCCAGTATCTTAGAGTAATAGCTGTATCTTTTGAATATATCTGGTACTATGAACAAAGTCCCCTCCCTATTATTATTCCTACTGAAAAATATTTTGGCAATTCTCACTTGTATAATAAAAATAAATTTTATTAAAATAGTTCATTAATTTTTTTATTGAAATTGTATTTAATCTCTAAAATAATTTGAGGAGACTTCTCATGTGCCATGTTGTGGCTTCTCACACTAAAATATCACATTCTTCTATTTATTTATATCTTCTTTTGTGGTTTTCTTTAAAAAATTCTAATTATTTTCATGTAGGTGTTACATATTTCCTAAGTTTACTTTGGGTATTGTGTGATCAAAACATTTCTATTATAAATGATAAATAGAATATTTCCTGTATTGTTTATAAAGGACAATTTCTAGTGTATAAGAAAGCTTTTCATGCTTCTTAATTTACTCATAATCGGGCAACTTTTCATCTCTTGTATTTTCAGTTTCTAGGTCGAATTCTTTAGAGATTAAAAAGAAACCCAGTCATATATTATGTGTATATAATGTTAAATTGTCTTTTCCTTTCTGAAGTTGCATTTTTCTTTTCTTGCCTTATCAAATTGGCAAAAACTCTCATAGTATCAAAAAATGATGATACTAGCAAGCATATTTATCTTGTTCCTTACTTGAATTTTACTGCCTTAAACATTTTAATATTTAATCAGAGTTAAGTACCTTTTTGGCTGTTGATGTGAGATAAACATTCTTCATTATGTTAAGGAAGGCTTCTGCTTCTTGATTTCTTCATATTTGATTAGAGATAGTAAATCATTTTTAAATATTAACCTTACTTTGTCACTGCATTTTTTCTTCATTATTGTTTTAGAATTTATCAAAGTGGTCAGATGGTATTTCTCCTCTAGTCTATTGATGTGATAAAAATTCTATTTATCTAACCAGGCGCAGTGGCACAAATCTCAGTGGCTCTGGGAGGCTAAGACAAGAGGATCACAAGTTCAAAGCCAGCCTGAGCAAAAGTGAGGCACCAAACAACTCAGTGAAACCCTATCTCTAAAAAAATACAAAATAGGGCTGAGAATGTGGCTCAGTGGTTGAGTTGCCCCTGAGTTCAATTCCCTGTACACTCCCCCAATTGTATTTACCTATATTAAAATTACTTCAAAAAATAAAATTAAGTCTTGCAATGATTTGTTATTTGTTAATATAGTAGTTTTTACTCTCGTGTTGGTATGTTTTATATTATACCCTGTCATAAAATATTGCAATAATTGCAAATAATTTTTAAATGTTAAAAGCTCAGCTTTCCTGATTGTTTACTATTTTTTTAAAAAATAAAACATTTTTAAATTTGTCATTTGCAGTCTGATTTGCTTTTTGAGTGACAAAGAAAAAGATTAGTGCTGTGGCTAAATTTCAGAAGTTTGGAATAATAGTAGATGAGTCATATGAAGGTTCCAAATCATGTGTCTCACAGTAGAAAAATAGTTGAGATATTATCCCAGTTATAGTTTCATAGGATTGTATCACAGGTACAATAAGGGTTATATTTTGTGGACTTTGTCAAATTTATTGTCATGGTCATTATGCATGTATATCTAGTTTTAGCATATGTGTTATTTTTGTAACATTTAATATGATATATGTATATGTGTATGAGTGTGCACATACATATGTATAAAAGTGTTATACATTTAACAGCTGTATAAAAAATAAGTCTCATGACTTCAATGTAGTACCATTTTGATATTCTAGCAATGATCAGAAACAGTAAGAAGTTTAATAGTCTTCTCTTTTAGAGGTTAAATTCTTATTTAACCTTTGTTTAACTGTATTTTATATGAGACCCAGAACTTATCAATTTTGCCTTGGCTTTTATAAAATTTTGCTGTTTTTCATAAAATACTATTTTTTTCCCTGGCTACCAAAATATAGAAATTTTTTTCCCTTTAAAGTTTTTAATTGGTTTTTGGAAGCCCTCATAAAAGATGTTTGATTTTATCCCAATACTGTGATTTTTAAACAAAGTCAAGATTGACAATTCCCAAATAAAAATGTGTCCTTGTTTTTCCTTTATCCATTTATGAAAGAAGATTCATGAGAAAAATTATAAGTAAGTGAAAAAATATTTTTCCTAATATTTCAGAACTTTATTATACTGTTAAAATTATCCCAAGGCAAGATAAAATTTTAGTTTATAGCTGCAAAAGACAAGTGTCAGAATGTGAGCAGAAGTGAATCCCTTTCTCATGGCCTCAAGGACAGATGTCCCCTGCTTCATTCTTGTCTCCTCATCTGAGGGGCTTCCCAAACGCATGTCCAGCTGGTTTCGTTCCCCTCACTTGGGGCCCAAGTGAGACATGGAAAGCCTTGTTCCCATACCGAGGTCCATTTGGAAGCAATCCTGGGCTACAGAAGTTATCAGACTCTGTAGTCAGACAATGAGAGGACTGAGAGAAGAGAAAGGGAAATCTTGCCAATTTAGTCAGCGTTTTCAAGACTTGTCCAACTCATCTTGGGGACAGAGATTCACAAAGCTGTATTTCTTGTTTTTAAGAATATTATAAAAATAGAGGAAGTGACAAGTCTCACTGCAGACCTCCCAGGGGAACATTAGCTTTAGAGGTCTGGATGAAAGAATGGTTATTGACTCCAAAAGAGTGGGAGAGGCTTCTGAATGTTATTGACTGGAGAGCTACAGGGAAAGATGACCGATAGGTTGTCCCACGAGCCTTGGAGATGCTTAAACTGCAGATGTATACTTGAAGCCCTAAAATATCTGTGATACTCTAAGATTGTTAGAGGTATTTTAAGGAACCTCAGAACATGAGGGAGAGAGAAGAGTCCTGTGAATGGCGCAGCAGGGTTCCTGGAAGAAGGTTGTATGTATAACCCTGTGGACAGGAGCATTTTTAAAAAAGTGTGTGAAGTACTGAGTAAAGATTTGTTCAATAGTAACTATTAGTTTGTTGGAGCTTCCATATAAAAATACCACAAACTGGGTGGTTTAAGACAACAGAAATTTATCGTTGCACAATTCTGGAGGCTAGAAATCTGAAATTAAGGTTTTGTAGCATCAGGCTCCCTCCTAAATCTGTAAGAGAATCTTCCCTGCCTCTTAGCCTCTGGTGGTTTGCCAGCAACTTCTGGTGTTCCTTGGTTGTGGCAGCATAATTTCAGCCTCTGTTCAGGGTGTCACATTGTGTTCTCCCTGTGTATGTGTCTTCAGATAGACTCCTTCTTATAAGGACACCAGAAATATTGGATCAGGGGCCAACCGTACTCCAGTATGACCTCATTCTATTACTAATTACATCTGCAACAACTCTATTTCCAAATAAGGTCACATGCAGCGGCACTGAGAGTGAGGACTTCAACTCTTTTGGGAGGGACACAGTTCAAATTATAACAGTATCAAATATTATACAAAGTATAATGGGCACAGAGAGAAGGTCATTTTTTTTTTTGCATTTAGGAGATGATCAGTAGCTTTTGAGAGAGCTGAGATCAAGATACAAGCCAAGTTCACAGCAGTTGATTAGTGAGTGTGGAATGGAGAAGTGGAAATTTCAGCTGTGAGAGGCCAAGGGAAATTTCAGAGGGAGGCACAAGAGAAGGTAAAAACCTCTGGAAATCAACATGTGGCCATCAGTACATGAGGAAAAATTCTTGAGTCAGCAAGGATGTCAGTCTGTTAAAGTATAGACTAAATGCTCTTATTCACTCAAAAATTATATTTATATAGCTATTAAAATTCTACTATCAGGGTGTATTTCCTATTTGTATTAATTCCTGGGTGATTCTTTTTTTTTTTTTTTTAGAGACAGAGAGGAGAGAGAGAGAGATAGAGATTTTTAATATTTATTTTTTAGTTTTCGGCAGACATAACATCTTTGTTTGTATGTGGTGCTGAGGATCAAATCCGGGCCGCACGCATGCCAGGCGAGTGCGCTACTGCTTGAGTCACATCCCCAGCCCTCCTGAGTGATTCTTAACAGTATTAAAATACTAATACTGATATAGATTTATTAGAATCTATATATAAAAATAATATCCACATATATCCATATATGTGTAAATATATAAATTTTTCATACCATAAACTGTTTCTCAAGATTCCTAATACTACCTGATTACTAAGGGAAGTGAGTCTGTCATAAGATGGAGGTCTGAGAAAGGCATTTACAGTTTATAATCTGATATATTTGTTTTTCTTTCAGAGTCTAAAAACTAATTTTATTTTTCTGTGATTAAAAGCTGTTTTTATTAAAATTAGGGACTGGGAATATAGCTCAGTGGTAGATGGCCTACTTAACATGAACAAGGGTTCAAACTCCAGTGCTAAAAAAAAAGAAAAAGAAATTGCATCCCACCCCCAAATTTATCAGAGCAATAAAGATCTTTGAAAGGAAGGTTTGAGAGTTTTGTCTGCCAGGCACACCTCTATATGGAAATATTTAAGCTATATATACTCTAAAATACAAAGGAAATGTGCATTATTGTATGTTAATGAATATTTTGATTAAACTGATATTAAAACTGTGCATCAACTTTTAGGGTTGTTTGATTCAGAACAGCATTTGGTTTCAGTAATAACCTGAATCATGAAAATTACCTACATATGTGATCTTAGTTTCTTCTCACAATCTCTCTGTTGAAGATGCATATAGGGGCTACAGTACTGGTTTGCTCCAAATTGGGCATGGGGACATTTTTATTTTTAAGTCAGTGAGGTCCTGTCTGAAGGCTGTGGTGTTCCGTTCTTCATGCACAGGAAAGCCACACATAGCCGAGAAGGGGACATCCCTGACTAGGTTCAATGTTGCCCCCCTCAGGAGCACCTCTGCAATGAAAAGTTTCAGTTACCACTGAACAACTTCAAGAGCAGGATAGAGTCAAATCAGAGACAGTAAACTTCTATTTTTAAATACAGATAAACAAAAGTAATACAGAAATCATCATTCTCTCTCTACACCCAAGGCTCAAACAAATCTTCCCTGGTTCAGTATGCAGATTCTGGCTCCACCCCTGTGCTCTTCTCGAAGTGCTTTCCACACATCTGTGAAGCAGCACCACCTCTAACAGTGTGTATCAGACACAGGGACTTTTCCAATTGCCTCGGGACTCTTAGGTGACCTTGCTTTCTTGTTCAACTTTTATCTGGGCTGGCTGTAGTCTTTTTAAGTTTAGTTTTGGGAATCACTCCCTAGTGGGCTTCTGTTGATGGGAAAACTTCTGGACTTAGGAAGGGGAACTGCTATAGTTGGCCCCTGAATGGACCCTGGACTTTGGAACCTTCTGGATGACACAGTTGGCTTACACTCTTGATATCAGTCTGAAAACATCATTCAATTATCTGTTTCCAGTCTCCTGACTATCTCATGACCAGGAGTTGAAGGTATTAGGCAAAGCTCAGTCTAGAAAGATTGTCATAAAGTTGTTGACTGGAGTCCATCTCAGGAAAAGTTTAGCATGTTCTGGCAAGATTTATGCTCACACCACTAATTCTGAGAGATAATGTTCTTAAAATTAGCTCAGGAACACAGTTCTGTGTGGTGGTAGTCTCAACCTTGGTTCTGGAGGGAGGATGTCAAATGGCCAGTCCACACTTTTTCTCAAAGTCAATGACAGAAGGATGAGGAAGGGGCTGATCAGGTAAAGAAAGCTTGAACAAAGGTGAAGTCAACACCACATGACTGTTAGTCTCCCCTGCACTTTTCACAGGTGCCAAAATGTTCCACTCAGCAGGTACTTGGATAGAATGAAGATAAATGCTCTGTGTTGCTAGTCATCACAGGGCACATGTCTCCATGAGAATCCTTCTGTTTCATTAGTCACACTTTCTTTTAAAAATGCGACAGGCTCAATGTAAGTGACGCCAATTTCTATTATTGCTTTTGCCTTGCTAATGGTCTTTAAATATTTACCCATGTTTGGTAGATGCTAAGATTTCTGTTAGATATGAGAAAGAGAGTTATAATAGATAATGTAGTAAAATGCTTGCTTTAGGGAAAGAGAGAAATATTCTGTCATTTTAATTTACATTCTTGAACAACTTGGGTCAGGAGTTCTATTTTCTAAAAAAATTAACTCTCTATATTGACTTCATCACAGGATCAAATTATAGTGTGAACCAAATACAACCTCAAGACTTTCACTAAGTATAGTACTGCTAATTTTCTAGAATAAGGAAGGACAAATATTATATATTTTTTTGGACAAAACTCTAATGTTATTTAAATTTAAAGAACTTCCTGAGTTTAAGATAACCAAAGCAAACTTTTTTCCCCTCAGATTAAGATAGAAATAACAAAATATATCTACTAGTATTATAATTTTAAATGCAACTTTAAAATAAAATATGCATCTTGAAAAGTGATTTATTTTTTAGGATCAAAGACAGACAAGTTATAGAATTGCCTTAAGGAACTTATTTTTGAATAATGAACTTAGTTAATGAGAAATGAAAGAAATCAAATTCAATGATAGAAGGATAAATTATGTCTTAAATATAGATAAGGTAAGAGGATTTTTAATTTTTTTTAAGTAGCAAATAGGGCAGAAATTAGAGTGGCCAGCAGGGGGCTTCTATTAGACGTCTTCTTTGCCACCTTAACCTGTGACCAAAACTGAAATGTATTTCACCCTTTAGTTTTATAAACAAGGAATGAAGGGGAAAGTCAGGGTTGCTAGATTTGCATTGCTTCTGCTAGCTAAGCAAAACATATTTTCCTCCTCTTCAATTATCTCTCTCTTCCTCTTCTTTTCCCACCACTATTCATTCTCTGTTGTCCTAATTGGCAATGCAGCCTCTTTCTCCAACCCCAATCAAAATTCTGTCTTTGAAAACTTTCCAAGGAGTAATTGAGTAAAGGGGTCCCCACCAGAAAACTAACAGTTAATTAAGAACCAAGGAATGTTTTCCAGTTTGATTAATTAAATGATAGTTACACAAACCTGGTTTTATTCCCAACCTCCACTTTGGAGGGACTTTCTGAGATAATGGACCTGTGTAGTGACATGAAATGTAGCGAATGGTCTTGTTATGATGACATTTTAAGAGTGTGGTGATGTTTTCCCAGGACTTTAGGCGTGTTTAAAAGGCCTTCAGAACTTGTGAGCAGATTCTGATCATTTTCAGAATTTAATTGCAAGTTATCTTCTTGTCCTTTCTTATATACATAAACTTTTACCTCTTTTGTCTTTATCTCTGTTTCCATTTTATAAATGTAGGCTCAATAACTTTCATGATACGGCAAAAACAATTCACCAAAAGGCGAATAGAAGGTAAAAAGGTGACATATTTGATTTTCCAAGTGGAATCTCAGTGAAATTGAAGCTGACCTCTAGAATTTTTCAAGTAAGATTTAGGTCCTGATAGAGAAAGCGAGCAATGTATCTATAATGAGTGTTGAAGTTCCGAATAATTCAAAAGTCAGGAATTCCAAGTTTAATAGGCAAGACACAAAATTATATTAGGATTTTAACTTAGAGAAAATGAAATTTCAGTTGCTGGAATAATAGAGACAGTAGAGAACAGTAGGCTTAGGGTCAAGTTTCCTGAACTGGGACACATGACCTTGAGATAGAGGTTCCTGAAAGCAAAGGATGAGGCTGTAGCTTCAGCACGTGACAGTATTCATGCAGATTGGGGAGAAAAGAAGATTAGCAAATTATCTGGGAAATAATTCTTTTGTTTTTTGCTACCTTAAATAAAACCATGTTATAAAGTAGGATACAAAACTGAAATGATGTGTGTTATAGTATGAATATTTATATCCCTCCCAAAACTCATATGTTGAAATCCTCATGCCCAAGTGGATGATATTAGAAAGTGGAGCCTTTGGGGGGTAATTAGGACATGAGAGCAAAAACCTTTATGAATGGGATTAGTGCACTTTTAAGAGGCCAGAGAGAAACCCCATAAGCTTTCTACCATGTGAGGACATAGCAGAAAACTACAATTCATGAGCAAGAGCATAGCTTCTCATCAGATATCAAATCTGCCAGCACCTTGATGTTGGACTTCATAGCCTCCAACACTGTGAGAAAGAAACTCTTATTGTTTATGGGATACCCTACATAGGATATTTTGTTGTAGCAGCCCAAACAGACTAAGATGATTCATTTAAGATGAGCCTTTTAGAAATTTTGTATATGCAAAGGCCAGCTATTACTGCACTCCTATAAGTAGATTAGTTAAACAAATGCTAAGACAGCCAAACTCTCAGATTTCTTGTCTTGTTGGAATAGTTGACTGATTGACCCTTGGCAAGTTATTTAACTTTTCAGGCATTAATAAAATTGGTTACAGCTTTTAACCCAATTGAGAAATTACTAGAAAATTAGGATTATAAAGTTGAACATTACTTTAAACAATTTGTATAGAGGTACAACTATATCAATATTAGTGTGTTTATTAAAAAAAAACTTGAGACCTTCCCTAAGAGGAAAAGAAGAAAGAAAAGGTTAGAAGCAAAGATATCATGACTTATTGCAAAGGCAAAACTTTAATTTATATGTGCTTGCATAGCTTTGTTCATTACTAAGCCTTAGTTCTCAGGGTTATTCTTCAGAACAGGGAAGAAATGCATTTTATTATTGGATGATTTAACCAATGAGCAAGATTATGCCTTATGACTTTGGATTTTAAGATTGTCTATGGGCATAATTTGAGGCTGAAATTTAATAGGTTCCCTCACTGATCCTAAAAGAAGAGGTCTATAAGGAAAGAATTCCTTTATCTAGTTGTGGTTTATAAGAGTTGCTGGGAATGATATTATGGTGCAACTTACTTGATCCAAATTATTGCTGACTATGAGTATAACTACCCCCAAGGAAAAGATGCCCTTTGATATTATAATGGATCCCTGATGAGCATTAATGGAAATGTGCAAAATAAAGCCCTCAATATTCTTTCTTTTAAAAACTACTATATTATCCTTTCTTTCCATTTCCCCTTTCTTCTGCTCTTAATATGAACAAGAATGAGAAGTGAATGTTAATATATGTAGTCATGTATTCCTTAAACATGGTTATTCTTTGAATTTTCCTTGCCTGATTATTATGTTGTTTTAAAATTTTTTAATAGAATAATAATATTTTGGAAAATGAATGATCAGTCAGTTTTATGGCACTCATTAAATATTTTTGGGGATATAGGCTATTCAATGCCAATTGCACAGAGCCTTATTACCAAAGAAAAGGTAGCTGATTTTCAATCTCCTCCATTCCCTCTTCATCCTCTAGTGTATTTTCCAGTATTGTGTCCGGGAGGCCTCTTAAAATAAAAAACTAACAACACTACACTCATCCAATTGCATATTAAAAGGACCTTAAAGATGATGATAACATGAATGTATTAATGTATCTAATTGCCTATGCCTCTGCATCCACACCCTTTCGTTAGTGACCTTCCCATGCTGACGCTAGCCTGTTTGACTTGCTCTGATCAATGGGATTGAAGCAGAATTCATACAAGCAGGAGCCTGAATGCTTCCTTTTTGTAGACACCTGTCCCTGCTATGGGCGGAGGCCCTTGCAGGAGAAATGGAAGAGGAGTCTAGTGAAGGTCAGTTTTCCCAGTGATTCCATAAAAATCAGTTAACTACAGCTAACTGCCTGCTGAACGCAGGTGCATACATGAGCTCATCTGAGGTCAGGTAAACATGGTCCAGAACTTTAGACCTGCTCAGCCAAACCACCCATTGAAAGAAAATAATAAGTGGTTGTTGTTTTCAGTCATCAATTTTGCAGCGCTTTGATTACAGCAATAGGGATTGGTACAGAGTTCCCATGTAACAAATGAGAAAAACTAAGGCTGGGATTTAAATTTTCTACAATTTCATAAAGCTACTCTTTTCCAATTTTAGAGTTGCAAACTCTATTTTTAAATAATGTAGAAGCCCAAAGACCTAATTATCAACAAACTTCTCAATCCTTACTTGCTAATTTCAGATAATAATGTGAATGCGTAGTACAATAATTTTGATCAGTGTGACTTTTAAAGTTAAAGTTTTTGTTTAATTAATATGTGTTACTTTGTAGAAGTTGTCTTTCATTGGAAGTTATTCTTTCCTGCAAGGGAGAAGCTTCATTTGGAGTGTTGAATTTGTAGCTGCTGTTGATGTTTAAAGGCCTTAGTCCTCTCTATAGAGATTAGGCTGGATTCCAATTGATTTCAAGTTGCAATTCAAATTGTTGTCTTTCACCTATAACAACTACAACGTGTCAATACATGAGCTCTCAAAAACCACTGGAAATAAAATTCTAACTTTTGAAACTAGAGTAAAGGTTACTCTGAAATATATGTAGGGACGAATTTATATGGGTTAGGAGGGTTCCTTTAAATTATGACTGAAACTTTTGGATCTAAAATATGGAGCTTTTTGCTGTATAATATTTTTCTCATGGCATTGAATTTGAACTGAGAAGTGTATAGATTTGGAATGGCTTTCTGTTCCAGTGGTTTGCTGATTAATATGACTTCTTTTTATTAAGCAGAAATCTCATTATCTTTAAAATGCCTTAATATCTTGATATAGTAGATTATTAAGGATGTAACATTTTTTAGCATTTTTTTTGGTCTCATAGATAGGCAATAATTAACAATTCTTAAATGCATTTTCCCCTTTCAATACAGACTTGCCTTTAGAAACCATTTTTATTTAAAAAAAAAATATACGGCATTGGAATTGATATATTCTAAATTTTATTTGTTTATTGATTATATACATTTATGCCAGTTTTATCACATTAACAGATGATTAAAATAACTCTGTCTGTGCTCTGAAGAAAGTTGATTTCTCTAATATTCATCTACCAGCTTATTTTTTTCTTATGTGATAAGGTTTTAAGACTTAAAGGTGTAAAATATTTTTAAAAATTTGGACAAAAGAGATATGCTTAAAAGTTTAAAGATAGGTGTAATTCTATTATCAAAATAAAAAAAAAAGAAACTATGTGGACATTATGTAATTATTACATTGTTTGTAGACATAGCTGAGTCTTCATATGAGAAAGCAATCTATGCTAATTGGTGTAAATCTAACAAAATCATCCCAAGTCTTTATCACAAATCATGATTATCCTTCTTTTTAAATTTTTTTTCCTCTGAAACTTTGTTATTATTTAGGAAGACGGGAACAAAGAGAGTTTTTTAATAAGGATGCAATAAGCTTTGTGTGTGTGAGTGTGTGTGTGTGTATGTGTGTGTCTAACTCACTTTATTTAATAGTTCATCTCTGTAAACTAAGGTGTAAATGAGATTGTATGTGTGTGTAAATGGAGAAATTTGTAGATACGTTTTGGGTGAATATTAATGTATTGATTCAAGAGCAACTATTTTAAAAAATAAATCTCTCAACCTCTCTCTCTCCCTCCCTCTCTCTCTCTCCGTCTCTACTTGTGCAATGCTGGGGATCAAGGCCTCTGGGTTTGGGCCTTGTACATGCTAGATAGAACGTGCTCTACCTCAGAGCTACATCTCCATCCCCAAGTGTGTGTTCTTGAAAATTAAGAAAAACTGAATCTGCATTTTACTATTGCTCATACCATCTTATTCTAAAATTTCCATTTGACTTTTTCTTACTATTCCTGAACCTATTAGAAGAGGAAAAAGCAAACATGCTGGAGCAATATATTAAAAAAAGAAGAAGAAAGAAAGAAAGAAAAGAAAACCCCTCAAAACAACCCCCTGGTGTATTTGTTATCAGTTGTTATGAAATGAAGTGCCCCAAATTTAGAGGCTGTAGGCTGTAGCCACAGTGTCTTCTGGGGTTGTGTGTGGCCTAGTCTCAAGGCTTAATTGAGGAAGGCTCGCCTTCTGGTTTCACTCATGTAGTTATCAGTTGAATTCAATTCATTGGGGTTCTTGGTAAGGGTGCCCAATCCCTTGCTGACTGCTGACCAGAGGCTGGCCTCATTTCCTTGCCACATGGCCTCTTCAACATGGCAACTTGCTGCACCCAACCCTCCAAAATGGTAGATCATCTGCAAGCCTGTGAAAAGTCAATTTTTTAAATCCTAAAGACTCAGAGACATCCCATCACTTTTACTATATTCAGTCAATTAGAGGCAAGTCAAGAAGTCCAGGACATAATCAAAGGGAAGAGATAACCTGCAATTATACAAAAGGCAGAGGTCACTGTTGTGTCAATCTTAGGAGTCCACCTACCATAGCTGTTAGTATGGCCTTAATACATTTTCTTCATTTTAAATAATCACTTCTAAAATAATTTTTCTTATGGGCCACACTTAATTATGTACAGAGTCATATCACATCCAAATGAGAATATTTTAAGATACACACACACAAATCAGATAAAATTTGCATTAAGTAGTTAAACATTCCTTTCTTTTGGGAACTCTCCTGGGGTTAATGTTTAACAGTGTATTGAGGCACTATTTTCAGGTTTCACCTACTTGTGAATTGTTCTCTCCTATAAAGAGAAAAAGTGGGTTATCTCTTCTCTCTGCTTCAGTGTGGGGCAAGTATTATACAGAGCACAATAAAGCTGGGAAGTAAAGAGATGTTAAGGACTAGCATGGTTTCTATTATAAGTGCTTTTTCACACACTATCAGAAAAACAGACTCCTTAATTTTTTTGTGAATAGCTTTGCAATAGCTAGAGATGAAGAAAGTTAATGGAGATTTTAACATGTATGTGTGAAGAGTTTCAGATATTGAGAATTCTCTGTAATTAGCAATACAAGAAATAGATCATTCCAGCACAGACTGGCATAGAAGGTATACCTGAAGCTATGGAAGAGAAGAATCTATCTAGACCAGGGCAGGTGAAAAACATTTCTCTTTATCTTTCCTGACAAGTGTGAGGCTAGGTAGACATCTCCAGAGCTCACTGATATCCAGTTATTTTTGCCTCCCAAACTTACAGGAGGTACATTTCCTAGCTCCCTTGCAGTTAGACAGGATCATGTGACCTTCTGACCAGTGGACAATGAATAGAAGTGACATGTGTCATATTCTAGACTGGAGTATAGAAAAATGAGTCTGAGATCTCCATGTACTCTCTTTTTCCTGCTCTGGCGACCTGTGATTTTTCAGGTCTCAATGAACCTGAGTCTTTAATTGACTGTGTAAGGAAAAGTCTCTGCCATTAACCAGTGATGAACAAGTGGGAGTTTGAAAATAGAGAATCTTTTTTCATGTTAAGGCCCCTAATCTTAATTTCCTATTGAAATATGATAATAAATTACAACAAATTGGCTTAAAACCAAGCAAATGTATTATCTTAAAGTTCTTTAAGTCAGAAGATTGGGGAGGACCTGTTTCCTTCCTTGTGTACCTTTTACAGGACACCTGCATTTCTTGGCTTGGGGCTTTTCCTTCATCTCTAAGTAAGCAGCTTCTAATTGATCTTCCCTTGTAGCTCTCTGCTTCCATTTTCCTATCTCTTTCTCTGACACTGACCCTCTTTCTTCCATCTTATAAGGACCCCACTGATTTCATTGGACCTGCCTTGATAATCCAGTGTAATTTTTCCCATCCCAATATCCTTAACTTACTCTGCAAAATCCCTTTTGCCAAATAAGGTAACTATTCACAGGTCTTTGGGATTAAGACACCACCATTAAAAAACATGGTTTTGGCTTATCACTTCCTTGGATTTAGATGCTTAAACATACTTTTAGTTATACAGAAACCACTGGAAGTTAATATCAGAACTTTATTAGGCATTAACTATGTGGTTATGAGAAGCTTAAATAACTATTAAGTCCAACAAGCATCAGCTTTTTTTTTTTTTTTTTGGGGGGGGGAGTGTCCAAGGTGTCAAATGAATGACAAACCTGCATATGAAAGATTGGTATAAAGTGCTTACAACAATTATCTATCACTATCATTCTTCTAGCTTCTAGGATTGTCAGGTAAGGTAAACACCAAATGAACCCAACACATGACTTATTCTTACTTGGATGTTTTGATGTAAAAAGATGAAGGAATTAAAATAAAGGATGTTAGGATAGTATGCTTCAATGGAGATATTATGTAAGTTATCTGAAATAAGTGGAAATAGCTTTCTGAAGTCTACTTAATGATAATGGTTATTTCATTAAGAAACAAGTTGTTAAGAAATAGGTTATTTCTTATCTGGACAGAAGACTTTTCATGTTTAATAATACAGGTCAATCATCCTTAATCGAAAAATCTAAGATCTGAAATTTTGTGCAGTGATATGATGACATAAGTAAAAAATTCCAGACCTAATCTCCCATGACAGGTTACAATCAAAACACAGGCACACTAATAATATTGTATAACATTTTCTCCAGGTTATGTGTATAAAGTATAAATTAAACACCAGCCCCAAGATATCTCAATGTTCCAAAATCTCAAAAATAAAAAAGACCTGAAACACTTCAGGTCCAAAGCACTTTAGATAAGGGATATTCAGCATGACTCTTATGCTTGGTACTGCCTTATATAATTACCTTCAATTGTATTATTATTTTATGTTCTAGGTGGACTCTTATGATATATAGATACTCTTATTTTTTTATTTTTTAGTTAATTATTTATTTGTTATAATTATTAATTTGTTATAATTTATGTTATACATGACAGCAGAATGCATTTCAGTTCATAGTACACAAATGAAGTACAATTTTTCATTTTCTCTGGTTGTACACAAAGTAGAGTCACACCATTTGTGTCTTCATACATGTGCTTAGGGTAATGATGTCCATCTCATTCCATCATCTTTCCTACCTCCATGTCCCCTCCCTTTCCCACTCTCCCCTTTTCCCTATCCAAAGTTTCTCTATTCCTCTCACACTCCCCCCACCCCCATTATGGATTAGCATCCACTTATCAGAGAGAACATTCAGTCTGGTTTTCTGGGATTGGCTTACTTCACTTAGCATGATATTCTCCAGCTCCACCCATTTACCTGCAAATGCCATGATTTTATTCTCTTTTAATGCTAAGTAGTATTCCATTGTGTGTGTGTGTGTGTATAATATAAAATATACCACAGTTTCTTTATCCGTTCATCTATTGAAGGACATCTAGGTTGGTTCTACAATTTAGCTCTTGTGAATTGTGCTGCTATAAAGATTGATGTGGCTGCATCACTGTAGTATGTTGTTTTTAAGTCCTTTGGGTATAAACTGAGGAGTGGGCTATCTGGGTCAAATGGTGGTTTTATTCCAAGTTTTCTAAGGAATCTCTATACTACTTTCCAGATTGGTTGTACCAATTTGCAGTCCCACCAACAATGTATGAGTGTGCCTTTTCCCCCACATCCTTGCCAACACTTATTGTTGCTTTTACTCTTAATAACTGCCATTCTGACTAGTGTGAGATGAAATCTTAAGAGTACTTTTGATTTTCAATTCTCTAATTGCTAGAGATGTTGAATATTTTTTTCATATATTTGTTGATCGATTGTATATCTTTTTCTAAGAAATGTCTGTTCAGCTTCTTAGTCATTTTATTGATTGGGTTGTTTGGATTTTGGTGTTAAGTTTTTTTTAGTTCTTTATATCCTAGAGGTTAGTGCTCTTTCTGATGTGCATGTGGTAAAAATTTGCTCCCATTCTGTAGACTCTCTATTCACCTCATTGATTGTTTCTTTTGATGAGAAGAAGCTTTTCAGTTTGAAACCATCCCATTTATTGATTCTTGATTTTATCTCTTGTGCTTTAGGATTCTTGTTAAAGAAGCTGGGGCCTAATCTGACATGATGAATATTTGGGCATACTTTTTCTTCTATTAGGCACAGGGTCTCTGGTCTAATTCCTAGGTCCTGATCCACTTTGAGTTGAGTTTTGTGCATGGTGAGAGATAGGGGTTTAATTTCATTTTGCTACATATGGATTTCCAGTTTTCCCAGCACCTTTTGTTGAAGAGGCTATCTTTTCTCCAATA
Source organism: Marmota flaviventris (assembly GCF_047511675.1). NCBI lineage: Eukaryota > Metazoa > Chordata > Mammalia > Rodentia > Sciuridae > Marmota > Marmota flaviventris. The sequence continues at coordinate 26,567,320 of NC_092505.1, forward strand.
TATGTTTTTAACACATTTGTCTAGTAGGAGATAACTGTATTTATGTGAGTTTGTGTCTGTGTCCTCTATTCTGTACCAATGGTATACAAGTCTATTTTGGTGCCAGTACCATGCCGTTTTTGTTACTCTTGCTCTGTAGTATAGTTTAAGGTCTGGTATAGGGATGCCACCTGCTTCACTCTTCTTGCTAAGGATTGCTTTAATTATTCTGGGTCTTATTTTTTCAGATGAATTTTTTGATTACTTTTTCTATATCTATGAGGAATATCATTAGGATTTTGATTGGAATTGCATTAAATCTGGATAGTGCTTTGGTAGTAGCTCTTATTTTTTAAAATGAAGCATTTTTTTGCATGTATGTATGTTACTTAACAAGCAGATGGTTAGAATATATGCAGGAAGATTATAAATAGAGAAAACTTGTGGGTGTGGATCTTATGCTAATTTTTTATCGCTGATTAATTAGTTAATAAATCTATTCATCATTTCAGCATTCCTTCAGTACCTCCCACCAGGATGATTCTTTAGTTCATTTACAAGGCTATAGATTTTGGAGATGGATTATCACCTACTTCTCAATCCCAGCTTCATTCCTTATAAACTGGACTGAGTTGAGAAAGTATGGCCTTTGTGACTCTTGTTTTTGTCATTTATAAGCATGACACACTTATAGATTATAGTGAAAATTTAAGATAATATACAACAAATAGCTGGTATGTTATAGGCATTCAACATATGATGATAGATATTGCGGTTGTATGCCAGAAACCAGAATGCAAAAATGAAAACCACATAATGTTTATCTCCAAATAATTAAAGAGGGAGCACATGCAGAATGGAGTTTAAGTGAGTTATAGTTCAAACAGAAGAGTATACTTTAGTCTTATGAGTGTCATGAGAGGTTCACATGGTACTTTCTGCTACACGACCAGCGTGAGCTTCATAAAAGAAGGTTCGATGCATAAGAAATTGCTAGTGAGTTTTAAATTAAAGAGACAGACCCTCATTTACCTTTAAACCCCAGCTCTGAGAGGGCTTCTCCTAGCTCCCACCTCCAGCCACCTAATGCAGTGGCAAGGTTTACAGAAGAGACTAGCGAGAAAAATTCCAGGGAAAATCCCATCCAATGAAGGTTAAGGGGGGCAGCATCCCAGGGTCAGGACCAGTGATTGGGTCTTCAGGTCAGTGGCAGGCATGCCTCCGCACGGACAAGCCCCTGGGACCTGGGAAAGGGTATGAGATGGCTTTAACACCGCTGTATCCAAGCGCCTCTCACGCAGCCAGGGAGGTAACTCAAATCACATGCGAGGATGGCCTCCTACAGTACGTGACTTTTGCATTGGTTTAGTAGAAAGGAACCAAATGTACAAGAGAGAGACATTTTAACTAGCAGAGTGATATAGGAATTTTGAAGGATATAAGAAACCCCAAGTAATTTGGTTCATCTAGATGAAACACAGGGCTTTCCCAAACTCTCCCTTCCTCAACAGTTTAGTGCACCATCATCTGCTCTATTAACCCTTTCCTAATACAAATGCCTCTCCTGATACGTAGAATTGGGTCATGTCTCAATAAACCTGCTGTAAATTGAAAATGTTGTAAGATGAAAATGCTTTTAATATGTGCTAAACTTTCCGAGTGTTGAGTATTAGCTTACTAAAACCGTAGGCTATGAAGTGTGGTTGTTCACTCCCGGTATGTGAGTCTCAGCTTGCTGCTGCAGCCCAGCATGGTGACAGTAGAATATAGTGCATAGTATTAGTTCTGGAAAATTCTAAATTCTATGTCTGAAGTATGGTTTCTACTGGATATATTTGTATATTGCTTTTGTGCCATTGCAAAGTTGAAAAATTATAAGTTGAACTATTTTGACTTGGGAATCATCTGTGTTTCTGTATCTAACATAATTTTCCTAAGTACACATATGAAGACACCTAAGGTACTCCCACCATTGTGCCCACCACAGGAATGAGGGCTTAATTAGAATAAGATATATTGCATGCTTGTATAATTTTACCAAAATGGATTCTACCATCATGTTGAACTGACCATCATGTATAAGGAGAATCAGTTAAAAAAAAAATTGGAAAAAAAGTCACTCATTCTTTGTCTTATATACATACCACCCCCAAACACATGGTTTCTGCTACTTTTGTAATATTTTGTTTGCTCGTCTTTCTTTTCCATTAGTTGTAAATTTCACAAATTTATATACCATAACTTGCTCATCATTATGTTTTTGCCATTAAGTAATATTAAGGAATAAAGATTTCTTTAATGAATGAGTAAATGGTAGAAGAATAGAAGATCGAGTGATTCTGTTTTCATTTTTTTTTTTTCCTGTTTGGAATTCAGAGACATTGTCAAGGGGGAAGAAAGAATTTAGGAACCAAGGGACTGAGTTGTGAGGTTTCACAACTGTCCAAGGAAAGTGCTCAGGGAGAATGGTAGAGACCAAGGGCAAGAGACATATTCAAGACAAATTTATGACTTAGAACAGACAAATCTTGGAGTTTTTTGGTAATGGGAAAAATCTTGAGGTTTGAAATTTCTGCTGGCGAAGAATATTTAAAGGAATGTTCCATTTGAATGGGTTGAGTTTAAAGTTTCCCTAGAGCACCTGTCAAGAAGGAGTTGTACTCATTTTATAGAGAGTAACTGCGTTGCAGAGAGAAATTTGGGGACATAGGTGAAATAAAGCCTGTGAAGACAGTTGCTATCACCTAAGGAAAGTCTGCAGACTGAGGAAAGAAGGGGGATCAGGGAAAGAACTATGAGAAACAGCAACATCTAAGAGAGAACAGAAGAAAACAGCTAGAACAGGCTGAGAAAGGAAGAGGAGAAGGAGGAGAAAGCTGGGAGTGTCTTCTGTAATTGAAGCTCCATGACTGCCAGGCGGATAAGTATAGCTAAGTTAAAAAAAAAAAAAAAAAAAAAATTTAAAAATTGCTTGAGTTTTGAACAGTTTTTTCTTAACAACTACGAAGTTTAAAAAGTTTGTGGTTCTCTCAGATGCCACATTTTTTATTTTTACTTTTGTAGATGTAAGGGCAAAGATAGATTTAAATAAGTTAAACAGTTGCTCAGAAAGAATATTATGAGTACAAACCTCTTTCTAGAATACACCAGACTTAAGGATGAAAATGAGGCAATGCTGTAAAAACCAGGAAGAGTCAAATGTGGGTCATTTTTTATGTAAGAGACTTGACCATAATTTTTGCCTGAGGGGAAAAGACAGTAAAGAACAGTGATTGAAAATGCTCAACAAATAGAGGATTATTGATGGAGCAAGTTCTAGGAAGCCATGGGGCAAGATAAGTGGAAAGATTGGTGTCAAAGCTCTGGACTTGTCCATGAACATGGGAGAGAGAACTGTCCACTCAGCATTGGGTCTGAAGGGGCCACAATATGGTGGCCTTTCTGTGACTGAGTAGGCCCTTTATCTGGAAATGTGACTCATTTTTTTCCACAGCCATTTATTGAGGAAGAACTATGTAACTAGCACTGAAATAGAAACTTTCACATTTGCACCCTCATTTAATCTGAAGATGGGTCTTTGATCCCAAAGAGAGGTTTTGTTTTAACAGTGGGGCTAGAAGGTCAATGTGGACATAAGTCTTGGGACACAGTCTCAGCCTGTGTCAGATGGCCTGGCCTGTGTTTTGACCTTAGGAAATGACAGGCCCCCTGGCACTTTGTGTGTCTAGTAGTAGTGAAGGATATGTGGAATACTCATGTTTTGTGGCCTTAGGTCACAGCAACTGCATCTGCTTTAGAGATTTAGACCTACTAGCTCTGTAAATCCAAGGTGCTGACTATATCAGGCTGGACCTAGAAAACCAATTCATACCGTCAAGATGTGTTGTAAAACATAGACATTCACAATGAATAATGCATGCACTGTATAGATGAAGGCCAAGGGCTTCTCATTTCAGGATCATAATTCTTCTGAAGGGTCATGGTCATCTCAAATGAGATTTAGTTTGAGCCTGAAATTAGAGAGTTCCAGTTCATATGGGAAGTTTCCTTAAGATCATGTAGGAATACTTATGATTTTTTTCATCCTACTCTTTTGAAAGGAAATAAATACTGTCATTAGATGAGAATGTTATTTCCTAAATAGTTTTTAAGTAACATTAAGTTCTCATTTCAACACTCACTTTTCAATGATCTATGGAAGAGATGAAATTTGTTTTAGTTTACCGAGCCTCACCCTGCATATTTATTTACACAATGATTAGTCTGTTGGCTTTTGCACAGTGATTAGTTTGTAAGTTATGCCCTGTCTTCTTTAATACCAAAGAATGCTCTTTCTCTCTTGTCCTTTTAACATTTCTCCTCTGTTCCTTTGCCTCTTTGTCCTCAGTAGGCATCTTTAACTATTTTGTTCTCTTTAAATTTGCTGGTCCCACTCTTAGCAGAACTGAATGCTAACTACTGTCAGGGAATAAAAACTCTTCCCATTTAGTGATTGAAGCAACCAGATCAATCTGACAAAAAACAGATTAGCTAGACGATAAAAAATCTCTAAGTTTATTCATATGAATATGGGAAAAGGCAAAAAAGTGGCCAATTGGAGTTCAAGGCTTACAATATGTAACTTAAAATGGGAAAAGGAAGTGGGGAGGGGTTTCTATGGGAAGAACATGTGGGTTTCTTTAAGAAATATAAATGGATTCCTGGAGGAGCAAATGGGAGATAAGAAAGTTTAGGATCATGTTTATTTATGTAGGTGCAAGTGGTCTTTTTCCATTTTCTTCATAGCCAAAAAAGTCCCCCAGAGGGAATTTATGATAGTTGGATTCTTTTTGGAATTTCTGCTATTAGATAGAAAAGGGAAACTCAGAAAAAAATTTTATATCATTACAATAGTATATTCTGGATCCCATCCTTTTCTCCATCTGAAACTATGCAGGAAGTTTCATAAATAAGCAGTTGATTGCTTCCTTGCCCATATTCCACTGAGTCTGTGCTCCAGTCTGGAAATAAGTCAGTGCAGTTAGAAAGTTGTGTCTCATTCCAGGAAGTGGTGGTATGGGTTGCGGTAGAATATAATCAGTCATTTTGTAACAGTGGTCCACTTCACCTTTGGAAGAGTCCTTATTGCTTATTTTAAAAGGGACCTATTTTTCTTTTCCTTTTCTTCCTCTCCCACTCCCTAACCTTGGGGCAGGGAACAAGATTAGCTTGAGGTATCTGTCTTAGAGCAAACACCCACCATAGGTAGCAGATGTCAGCCAGAAGATCTAGGAAGTCACATTCTCCCGAATTAACAAGTTGAATTCTAACACACCAGCATGCTCACTTGGGAACCCCTACTTGGAATGCAACTTTTGAAAAGTTTATTTAAAAGCCTCCTATTCCTCCTGAGGGGAAAACCACGGCCTCTGGGACAGGAGTCCCCTGGGCTTCTCCTTTGATAGCAAAGCAATAAACCTTCTTTTCCTTTTTCTCAAAACTGTGTCCTCCTTATTAAATTAGCATGCCTTGGCATGGTGACAAGGACCAAGCTTTCAGTAACAATTTAACGAGGGACATTTCTGTAAAACAAAACAAAAGCAAGGATTAATTTTTGGAAAAGACCATAGCCCAGGGTCTGTTTGCTTTGTTCTGTTTGTGAGTTGAGAGTAGTCAATGGAGAGGTTTCTAGATATTGGGCATGAAGTTTGCTTAGAAGGGAGAAGAGGATGCTAGTGTGGTAGTGGTGTCAAAATTACAGTGAGTTCCTGGAGCAGAATATGGAAAACATACTATTCTGGTAAACTTTGAGTGGTCCATACTATGTTGCTGATAAATCCTTGGAAATTCTATCAAGTTACACAACTTCAGCTTGCAGGGGTTCAGGAAAAGAGTTAGTCTCTCTGATGCCAGATAGGGAAAGTGGGAGACAAATTAAAAGGTTAATTACTGAAAATATGCTAAAGCAACAGGAACCAGTTTACAATGCAGTGAAAGTATCTCAGGCATTAAATGAGACTGAATCTGATGACCCATAAGGTGAGCTGTGGATTTCCATTGAAACATTTTTTTCTCTGTAAATAATCTCCATTTTAATTCAAGATAATTAAAGCTAGATGACTCTTGTTTACAAAATAAGTCTAGTTTCATGACCTGATCATTTACATAAATACACAAAAAATAGTACTGTGCCACCTAGACCTATTTAAGTTTGCTTTCTGGAAAGTTTATAAAGAATCTTGCATTAAATTTTAAAAGGCTTTTGAGGCTAGGAATCCAAGGTAAGACCTCATAATCAGACTTCACTTGTAGTACTAAAAATTTGGGTGAATTCCCATCTTCTTTGCCGCACTGTCACGAGCAGCTTCTCAGCCTTGTCTGGTTACCAGGAGTTCCCTTCCGGATATCTGCACTGGACCCCGGACCGCGACGTACGCGAACACCAAGCACGAACTCGATTGCCTTTTGAAATGCTGGTTTATTCGCACACCACACAAAGCAATACACGAGGTGGCTGTCACACAACTGCACGATCTTACTCTCAGGCGACGAGAGTTAGTTGTGGGCAATTACATGGAGTTTCCCCCGCGCTTATATACTTTACAAGTTGTTCATACCTAACTTATCTAACATAAGCATACTGCCTGACTACTTTATCATCCTATGACCACAACTTAGAAGGTTACATCATCCACACTCAAAAAGGTTACATCATCCACTTATCTAACATAGACACACTCTCTGGTCATCTTGTGACCAGTACTAAAAAGTCACTGAGTTACTGCAAAGTCCAAACAAGTCCAAACAAGTTTCTCTGCTGATCCATGCTGACCCTTCATTCCTGATGTTTTACTCCTGTCACGCAGTCTGGCTGGGCACAAAATAACTGGGCCACCACAACAGCAATTCTTTATTCCCGAACTCTCACTGGCCTCTACACGCACATTCTGGGAAAAAATACACACTCCCTTCACCGGGCTCTGCGTACCAATTCTCTCAGAACCCCAAGGAGCGGGTGCCTGAGTCAGCAGGATACACCCTATTCCCAGCAGGATCCACCCTAAACCTGAAGCCACCCTAATCCAGCAGGATCCACCCTAAACCTGGAGCCACCCTAATCCAGCAGGATCCACCCTAAACCTGGAGCCACCCTAATCCAGTAGGATCTACCCTAAACCCGGAGCCACCCTAATCCAGCAGGGTCACCTTTCTGAACAATTTCAACCCAAAAATGCCATGTGTCCTACTTGGCTATGGCTCTCAGCACTTCTTCTTTTTTTAATTTATATATGACAGCAGAATGCATTACAATTCTTATTACACATATAGAGCACAATTTTTCACATCTCTGGTTGTATACATAGTATATTCACACCAATTTGTGTCTTCATACCTGTACTTTGGATAATAATGATCATCACATTCCATTATCATAATAATGCCATGCCCCCTCCCTTCCCCTCCAACTCCTCTGCCCTA